>NC_136309.1:2245048-2775048 GCF_964198595.1 Lampetra fluviatilis | reverse complement strand
CATTGTGTGTCAACAAAGTTACACAAATTCACTCTCAATCGTTTCCTTAAATTCCATCGGGGGGGGGGGAGGGAAAGCGCGTTTAATAATCCGCAAAATATGGTTACAAAATAACCCCACACTACCACCAAACGTTATGAGACCTCCTTTACCAGTAGCAAAATATAGTAGTAGGCTTGTACCCTTTAAACTGGAACAAAACTATAGTAATAGGTTTTTACCCTTTTAACTGGTACAAAATCTGACACCTTTATACAAGGTATCATGTTTGCAATAACCTCAACACAAGAAGTCAAAATGCAAAAAAGAAACAACTCTGATGATGATAATGATATGCACTGTCATCATCAGAGTTGTTTCTTTTTGTTTGCATTTTGACTTCTTGTGTTGAGGTTATTGCAAACATGATGCCTTGTATAAAAGGTGTCAGTTTTTGTACCAGTTAAAAGGGTAAAAACCTATTACTATATTTTGCCACTGGTAAAGGAGATCTCAGTGTAAATGGTACAAAACTGACACCTTTATACAAGGCATCATGTTTGCAATAACCACAACACTGACTACTTGTGTTGTGCTTTGCAATAACCACACCACTGACTACTTGTGTTGAGATTATTGCAAACATGATGCCTTGTATAAAGATATCAGTTTTGTACCAGTTTAAAGGGTAAAAAAAACCTACTACTACCCCACCAAAAACGTATTCACGTCCTCACCTGATGGGCACCTTGCACCATGGCACGCGCGGCCTCCTTGATGCTGGGCGCATTGGGCCCCAGCGGAGGCTGAGCGTGGACGGCCACGACCCGGGTCACACCGCGGTACCTACCCACCGCCGGCCATCCCAACTCAAGGTCCGGCGCAGGTGCATCCGAGCGATCTGGCCAGTAGGTGAGTGACCCCGTGTTGGACAGACCAGCTGCTCCACCGTCCGTCGGCGAACCAAACGCGGATTTCGACGGACGCTGCTCGGATGATCCGACGGAGGAGGTGCCGTGACCTCCTCGCTGCTTGCTCCGAGTGTGGTCGCCTTCGTGCAGGAGCAGAGCGAGTTCCTTGTCGGACAGGAATGGCTTCACCTTGGCTGTGTTCGTGTAGCCCAGGTACTCTGGGGTCCCGCCGCGGAGGAGGGCTTCTAGTGCCAGGCGTTGCTCCTCGCTGTGGCTCGTCTCCTTGTGGGTCTCGCCAGGACGCCAGCCGAAATTGTCCTCCAGACAGGCGATCTGAGATTCGGCCATCGCCCGAATGTCAACCACCAACACCACCACCACCAACAACCACCACCAACAACCACCTTCTTCCAACACCGCTGCGCACGATAAAAAAAAACGGCGCGCCTCCTGTTACTGTTGATGTTGTTGTTTAATTGTTGTGACTGTTGACTGAATAAAATGTCAAATGTTTGTCGATGTGTGTGTGTGTGAGAAGAGTGTAGTTAATTACGAGTGCCACTACATTTAAGTGTTTGTAATCTCTCCCCCCCCTCTCTCTCCAATGCGACTTGGCACGAAACACCGCGCTTCCGTTGTTGTTCAGTAGTCGTAGTCGTCGTCGTCCGTGACTTTACTCTTGAAAATGTCAAATGCCCCTCGGTGTTTGCGCGTGTGTGAGATAATGAGCGCGACTGAAACTATCTTTCAGACCTGGCTTTGGAGTAAAGAAGAAGTAAACTGCGCGCGTCTGTTGCAATGGTTGTTGTCTAAAACAATGTCAAATGTCTGCCTTCGTCTTGGTTTGTGAGTCAATTAACGCAACTTCCTTGAACGTCTTCAAACTATCTTGGAGATGAAGAAAACAACTTAATGAACAGTGCGACCCGCCTCTGCTGCTGCTTAATAATTGTGTGATACAATTATTACAATTATCTGTGTGTGTGTGAGTAAGCGATGTTGATAATCAGTGTGATACACTCTTGAAGTTAACCGTGCCTTGCCGTGGGGTTCGTTGAGTGAAGCAGGCAAACACACAATCTTTGTGAACCACCCACCAGCCCTGCACACACACACACACAGGTGAAGGCAATTACTGGGATAACCTGTTTTGAGTGGAGGAGGCACTGCGGGGCATGTTGGGCTGAGCTGAGAAATGAAAAATGTTAAGACCACGGGTGCATACTGCAACAAACGGCATGACAGTTGGGGCGTAGGGTAACATGCGACAATGGCTTTCGGTAAAGATAGAGATTTGTCCATTGTGTATATTGCAGTAACAGTAACAAAAAAATGTGCATCGTATTCTCCCGATTATAAGACGCACTGCAAGTATGTGCCCGGTATCAACGGTGACACAAGTGCGTCTTATAATTCAGAGAATATGGTAATTATACTCTTAGGTTTTTTTCGGTAAAGTCACGTAGGGAAAAAATAAAAATAAAATAAAAAATATTTTTTTTTATAATAAATGCAAATAAATCAAAGTATTATTTTTTTTATTTTATTTAATTTTTTTACCGACGTGACTTTACTGAAAAAACCTAAGAGTATGAATCCTTGCAGTCACGAAAGCTTCAAATCTAGAATATGGTCATTATTACAATTCTATTGTGGAAAATTACAGACAAGCCCCAGTAGGAGTGCGATTGTGGCCATGCAATCCAAACTTTGGACCATATCGTAAACCCAGAGACGCAGAGAGAGATACAGAGACCCAAACCGCTGCCACCGTTCACGATCTTGCAATGTAATCGTCCACTTAGCACCTGCGTAGGAACCGATTTCCTTTATTATAATTGTGCATTGTCCGTCATCCATTCTGTCTCCATGTCTTGCCTAACCCTGCTCGCCCTCATAGTTTGGATGATGTTGTTAAAAGGTTTTCTCATCCACACATTGCTCTTTCTCTCAATGTAAGCCATGGCATGCATCTGTCCATGGTTATTTGCGCACATTTCCATTTGTGCGTCGATGTTTTTCATAAATGGCCATGTTTCTGAACCATGTGTCACAGCAGGTAAGTGGACAGTATAGCACATCATTTGAATAACATGTAAGTCATCAATATTCTTTGGGTCTTTCGGTAAAGTCACGTAGTTAGGTTGAAAGAAAATAACAAAAACTACGACGTTTCGATCACAACACAAGCGATCGTCCTGATGACGATCGTTTGTGTTGTGATCGAAACGTAGTTTTTTGTTATTTGCTTTCAACCTATCTACGTGACTTTACCGAAAGACCCAAAGAATATAAATTCCTGCAGTCACGAAAGCTTTAAGTCAAGATGTAAATAATGTATACAGACGACCAAATAAATAAGCACTGTCTCCAAAAAATACAAGAGTATTTCTTAAATAACCCGGATTGTTGCATAATTTCAGCAGAATTGTTGATGAGGCACTGTGTGGGAAAACCAGTCCAGAGCTTCGCTTGTCTGGAATCAATCGTGCTGAACTAATGCACTCCTATAGAGTCGTGAGTCTGATGATGGTTTGTGCAGATTTATACACACCACAACGACGCTAATGGCATTTTCTGAGACATTTCATTGATATACTTGGCGAGTTTGTTGAGAGGGGGGCGGACGTGCGTTTGGAACGGAAAACATTTATTTGTTTGAATCTACGAAGCCCCATGGATGTCATACTCTTAGTTCTTTCGGTCAAGTCACGTAGGTAAAAAATGAAATAAAAATTAATAAAAAATAAAAACAATAAAATCACGACGTTTCGGAGGCAACACAAGCATCCGTCTTCAGGTGAAACTGTCACAGCAAAAAACCTTGATACAGATTATTTTGCTGTGACAGTTTCACCTGAAGATGGAAGCTTGTGTTGCCTCCGAAACGTCGTGATTTTATTGTTTTTATTTTTTATTAATTTTAATTTCATTTTTTACCTACGTGACTTTACCGAAAGAACTAAGAGTATGAATCCTTGCAGTCACGAATGCTTCAAATCTAGAACCCATGGATGTTGTCACATGCCTCCCACACCGTCTGACCGATCGTCGCCGTCTCGCAACTTGCAGCGAACCACGCAAACGTCCCGCAACCACAACAGTCTTGGAGGGTGGTCCGGACAGGATGTCACTCGCCCGATGCTTCTGTGAAATTTTTTTCAGGGCACGGCTCCCATTTCACATTCCACACGGGGTCCCTACTGCGGTGTCTTCGGGTGCCCGCGTCTCGCTGCAGTCGACACGCGGAGCCGTCGCCGGACACACTGAAGCCCTGGGGGGCAGGGTTGGTGGTGGCCACGTGCACGAACGTGGAAATTTTGGGTGGGGGTTCAACTGTTTCAACCATCTTCTTGGTTCTTTCGGTAAAGTCACGTCGAAGGGAAATAATAAAATAAGAAAAATAAAACATAATTAAACAAAATTGAAATAAAATAAAATAACAATAAAAAAATATAATAAAATAAAAAATATTATAAAAAAAAAATGTCAACCATAACGTTGTCAAGACATTCGGGGTTTCCCCGTATTCTTGAACAGAGAAATTGTGTTTTCAGGTCCATACGGCGTACAAACGTTTAAAATACGGGCAAAAAAACCAATGTCGATTTGTTTGTGTTTCTCCCTTGTGATGGGACATTGTAGGATGAACGTTGAGATTAATAAGGGCACGGGGTGACCAATAAGGTCTGAATCATAATAATAGAGGTTGTTTTGGGTTAGATCGCGTAAATATATAAATGTGTCGTTAAAACCCGTCACCACCCGACACAGCCAATTAGTAAGGGTTGTCACGTGAACAGAACGTGGCCAATTCGTCACGAGCACAGCACTAGTGTGTAGTGTAGTGTATAGTAGTGTAGTGTGTAGTGTATAGTAGTGTAGTGTGTAGTAGTGTAGTGTATAGTGTAGTTTGTAGTGTATAGTGTAGTGTATAGTGTAGTGTATAGTGTAGGATACTAGTACAGCACACCGGTGTGTTGGAGAGCCAAGCCACAACATTTACAATCTGAGTACGACGTTTCGCCATTAATTACAACTAGCTTCATCAGGCGACAGCCAGATTTGTGGAGAAGTCCACCTGTTTCGTTCCTTATGTAGAGGCGTAGATGTGTTGACCACACTTCTGCGCTCTTGCGCAAAGTGGGGTGGGGGGGGTTACTGAGTCAACGTACATTATGCATGTGCGTTATGCGAGCCCATTGATCTTGTCCTTCCTGTCCATTGTGTGTACGAAAATAGCCGTACCAACGGTAATCCCGATTGAAGTATGGTGGCATTTATAGGCATGCATTTCAACAATGTATTATTTGATTATTCGCTTCCACACCAAGGCGCTAGCCGAGCGGTTTAAGTTATTTTTATTTCTTTAAATTTCGATAGATTCTCTAATTAGTCTTGGCCATTCGTTGCTAGTTTTGCACAGAACTTCAACATTATAAAAATCAATTGAGTGTCCTTGTTGGCACGCGTGTTCTGCTACTGCTGACAGTTGTATTTGGGAGTATTTAATATTTAAGTTCTGTATTGGTTGCACTCAGGTAGGCACTGATAAGGGGGTGACAGGTATGCGTTGGCCCAACAAAAACCTTTGCGTGTTTACTGGTGTGGCGAAGATTATGAAGGCCATCTCCCAGGAAGGGTCCTGCTGGATTGGGGATGTTTAGTTGGTTCCATGAATAAGTCGTTTTGGCTTCGTGTGGGAGGAGAAAATAAGTATAACCCGTAAAAACAAAGTTTTTCACTATAAATCCTTTATATGCGTGGCGGCTAGAGTCCTCTCGTCCTCTGGCTTGAGATGGCTGCCACCTATGGGTCAGATGATTGCATTGCCCCATTAAGCAATTGGTAATTAAATATAATATTTTTGTCCTAAAAAGTGTAAAATTTTGGAAAAAAATTTTTCACGAACATTAATTGTCACGCACAACGAGTCTGTGTGGAAAATGTCAGCTCGATTGGATCACGGGAAGTGGGTTAAAAAACGACCGAGAGATTTGCACGGTCCTAAGCAAGCAAGCGAACTTAATATAAAGGATTTAAAAAAAGTCATAGTACCTGGAGAAAACCCCATCACACATATGAGAAGACTAAAGTTGCAGAGCACTCTCTCTTCGCCACACCTCGGAACCCCACACCCACAACACCTGGCGAGACCTGGTGGTCACCCAATCACTGTAGATGTTTAACTTCCCAGTAAACATGCAACGTTGACTGACGTCAGCTCAACGTCAACAACCAATGATGGCCCAACAATATGATAATTGGTTTTTTACCCTTCTATCTGGCAACAAAACTGACACCTTTTTTTTACAAGGAGTCATGCATTATGACTGCAGGTATTGTGGTCTATGCAAACATGACTCCTTGTAAAAAAGGTGTCAGTTTTTTTGCCAGATAGAAGGGTAAAAAACCAATTATCATATTTTTTACTGGCAAATGAGGTTCCAATGATGGCCCAACAACTTTGCATGTTTTCTGAGGGCGACGGTCACACCAAATATTGAGAGGGATTGAGGGACCAGCCAGAATGTGTTTCGCAAATTTGTTGCATGCGTATGGCTTTTATATTATTTTCACCTTGCATGTTTATGTATTCCAGTTCTTAGACTGGTTATACATGAAGGATGTTTAATTAGCCACTTAAATACATCTTCTCTACTGAATAAATAATCACACACAACACGCCTCCTTCACGTAATCTGTCACTCCGCGTGTATAAAATGAATATATTTACAAGGCCCATCAAAAATACAGCCTTCTGGGAGTGCATAACTCCAGCAACATAGGTCCAAACCGGGCAGCTGTGGCTATGCACGTGGCCTGCAATCCACCACCGGTTTCGACACTTGGGTGTCTCATCAGCAGAGGCAGGGCTCACTTGAATCAATACTGGTGAACTAGCTGGATGCTTCAGTACTCTATGTGTATTATTGGTTCTTTCGGTAAAGTCACGTAGAAGGGAAATAATACAAAGAACCAAGAATATGAATCCCTGCAGTCGCGAAAGCTTTAAATATGCTAAATTCCTCTTGATATGCGAATTCTTTTGTCAAGGCGCCCCTTCCCCCCCCCTTCCAACCCAGCTTAAATATACGCTCCAAGCCTGGTGGAATTTCATTCAGACGCTGTCTCCCCGACAGACCTGGTCTTCACCTGATGACGGCTGCTTGCGTTGTGGCCGAAACGTCGTGAGAATTAGTTTATTATATTCTTTCGGTAAAGTCACGTAGAAGGGAAATAATAAAATAATACAAATAAAACATAATAAAAATATGTTTTATAAAATAAAACATAATACAAATATGTTTTTTTTTATTATTTCCCTTCTACGTGACTTTACCGAAAGAACCAAGAAGATGGACCCAAAGAATAGAAATGTTTTAAAAATATATCATAACCGCAATAATTTATCTTTCAGAAGATGGAAAATTGAATAAAACGCGAAGAAGACATCTTGCGGAATGGGAAGAGACTTAACGAAGCCGGCCAATCACCGCCGCGTTTATTCTCCCTTGGGGGCGTCGCGCCGCGGACCAATCAGGACGCGCCTTATTTGAATATCGGAAACTACGGTGGCCACGGCGGTCGAGCCGTCGACCAGAGAGAGAGAGGGGGGGGGGTCGTTTCGCGTTTGGTTATTCAGCGTGACCGACCGCATTAAAGCTTAGCGACGAGTTTCATAATAATCGCGTCTTCCGAAGTAGCAGCGCTGTTTGCAAGATCGTTCACTCCTCGAGCCTCGCTGTCCGCTTCATTAGCTGGCTGAATCGCTCGCGCAAGAGCTCCTTGCTTCCCCCCAAGTCAACGTTGAATTCCGTAAATGTCTTCTTACAGGCAAGCATCCAACCTTCGTTTCAACACACCGTAGGTACAGTGCCGTGTTCGTTTAACGCACGCAAAAAGCCGGTGGAGATTAATTAAAATTGCGCGAATCTCTTTGATCTCACGACACATTTTGTGTCGATCGCCCTAACACGTCGGTGCTTGGAAAGTGAGCTATTTGCAACGCTTAAGGCTTTGCTACTGTATGTACCTGTGAGGTGGAGCGGTGGCGCTGTGGTTAGCGCACCGCGCTCTGAAACGTGGGTTGGGTCTCCCGGCCACGGCTATCATCAGTGGCGAGTGGAATCTGAACCGGTCCTGTGTATCATCATCACTACCACCACCACTCACTGCCACCACTCACCACCACTCACTACCACCACCACTCGCCACCACCACCACTCGCTACCACCATCCACCACCACTCACCATCACCACTCACTACCACTCACCACCACCACCACTCACTACCACTCACCACCACCACCACTCACTACCACTCACCACCACTCACTACCACTCACCACCACCACCACTCACTACCACTCACCACCACCACCACTCACTACCACTCACCACCACTCACTACCACTCACCACCACTCGCTACCACTACCACCACTCACCACCACCTTCACCAACCTGCACTGAACCAGGGTGGTGAAGTATGGTCAAATCGCCTACGTGACAAGTCGCCTGCAACGGCGTGGTGAAGAGAGAGGCGTTGGCAAAGCGTTGTTATAGTATTGCAATGATAGTAGTAGTTAGTGGTGGTGATGGTGTAACGAAATGTTAGTTGTGATCGGAGTCATCGATTGGTCGATGCCGATTGTGGATTAATCGATACTAGACGATTAGTATCGATGATTGCAAAGTTGATGTATAACTTCTGGAGACGGGGATAATTGGGGTGGAGAGACCTTAACGGGGCTGTGTGAGATGTCCGGCACACATTCAACCAAAATCAAAACACTCAACAATGACTTGACTTGAGTAATTGCCAGAGGTGGGACAAAGTCATTGTTATGCAAGTCCAAGTCGAGTCGCAAGTCATCAAATTCATGACTCGAGTCTGACTCGAGTCCAAGTCACATGACTCGAGTCCACGTCTCATAGGTGGGACAAAGTCATTGTTATGCAAGTCCAAGTCGAGTCGCAAGTCATCAAATTCATGACTCGAGTCTGACTCGAGTCCAAGTCACATGACTCGAGTCCACGTCTCATAGGTGGGACAAAGTCATTGTTATGCAAGTCCAAGTCGAGTCGCAAGTCATCAAATTCATGACTCGAGTCTGACTCGAGTCCAAGTCACATGACTCGAGTCCACATCTCATAGGTGGGACAAAGTCATTGTTATGCAAGTCCAAGTCGAGTCGCAAGTCATCAAATTCATGACTCGAGTCTGACTCGAGTCCAAGTCACATGACTCGAGTCCACATCTCATAGGTGGGACAAAGTCATTGTTATGCAAGTCCAAGTCGAGTCGCAAGTCATCAAATTCATGACTCGAGTCTGACTCGAGTCCAAGTCACATGACTCGAGTCCACATCTCATAGGTGGGACAAAGTCATTGTTATGCAAGTCCAAGTCGAGTCGCAAGTCATCAAATTCATGACTCGAGTCTGACTCGAGTCCAAGTCACATGACTCGAGTCCACATCTCAGAGGTGGGACAAAGTCATTGTTATGCAAGTCCAAGTCGAGTCGCAAGTCATCAAATTCATGACTCGAGTCTGACTCGAGTCCAAGTCACATGACTCGAGTCCACATCTCATAGGTGGGACAAAGTCATTGTTATGCAAGTCCAAGTCGAGTCGCAAGTCATCAAATTCATGACTCGAGTCTGACTCGAGTCCAAGTCACATGACTCGAGTCCACATCTCATAGGTGGGACAAAGTCATTGTTATGCAAGTCCAAGTCGAGTCGCAAGTCATCAAATTCATGACTCGAGTCTGACTCGAGTCCAAGTCACATGACTCGAGTCCACATCTCATAGGTGGGACAAAGTCATTGTTATGCAAGTCCAAGTCGAGTCGCAAGTCATCAAATTCATGACTCGAGTCTGACTCGAGTCCAAGTCACATGACTCGAGTCCACATCTCATAGGTGGGACAAAGTCATTGTTATGCAAGTCCAAGTCGAGTCGCAAGTCATCAAATTCATGACTCGAGTCTGACTCGAGTCCAAGTCACATGACTCGAGTCCACATCTCATAGGTGGGACAAAGTCATTGTTATGCAAGTCCAAGTCGAGTCGCAAGTCATCAAATTCATGACTCGAGTCTGACTCGAGTCCAAGTCACATGACTCGAGTCCACATCTCATAGGTGGGACAAAGTCATTGTTATGCAAGTCCAAGTCGAGTCGCAAGTCATCAAATTCATGACTCGAGTCTGACTCGAGTCCAAGTCACATGACTCGAGTCCACATCTCATAGGTGGGACAAAGTCATTGTTATGCAAGTCCAAGTCGAGTCGCAAGTCATCAAATTCATGACTCGAGTCTGACTCGAGTCCAAGTCACATGACTCGAGTCCACATCTCATAGGTGGGACAAAGTCATTGTTATGCAAGTCCAAGTCGAGTCGCAAGTCATCAAATTCATGACTCGAGTCTGACTCGAGTCCAAGTCACATGACTCGAGTCCACATCTCATAGGTGGGACAAAGTCATTGTTATGCAAGTCCAAGTCGAGTCGCAAGTCATCAAATTCATGACTCGAGTCTGACTCGAGTCCAAGTCACATGACTCGAGTCCACATCTCATAGGTGGGACAAAGTCATTGTTATGCAAGTCCAAGTCGAGTCGCAAGTCATCAAATTCATGACTCGAGTCTGACTCGAGTCCAAGTCACATGACTCGAGTCCACATCTCATAGGTGGGACAAAGTCATTGTTATGCAAGTCCAAGTCGAGTCGCAAGTCATCAAATTCATGACTCGAGTCTGACTCGAGTCCAAGTCACATGACTCGAGTCCACATCTCATAGGTGGGACAAAGTCATTGTTATGCAAGTCCAAGTCGAGTCGCAAGTCATCAAATTCATGACTCGAGTCTGACTCGAGTCCAAGTCACATGACTCGAGTCCACATCTCATAGGTGGGACAAAGTCATTGTTATGCAAGTCCAAGTCGAGTCGCAAGTCATCAAATTCATGACTCGAGTCTGACTCGAGTCCAAGTCACATGACTCGAGTCCACACCTCTGGTAATTGCACTCACAACTAATTAAAACCCAACGCTTGTAAATTCACAATTCGTTGCTTGATAACCATTGATTCGATTGGCGCCATCACCGTGAAATGCATAGATGGAAATGTGCACATCAACTGGATGTGGGATGTTGTCAAATCTTTTTTTGCGTGTTTGATTACTTTGTAAGATAAATGTTAAATAAGTTTGGGGGGGTTAAACTATTGTCATGAGTCCGAGCAGAGCGCGCACGAGTGACTGATGCTTCCAAGGGTACGGGATGGACTCCAATGCCCCACGAAGCGTTTTAAATCATCTAGTTTGAAAACTAACTTCTTTCTCTAACTTATACTCTGATAGTGCGCTGTCTTTAGTTGTACGCTTTTTGGCGTCATCTGGTCCAACACCATGTGAGACTAGGCTCTAAGGAAAGCTGTCTTGGGTGTGGACCAATCAACGTCAAGGACAGTGCATATCATTATCAGAGTTGTTTCTTTTTGTTTGCATTTTGACTGCTTGTGTTGTGGTTATTGCAAACATGATGCCTTGTATAAAGGTGTCAGTTTTTGTACCATTTGAAAGGGTAAAAACCTACTATTATAACGGTGTGTTTAGAATGTTGTCCTTCCCCCACCCTCCCGCACATCCTTATTAGCGCGGTCGGCCACGTGCGGTGCGAAATACGTTCAACGTACGTACAGCTTTGGGCATAAGTCTCACGCTTATACTGGTAGGAACCTCCTGGTTACACCAGCCCACAGGGGATTATTGTGTCCGTCGTGCAGGGAGGGGCTGGGTGGGTAGGGAGGGGCTGGGTGGGGAAGGGAGGGGCTGGGCGGTGAGGGAGGGGCTGGGTGGGGAGGGAGGGGCTGGGTGGGGAGAGGGTGGCTGGGGACGGTGGGGCTGGGTGGGGAGGGTGGGGCTGGGTGGGGGCTGGTGGGGAGGGGCTGGTCGGGGAGGGGCTGGGTGGGGAGGGGCTGGTCACCCCGTGGTGCCCTTATAAAACTCAACGTTTAACCTACTCACGTCGGCTTGTGCCCGCCCTCACAGTGGGCCATATTTACATGAATACACCACGCCGCCGTTGACCCTGGCCATTGACCGAGCAACCCAACGTTCCTACCAGCTCCCTCCGCAGGAATGTGTTGCTTCCTAGCATAAGCGTGAGACGTGGTTTGTCATAGACTTTTGGGGGTAGGGGCCGTCCATAAATGACGTCACGCACCTGGGGGGGTTGGGGTCAGACATTTGTGACGATGTGTGACGAGGGGGGGGGTTTGAGAAACGTGACGTCACATTAAAATGCGCAACTTTAAATAATAATAGAATTGTTATAACAACACTAATTGTTATAACAACACTCCTACAACATCAGAGTGCAGCGCCACATTAAATACGCACTAATACAATGACAGTAGTTTCAAGCGATTTGAAGCATGTTTTATTTTCAAAATGGAAATATAGTTTTGGGGGGCGGGGGCATCAGAGCTTTGTGACGTCATATTTGAGGGGGGGGGGTCTGACTTTTTATGACGAGGGGGCGGGGGGTCAAAAATCGTCCAAAATCGCGTGACGTCATTTATGGACGGCCCCGTAGACCCGGGCAGGGGTCGGCAACCTGCAGTTCTGCAGCTGCATGCGGTGTCTCTTTAAGGATCGCTCCTTGACCTACCACCGCATGCGAAGCTGTCAACCCATACGGGTTGACCCCGTATTCTTGTGCAGGGAAATTGAGTTTGCAGGTCCATGCGGCGTCCAGCCGTTTCAATGCGGGGACGTTTTGTTTATTTGTTTGTGTTTCTCTCCCTTAGTGATGAGGACTTTGTAGGATGAACGTTGAGATGTATAAGGGACACGGGGTGAGCAATAAGGTCTGAATTGGTCTGTAATAAGGTAGGAGGGCACTGATAGGGGGTTGACAGGTATGCATGCCACCGTGTCTCATATTCACCACACTGCATTGCGGCCTCTTGAAATATTGAGATTTTGTTTACCATATTCGAAAAAAATGACTTGCTATTTTCGTTACAGAACTCCTGGGGTAGACCGATGCTTGCGGACTAACTGTGAAATGTAGTCGAGTCAACAGTGCTTTGGATCTTAAAAAAATACCTATTATACTGTAGAAATTCATCTTCTTGGTTCTTTCGGTAAAGTAATACAATTATAAAAACAAAACATAATTAAATAATTATAATTATTTTATTATGTTTTATTTTTATTATTTTATTCTTTCGGTAATTATAATTATTTTATTATGTTTTATTTTTATTATTTTATTACTTCCCTTCTACGTGACTTTACCGAAAGAACCAAGAAGATGAATCCCTGCAGTCACGAAAGCTTTAAATCTAAACTGTAGAAATTGTTTATACTTTAGGTCGCCTCCCCGGCTCACCATGAATTCTGGCTTTACTCGAGTCCAGCTTTGAGAGGTTGTTACTGCACGACTAATTGATCAGTCGATATGGGAATAATGCACTAATCGAAACGGGTGTAATTAATACTCTTTGGTTCTTTCGGTAAAGTCACGTAGGTGTAAAATCAAATAGATCACGATGTTTCGGGCGCAACACAAGTGTCCGTCATCCGGTGGTGGCTTTCCCACCTGGTGACGGGCGCTTGTGTTTTATACCCACGTGACTTTACCGAAAGAACCATAGAGTATGGATTCCTGCAGTCACGAAAGCTTCTAATCAAGGTGTAATTGATTAATAACGAATGCATTGAGACAAAGGTAGAGATATTCCGTCGATGCTCTTTAATTAATGGGTTTAACCGAAATAAAAGTACCCTATTTGATCAATAGAGACTGCAGCAATCGATGAATCAATACTTAATTGCTTGATTGTGTACGTGACTTGAAGATGTATGCGCTGTATGTTTAACTTCTTTCGTACCGTACGTAGCCAACTGTGCTGATTGGAGGTGCACTGGGTAAGAACTTGAGAACACCTGATGAAGACTGCACAGACTCTGTTGATACTTTAGACTTTGGCGACGTGGGGATGACGTATGAACTCCCCCTCCTTCGCCTGAGCTGCGTGTAGGCGTGCAACCACGCAGAGAGAGAATTTGAGACGGGCATCCACCATCGCACGAATTTGTTGAAAGGTGAAACAACAAAACGTTGCCATGATAATTGGACCAGAGCGTGGACAGTGGGGAATTTTGTGCTTTCACGCAAATACCTCACATGGGAAATGGGTTTCAAAGTTCAACTCGCTCTCAAAGTGTGCTGTGTCCAAGGCTGTTGAGTAACGTGGAACCAAAGAGTTACATTATTAATCATTTTATTAACTGACTCCCAAGTTGCCAGTTGGCAACGCCGAATGGAAACATTTGCAGCGCTTATTGTTGTGGCACAAACAGGGCAAGCAAACGCCCTCTTGTTTTTTAAATTATACTAACCATGCCCGCATGTACACACACGCCTGTAAGCGCTACCCGTGAAACGATGATGCATCCAGTCGACGATCAAAATCGATTCTTGCGATCGCGATTCATGCATCAAATTGTTTATATTAGAGTATATAAAGTGGAGATTTACGCAAAGTGTGTCAAAGTGATATGCAAAGGTTACATCTCGGCTGATGGGATGATGAAACCGCGAATGAGAAACGGGATGGTCAAACACGACAAAAATAACTGATTCTTGAATGGAATCGTGATCTCAATTGTGACCATTTTGTCAAATTCCTTTCGGTGTGAATCAATACGTGCCAAGTAAACTTAATTGCACATTTAATTGCAACGGGAAAGAAACCCGTTCACGACTGCCCATTGAGTGTATTATTTAATTGTGGGCACAAGCTATTTTTTTACGTGACGTGCCGTCGCACGTGTTGGTTTGTGATGGACCGTTAATTTTTGTTGTCAGCCGCGAGCTTCGCTGAGCGTGCACCGAGACGCGAGGCTGGTGCATGGCGCGGGGGCGCCGTGCCACCCTGGGGCGCCAGCGCGGGCAACGGTCGGTGCTGTGACGGCGATGGCAGCGTCCCCAAAGAGCAAGCAGGTTGGTTGAGCTTGTTCGCTTGCTCGCTCGCTCACTCGCTCACTCGTCTGCTCGGCTACAGAGAAATCTTCATTGCATGTTTTAATTCTCAGAGCTGGCATTTTCATAAAATTAAGCAAAAAAAGCTAATTTGACGTGGTTATATTTTTGTTCTTCTTGGTTTTTTCGGTAAAGTCACGTTGAAGGGAAATAATAAATAATAAAAACATAAAATAATTCTCACGACGTTTCGGCCACAGACCTGGTCTTCACCTGAGGACGGCTGCTTGCGTTGTGGCCGAAACGTCGTGATAATTATTTTATTATGTTTTTTTATTTTTTTATTTCCCTTCTACGTGACTTTACCGAAAGAACCAAGAAGATGAATCCCTGCAGTCACGAAAGCTTTAAATCGAAATTATATTTTTGTTTTGATGCACAGTCGTTGCTGACTGGGCGAAGGACATCACCTCGCGATGATCGAGTACCTGTTTGAATCATTAGCGGCTGAAACCCAAATTCAAATGCAGGATCCTCAACTGTGCAGGCTCAGTGCTCTTACCCCGAGCCACGCAGTCACTTCTGGAGAAGCGTTGAAGTCCTGATCACGCCGTGTCCACACACACAGACTCCCCGCAGCCGTGACTGACACGTACGACGGCGCGCGTGACGATTTGGTGACAGCGGTTTTCGTTTCTTCCGTACCCCGTCTCCGTTTTGCCCTGGCCTCCCCCCCCCGGTGCCACCGCCGCCAGGGGAGCGAGGGCCCGGAGAGGTTGGGTCTCGCCACCGTCGAAGCCCTCGGAATCCTCAAGCAGCAGCTGGAAAAGGTCCTCGCCGACCACCAGCAGCAGCAGGAGGACCGACCTCGCTCGGTGAGGAGGCCCCCCCCCCCTCGCTCGCTTCGTTAACATCTCGCCACTGTGGCGCTCTCGGTGTTAACACCCACACCTGGTCGTGGGTTCGATCCCGACCCTGACGCCTGTTGTATATTTGGAGTTTGCATGTCTCTCTCCCCGCGGTCACGTGGATTTTTCTCCAGGCCCTCTGGTTTTTCCCTCCACATTTAGAAACATGCGTTTCGAGGCTTTGGCTGCTATAACTGTCCACATGATCATCCACTTCGTTGAGCTTTCAATGGTGGCCAGGTAGCTTCTGAAAATAGCTATGTAGCTCAGTGGACCTTACCTAGTAAAATAAAACTAGTTTAGTTTATAGTTTTGGTTCCTGGCCGAGTCCTGTCCCATCTCTCTCTATCTCAACTACCTTTTCTCATTCGGAGGTTGGTGGTAGCTCTGGTCTGCGTTTCCACGGAACATCTGCTGGTAAGGATTCCACTTCGATTTTAGTCCCCATATTTCCTTATTAAATCCTTTATATTAAGTTCGCTTGCTTGCTTGCGTGCTTGCGTGCTTGCTTTGCTTGCTTACGACCGTGCAAATCTTTCGGTCGTTTTTTAACCCACTTCCCGTGATCCAATCGAGCTGACATTTTCCACACAGACTCGTTGTGCGTGACAATTAATTTTCGTGAAAATTTTTTTTCCAAAATTTTACACTGTTTAGGGAAATTTTTTTAAATATTTAATTACCAATTGCGTAATGCTGGCAGACAATCATCTGACCCATAGGTGGCAGCCATCTCAAGCCAGAGGACGAGAGGACTCTAGCCGCCACGCATATAAAGGATTTAGAGTGAAAAACGTTGTTTTTACGGGTTAATTTCCTTGCACAAGGGCCCCGTCGCATCACCTTGTGGCCCTCACTGGGGCTTCTGTGTGAGCCTTCATCTCGTCTCGTTTTGTCTCGTCCCGTCCCTTGCTCCGGTATAGCTGGCATGGCAGAGGAGTTTCCTGCACCACGGAAACCGCTGGTCATGCTTCCATCTGCTCGGCGCTCTGCTCATGCTGCTGGCGGGCATGCTGCTTCTCTGCTGCCATGGGGGACAGCCCAAGGGCAGGTCAGACACCCCCCACCCACACCTCCCACCCCCCACACCACCCATTGTGCTGGCAATGAAAAAGACATTGTGCGGCAGATATAACTGTCTGCGCAAGGACAGGGCTCGGACTATCAAGTTTTGGTTTTGTCCGTGAGAGTTTCTATTTTGTTTGGGCTGCAGCGGTCAGAGTGCGGTGGGATTCTGAGACAGTTTTCTGGGCGCTTAATAGGCAATTCATCATTCACCCTCTCTCCTACGGCAGATTAACGTTCGTCGAATGACAGCGAAGGATATATTTTTTAATCACGGAGATAGCATTTAGCCAAATTAAGTGAAAGAGAAAATTGAATACGATGGATCTTCTGTGAAATTATTGGTGACTGAACTTAGACCATGAGTTCAACCACCTCTAGAGAGACCTTAAAATTAATGTAATGAATACAGTGTGACAAGACTGCAATGCGCATTAAAGATGCCATTCGCATGATTTTGCATTTATTAAATTACTACTTACATCACATTACATTAGACCTATTCTTTGGGTCTTTCGGCAAAGTCACGTAGATAGTTTCAAATACAATTACATAAAACTACTAGTTTTTTGTTATTTTTTTTGAACCTATCTATGTGACTTTACCGAAAGACCCAAAGAATATGAATTCCTGCAGTCACGAAAGCTTTAAGTCAAGATTTACATTTGACCATCAACTTTTTTGTGTTTAGTTTGTTGTCCTTCCCCCTACACCTCCGATCACCATGGTTGGCTATATACGGTACGAAGGAAGTTCAACATACAACTAGCTACCCTTGAGAACCTAGTTTAATCACAGGCCGCTGACACCTGGATTTGAACCCAAGAACTCTGTAAGTGTCGGCTCGTGTGTATAACCTAGCAATATCTCTGCCTGAGTCACTTCTAGCACGTGAGATTTTTTTTCTTTATAGATACCACGGCAGAATTTTAACAGCTCGTGCCGCGTTGTCACGTGCGTTGCAGCGAGGGTGCGGAGCTGGTGAATGGGCTGGCGTTGCTGGCGCTGTTGGGAGTCAACCTCTACGTGATGGGGCGGCAGGCGCGGCTCAAGGACACGGAGATCCCACGCCGACTGCGCTCGCTGCTCGACGGCATTGGCGGTCGGTGCTCGTTCGCTCGTTTGCTCGTTAACGTGCACACTCGCTCATTTAATCACTCACTCGGTCCCTCGCACGCTTGCTTGCTCATTTTCTCACGCGATTATGCACTAGCTCACACGTTCACTCACCCGTTCAGTGAATCTGTCACTAACTCGTTCCCTCACTTTCTCTCCTGCTCACCGTTTTTCTTCTTCACTCGTTCAGTCACATCCACATGGTAACATACTGTTTATAAACCGTGTGTATAATTGTTGGCGCCGCCATCTCCCTCTCTCCCCTCTCTCCGTTTTTCCCCTCTCTCCGTCTTTCCCCTCTCTCCATCTTTACCCTCTCTCCATCTTTACCTTCTCTCCCCTCTATCTCTGACCTCTCTCCGTCTCTGCCCTCTCTACGTCTCTCCCCTCTCTCTGTCTCTCCCCTCTTGCCCTCTGTCTATCTCTGCCCTCTCTCCGTCTCTTCCCGACTTTTCCCGCTCACCCCGCTTTCCCCTCTCTCCCCTCTATCCCCTCTCTCCCTTCTCTCCCATCCTCTCCTGCGTAGACACGCTGCGTGAGTGCGGCGATGGCCGCACGACCCCCTGGGAGAAGTTGGCCTACCCGGACCTGCTGATGCCGCACTCGAAAGCCATCGCACTGCAGTGGGCGTATCGCGACGGCGCGCTCATCAACCTCCCGCTCAGCCTCCTCGTCGAGGGCGACGTCATCTCGCTGCGGCCCGGCCAGGACGCCCCCGTGCACCTGCGCGGAATCAAGGCCAGCGCTTCTCTCTGTCTCAGTTAGCGACTAAAAAACACTTGGCGCGGTGTGTTTTACTACCGTCCGTGTAAGGATTCACTACAGCTCCCCCCCCCCACAGACCCCAGCGATTGGACGAATTGTAACGATTCAACGGTCGTGATTTGATTCCTCATCGTTAAATTTTTTTGTGTCTTTTTTGCGTAATTTCTCATTTGTTCTATCTCTGTACATTTACGTTCACTTCGTTAAACTAAATGTTCCCATGAGCATATAATTTGCACGACATTTTAACTAAATGTAAATATAAATGTTCCCGCTAACGATTTAACGCACATATCGTGAGCTGAAGAAGATATTTTAACCCTTTTCCATTCCAATGATGGATCGGAATTGGAAGAAAGATCTTGTGTCCACCGCATATATTCACCGCGTATTGACCGCGTATTCATCGCGTATTCACCGTGCGTCGCCGTGTGTCGCCGCGTGGTCTCCTCGTGCGAGCAGGACGAGGAGCACCTGCTGCTGGCGCCGGGCGACCTCTTCCTGCGGCCCTCGCCGTTGGCGTCGCCCGTGACCTGCGACCGCGGCCGCCCCCATGCGCCGCAGAAACCGCGGCAGTTCCGTGTGACGCGCACGCCCGTGCTGGAGAGTGTCAGGTGCGAGCGAGTGTGAGTGTGTGCGTGAGAGTGTCTGTGTGTGTAGTGGGGAGCGATAGTGTAGCGGTTAGCGCGCTGCGCTATGAACCTGGCGACACGGGTTCGATTCCTGCTCACGGCCAACACCGGTGACGATTATCTGAACCGGTCCTGGGCCTTCCCTAGGTCGACTCGGCCTCAAATGAGTACCTGGTTTGGTATGTAAACATCGTCACTAGGGAGACAAAAGCGGCCGGGCGTGGTGTTGGCCACCCACCCCCTCGTGTACCGTTCCGGCCTTCATAGGTGCTCGTTAACAGCACTTGCCCCAACAGTCTGTTAAGGCTACACTGGGGATCTTTGTCTTTGTAGCGGTTAGCACGCTGCACTACGAACCCAGTGACCCGAGTTCGATTCCTGCTCACGGCCAACACCAGTGACGATTATCTGAACCGGTCGACTTGGCATCAAACGATGTGCAAACAACACCACTGGGGAGACAGGTGGCGGGGCGTGGTGTTGGCCACCCACCCCCTCGTGTGCCCTGGTGGCATTCATAGGTGCTCGCTAATAGCACTTGCCCCTACAGTATGTTAAGGCTATAAGGGGAATCTCTGTCTATGTGTGCGAGTGTGTGAGTGTTCCATGTGATGCACATGCCCTTGCTGGAGCGCATTAAGCTCGACACACGGCATCTTGAGACACGGCCATCATACAGGGTACAGGGGATGCGAGATGCTGGTGATACAATTCGATTCGAAAAGAACAAAAATATGTTTTAATTGTGGTACATTGTAGGACCTTTAGTGTCTGCGTGGGGCCATGTGAGCCAGGGATATACTTAAAATACAATTCGCTAATATTGGATTCTCACACACATGATTCCATGCATGTATCGTGAGCGTAAGAATCAATTTCAGTCGATGCACTGTTTAATCGCTGCACCCGTTCCCCGCTCCCCCCAATTGTCAGTAACATTTTTTCGTGTTTTTTTTCTCATCTTCGTCGTTGTTGTTTGGTGTTGGCAGGAAGTGTCTGGAGGGTGGTACGGGCCGCCCCGTCAGCGTGCTGGACAACGAGTGCTTCGCCGCGCGCACGCTGCTCCACCGATTCGTCGTGCCCGCCACGCTGGTGCGACGCGCACGCAACCGCTCGCACGCACGCTCGCTCGCGCGCACGCTCGCACGCACGCGCAA
This sequence comes from Lampetra fluviatilis, assembly GCF_964198595.1. Taxonomy (NCBI): domain Eukaryota; kingdom Metazoa; phylum Chordata; class Hyperoartia; order Petromyzontiformes; family Petromyzontidae; genus Lampetra; species Lampetra fluviatilis. The sequence goes on along the minus strand of NC_136309.1, from coordinate 2,754,509 downwards.
CCACGCGTGCGCAGCTGCACGCACAGCCGGTGGAAGACCGTGCACGCGACCACCAACGCAGCTGCAACAGGCGGCCGTGTTTTCCAAAGATGTTCCAGTAGGGCCGCGGGGTCAACGAGTTACATCAACAAACAATAATAAAAACACGATATAAGAGCAAGATAGAGAAAACGTAAGCAAGTCGCTCAAATAAACAAATATAAATAAAGTAGTGCTAATTGCACAAGTGCATACATTTCTGCTGATTTGTAAACACTGCAAGCTTGGGGCGAAGCAGATAAACGACAATGAATACAGTCCCAAACCACGCACAGTCCCTCGGTTACATTGCACATTAAGATGTAACTATCGATACACGGGTAAGATTCAATGTTACAAATCACATTGGCGAATGTGGCTGTTAATCCGATAAGCACGGTTGGCTACTTACGGTGCGAAATAAGTTCAACATACGTATGTTGAACGAATCTTCTGGCACTAACCTGGAGAAAACCCACCACGCGTACAAGGACTTCATAGCGCCACGCCTACAACACCTGGCAAGCCCCAGTGGTCACGTATCCGAGTGCTCACCAGGTTCCATCCTGCCTAGCTTCCGAGACCCAACGGTCAATTATCACGTATGTCCTAGCCCGGCCAATTAAAGCGATTGAATGATGTCCTCGCTTCCCTGTCCACAGCTTCTCCTGCTGGTCACCAACGCTCTGCGGTTTATCCTGAAGGCGCCCGGCATTGGAAGTCCTGTCTACACGTTCATACAACTGCAGGTACGCCCCGCAGCCCGTCGCCCTGTGGTTCTCAACCTAACTGCTATGGCGGTCCTCCCCCCAAATCAAGAGCACTGGCAGCCGCATCTTTTCCCCCTATTTGCCGTGAAGATTTTCTGACGGACGTTAAAAATCTATGTTGGGTGATATCTAAAAATAAACGAGAGCGGGAGAGAGGAGAGAGAGCACGATCGGAACAGGTGGAAAACCGGGACGTGCTGCTTCAGAAACGGTAATATTCACTGACCTGGCTACAAATAATAGCTCAACAAAGTGGCTTGTCACGTGCAAATTTCTAGCAGCCAAATAATCTAAATAATCTCAATGCACGTTCCTAAATGTGGAGAGGGAAAGACCGAAGGACCCGGAGCAAAAAAAATCCACGCGACCACGGGGAGAGACACGGAAACTTCAAAAGTACAGCAGGCGTCGCCGCCATCTCCGCTGTAAACCAATTTATTTATTTGTCTCTGATTGGTCAAAAAATATTGCTCGCCTTTCAACATTCCAGTATTTCGGAACACACCAAATCAATTTACATATCTGCCCACGTGACTGGCGCCGTCTGATGGTGGCGAAGGGTTATAGTTTAACAAAAATTATTATACCAGCACAAAATATCCCAAAATTAACTTAATTATCAATTGCCGCCATCTCCGCTGTAAACCGGCACGGTGGAGACTCGCCGTGCCCCGCCAATGTCGCACGCTCTGCCGCCCAGCTGCCTGTCGCTCTGCCCGGTTGCTCGTGCAGGTGAACGGCGTCCTCCCGCTGTTGCCGCTCATCTTCCCGGGGCTCTGGGTGCTGGTGAACGCGTACGGAGAGGCCAAGGTGCTCGCACAGTTCAGCAAGGCGCCCCCCACGCCCTTGGTACGTTTCGCGCCTTTGCACTCTCGCCGAGAAACCCACCCTGCTTTGTGTCTGGGGAGGAAGGGGGGAGGCTGGCTGGAGAGGGCTGAGCACACCCCCCCCATAGACCTCACCCCCCCCCCACCACCGTACTGTTAACTCAACCCCCGTTTCTAGATTTGTACAATCAACTCAGAAAATGTCGCTGCGATGTCTGACACCAGCGGCGATTTTTCTACGATGGTCCCCAACCTGGCGAACGCTCGCGAAAACCGCCTGCAGATCGTTTTAACGGCCGTCGCCGGGAGATCGGATCGAACTTCGCATCCGGTCACGTGCTGCTGCTAACCGTGTCCACTTTTTTAGCCGAATAAAGCAAAACACGCCGCTTATCACGTACTTGCGTCAGGCAAGACGGCGCACCACGAGCTTGTTAATTGCCGCTCCGCTGGATGTGGCTTTGTGGGGACCCCACGTTGCTCACGGACAGCTCTCCGTTAAACTAGCAACTTGCCCGTTATTGGTTTAACGCCGCCACTGATGAGACCGGTCCAGGGCAATGTGTCGTGATTATTTTTTTATTTTTTATTTTACTTAAATTTTTTTATGTTGTGGTAAACACGTAAGCCCGGTACAATGCGTCGATAGTTTCAGGATAGGGGGACTGAACAGGAGGGGAGGACTTTGGGGGTGGGAGGCTCGATGCCCCCAAAATGTGGGATCTTCCGTCCAGGAAGGTGGGGGGAGTGAGAGCTTTTATATATATGGAGGGGGGGGGGGGGAAGGTTGGGACCGGGAAGAGGTAACCGATATTCTAAGGGGAGAGCGGGTGCTGGGAGGGGGGAGGGGGGGTGGACTGCGTCGTGATTCTTGAGCAAACTCTGCTGGGTCACGCGTCAATGGTTTGTGAAAAGTCATTTTCTGAATTGAAAACTCATTCCTTTAGAACTGCTTTTTTGTGCTTAGTTTGTTGTCCTTCCCGTCGCATCTCCGATTTAGCGCGGTTGGCAACGTACGGTGCGAAAGAAGTTCAACATGCTTACACACGTCGTCACGCCCTCCCCGTCGATCTCTCCGTGACGTTTGTGATCGCCGCTGTGTAGTGCTTTTGCCTCGCCCTCTGACGCCTCCCTGTGTTTCGCTTGTAGCTCGCTAAATTCTCTGAGGACACTATAAGCAGCTACACTGAAGTGGTGTCCTCTAAGGTACACGTACCCCCGCGCCCCCCCCACCCCCTTCTGCTTGCATCGTCATCCTCTCCCCATGGAGCCACCTGCTTTGCCGTACCCCCCCCGCCCACCACCATCACACCCCCCGCCCTCATTTTAACCTTGTAGATGCATACCCTAAGCGGCATGACCCGGACCCTCCAACGTACATGGGAAGCTTCGTCAACGAGACGTAAAAGTTTTGACTCAAGATAATTGTGAGCGTCGTTGCGGAGACCATGAGTCTGGTTTATTATTAAAAGCGGGATGTGGAGAAGCCCAAGCAAAATTGCTACCAATTTATTTATTTGTGTTGTGATTCGTCAACAAATGTTGCTCACCTTTCAACATTCCAGTATTTCGGAACACACCAAATCAATTTACATATCTGCCCACGTGACTGGCACCGTCTGATGGTGGCGAAGGGTTATAGTTAAAATAAATTATTATACCAGCACAAAATAACCCAAAATTTACTTAATTATCAATCGTGATAGCCTCCGTATCGAATCGTTTCACAAAACTGTCATCCAATGCTGCAGTGACAGATTTAAAAGCACGGCGGTCGTGCCACTGAAACTCTCGCTGTGCCCTCGACGGTGACTGCGCAGAGCGGCGTTGCGAGTTACGTCCTTTGGATTGCATTTTCCATTCGGCGCAAGCAGCAATGTCACTCTTCACGGGATGGCACTCGTCCGTGTGCCCTTGTAAATGCTCGCAGCCGTTTCAGTTTCACCTTGGCGATCCGCGCGCGGAATTTTCTGCGCCCACCGCAACGAGCCCGCGGTGGCGATAATTTAAATGTTCGCGCGAAACCGAGGGAGGCATTCTTCCGATTGATCAGTCAAAATCTTTTATTTAGACTGGAATAATCCGATGAGCTACGAAGCATCTTATTCACAGATGTCCGGATCGATGAATCGGTTGTGCGGCCTAGCGAGATGGGTCTAATCGGCGTAAGCGGCCGTTCCGCTGCCCGGCTCGGCGAAGCTACGCCGCGGGCAGTCGGTGCGCGACGCTCATCGCCGAACGGCAATTTCCGACGACGATGCCGGCATGAACCGGTGCTCTCACGTGCTCCGTTTTTCCCCCTGCGCTCATTCATTTCGTCATATTTAAAAAAGTAATAATTAACATTTCGATTGAAAGCTTCTTTCGTGACTGCAGCGATTCATCTTCTTGGTTCTTTCGGTAAAGTCACGTAGAAGGGAAATAATAAAAGAATAAAAATGAAACATAATAAAATAATTCTCACGACGTTTCGGCCACAACGCATGCAGCCGTCCTCAGGTGAAGAACAGGTCTGTCGGGAACACAGCGTCTGAACATTCAGAATTATTTTATTATGTTTAATTTTTATTATTTTACTATTTCCCTTCTACGTGACTTTACCGAAAGAACCAAGAAGAATAATTAACATTTTTAGCTCTTTCGTATGCGCATGTACATGTGTGTGTGTTTTGCTCCATGCATGCATGTTGTTTTACTTCAGTTGCTGATGAGTGTTTCTTTTTGTTTTAACCTCTTCAAAACTCCTCGTTCCCGTCATCCTTCCCACTGCCTTGTTCAATTGTGCAATGGGCAATGTCGCCGTAACGGAATTACAACCGGAAAACTCTTTTAAACTTTTTTATTTTATTTTACCAGATAACGCCCACTGAGCTATATACCTGAATTTCAGAAGCGACCTGGCCACAAAAGATAGCGCAATCAAGTGGCTTTGTCATGTGGATATCCATATTAGGACCCGGAGAAAATTCCACGCGACCACGATGGAGACAGAGAACGTGCCAAATTAACAGGCGTCAGGGGTCGGGATGGAATCCACGAGCTCCTGTCAATGCCAGGCGAGGTAGTCAACATCTCGCTACCACAGCGCCCCTGATAAGTCGCGCTATGTAACGTTCAAAGCATCATTGGCGCTTTGATAGCTTGGGACTGTTTGGCGCGATGCATGAAACCGCCTCGTTCATCGGCGGTGCCAGTACGCGCATGCTGATGCAACTCCGTTACCGCCGATTTCCCCACTGGCATCGCACCAGGCGAACGTTTCGGGCCAGGGGTTTATCGACGCATCGGTTCAATGATTTAACGTCGATTCTTAAAGCTCGCCACATACAGAAACGTGCCTCGAAAACGCGCGTACAGGAGTTGATGCATTTTCTGTTCCTGAAAATTATACACAAGCTTGCGCGACAAATGGGGCGGATATGATGAGAAACAATACAAACGAAACGGCGGAAATGAGACAATGCCTGAAACGTTAACCTATTGACTCGGACTTTTTATTCAATACCTGGTGTAAAAGCATCGCCTCTGGGGAGACAAAGGCAGCTGGGGGGACCCCCACCCTCTTGTGCACCGTGCTAACAGCGACTCGCCTCTGCCCACGGTCTGCGGTACAGTGGCGCGGTTGGCATGGGCGCTGGTGCAGGTCATGAAATGGGGCATCCTGTCCTGATTTATCTGCCTGTTCATTAGCCTGGCACGTGGAGGGGGGGCACCTCCGGGCGCACGGTTCCCCCGACGCACTTGCACGGCCCGTGCACTCGATAGCCACACCGCCGTGTGAATCGTTACATGGTAATCCGTGTGGTTCTGCCGGTGATCGCGTGCGTTACCCCGCTCGCTCGCTCCTCCACCCTGGTGCCTGAGTTCGTGCCTCCCCCCCCCCCACCTCCCTGTCTGCACCACCCCCCCCCCCACAGGAAATGTGCTTGTGCGAGTGGAGCCATTTCATCCGCGTCCTCCGCGGACGCTCGCCGGCGCTGTGCCAGACCGGCAGCCTCCTGCACAACCTGGGCTCCGTCACGGTGCGTTGGCGTGCGTGCGTGCGTGTGTGTGTGTCCGTGTGTGTGCCTGTCCGTTTTGTTCTTTGTCCGTCTATTTTGTCGCTCATTCGTATAATCTCTGTCCTGTGGCCTTTTGTGTACGTCGGTGTGTCTGTCAACTCTCCAGTATGTCGATCGGTCTGTTTGTGTCATGGGGAGCGATAGTGTAGCGGTTAGCGCGCTGCACTATGAACCCGGTGACCCGAGTTCCATTCCCGCTCAAAGCTAACACCAGTGACAACTATCCGAACAGGTTCTGGGCCTCCTTTAGGTCGACTCAGGCCTGAAATTAGTGCCTGGTGCGGTGTGTAAACATCCTGTCCACTCACCCCCTCGTGTGCTGTGCCGGCCTTCATAGGTGCTGCTCGCTTACAGCACTTGCCCCTACAGTCTGTGAAGGCTATACGGGGGATCATTGTCTGTCTGACTGTTCAGCTGTTCATCTATTGCTGCTGTTGTTGCTGCTGCTGTTGCTGCTACTTTTGCTGCTACTGCCGCTGCTGCTGTTGCTGCTGTTGCCGCCGCCGCCACCGCCGCTTCCACTGCTGCTGCCATTCCTGCTGCTGCCACTGCATCTGCTGCTGCTGCTCCTGCTGCTCCTGCTGCTGCTGCTGCTGCTGCTGCTCCTGCTGCCACTGCTGCTGCCACTGCATCTGCTGCTGCTTCTGCTGCTGCTGCCACTTTCTGGCCGCGCAGGTGCTGTGCTGCGTGGACAAGCAGGGCGTCCTCTCCTGGGCAAACCCCAGCCCCGAGAAGGTGGTGTTCTTCAGCAGCCAGCCCGGCCCAGAGCCCGGCTACGACGACGACGACGACGACGACGGAGAAGGAAAGGACGACGAAGATGAAGACGAAGAAATGGGAGAGGAGGAGCGCGGGGACGAGGTGGACGAGGTGGACGAGGTTGAGGAGGTGGACGAGGTGGCGGACGCCCGGAGGAGGAAGGCGGGCAGAACGGCGGTGTCGGGGTCGTCGAGCGCCGTGCGGCTCCTGGAGGCCGAGTGGGCTGAGGTGAGGGGAGCACGGTGCGACCCGCGGTCGCGCCGGTCAGCGCGTCTGTGTGTTGGTGAAGGGGAGTGGGGGTTGGGGGTGGTGCGTACGGACATCGCTTACCGCTGGTGTGAAACAGCCGTGGACGTGAGAATGGAACTCGTGTTGCCTGGGCTTTCGTCGCGCAGTGTGCGAATCGCTGCACCACCGTTCCACCGAGTGTGTTCTTATGTTGAGCTTATCGGAAAGAAGAGCGTTCCTGACGGCCGCAGAAACGCATCTGAGAGTGCGCGATGCAGTGACCGTCTTGGTTCGATGATTGAGCCAAAAGCCGCTGCTGTGAGGATGACCGGAGTTCGCGTGATGGTTTATGCTCCCTGACGAGATCAGCAAGGTATTGTGGTTCTTTTGTGACAAGCACTTTGTGTGTAAATGAGTCCGACCATTTCATGTGTTCGTGGAACCAGTGCTATAAAGCTGTATACGAATTGCTTCCGTAGCCTTCCGCCATAATTCTGATATCACGTGCGCATAACTCGGGAGCCTCAAACAACATAAGTGTAATAAGAGCTTATGTCCGGCTCACATGGTGATCGGCTCTGCCGGTCCTGCTTTAGAGCCAATGGGGGGAGAGCCTGGGAGCATGGCCCTGGCGTGATCGAGGGGTGCCAGCTAGGGTGATTGGTTCTGCTGGTTTTGACCTCAGCCAATGGGAAGACAAGTCAGGGGCGTGGTCCCGGGAGTTGATGGGGAATCTAGAAGATTCGGCGCAGGCTACCAAGGATTGGCTGGAGCGTACCACGTGACCCAGGCATTAAATAGGGGGAGAGATGAACGACACGTGGTGAGACGAAGAACGAAGGAAGAGAGGGGCCACGCGCGAGCGGGGCCCCGAGTGCCACGTGGCGGTGCGTCTCTTGTGGTCTGTTTGCCCACTTCCCGTTGCCTGCCAGCAGCGGGGAGTACTTGTGAACTGGAATAAATAAAAGGACCGATTCCACAAGTCGTCTCCAAGAGTATTATTACATAAGCAACATACGGGTGTCGTTCTGACGTTCCATTCCCCTCCCCTCCCTGAGCAGTTACGCGAGACGCAGTCCCTCCTCCCGCCGAGCGCCGACATCGAGCGCGGCCCGGACCAACCTCCCCGCCCGCTCGAAGGAGGTCGAAGGTCATGTGCCGCCCCTAGTGCCGCCGCCGCCACCAGCGGTGCCAACGCCGCCACCTTCGCCGTCGGCTCGAGCCCTCGGTGCTGCCCGCCAGCGACCCCCGGGGCCAAACCGGCGGGGGCGTCCGTCGTCAGCTTCTGCCAGTGCGTGGAGGGCGGCGCCGGCGAGCCGGAGAAGGAGCGGCGCAGGGACGGCCTAGAGGTGGAGGTGAGAGTGGGGTCACCTCTGGGAGGTGGTGGGGGGGGTGGCAGTGGCGGTGGTGAAGTATGGTCAAAGATTTCCATTCCGAACACGACGTTGAGAGGCCTTCCATTTCTTTCGAACTGATTGATGTGTTTAGTTTTCTGTCCTTCCCTCGCACCTCCGATTAGTACGGTTTGCTACGTACGGTGCGAAAGAAGCTCAACACGCATACAGACATGCAACTTCTAAAGCGTGGCCGCTCCCCCCCCGGGCCACAGGCCATCGCCGAGCTGGCGGAAGAAGAGGAGGAGGAGGAAGCGGCGACGGCGACGGGGGCGGAACGCCATGGCGACGACGGGGACGACGTGGACGGGGAGACGGACGACTTCGTGTGCGACTACCGCCTGGAGGTGCTGAGCCTGTCGCAGGACCAGCAGAACCCGGCGAGCGTCCAGTTCGACGACGCACGCTGGCCGCTGCACGCCACCTCGCTCAAGCCGCTGGGCCTCAACGTGCTGCTCACGGCGTGCAATGCGCCGCTCGCCCCGCGCACACTGCGCCTGTGCGACCACCTGGCGCAGGCGGCTCGCGCCGGCAGGGCCGCCTCGTCCTGCCTGCCCACGCGGCCGCCCTGGGGGCTCTGCGAGCTGCCTCGCATCATAGGTTCGACTCCGCGATAGGGGTCGGGGAGGGGAGGCGGCCGGGGTGATGTTGTGGGTTGGGTTGCGGGGTTGGGGGGGTCTGTGATTGGAGGCTTGCGTTGTGTCTTCTTTATGTTTTCGTGATATTTCAATAGGAGTCCAGCATAGAGCACAAACCGCGACTAGGGAGCGGGTACAGAAACTCTGCAGAACTTGGTCTCGAACGCTGTGCCCCTGAGTTTAAAGAAGGGGGGTGGGGAGAGTGGGCTCGCTGCTCTTGCGGTGTGTCTTGATTTGCTGGTGTTGGATTTGGGTGCAGTACGAATGATTGGGCGGGTGGGATTGGTGAGAGTATGAATGAGTGGCTGAGTGGATTGATGAGTGTATTAAGACTAAAGGAAATATAGAGTGCATGAACGAGTTAGTCAACAAGAATATTGGTGGTTGAATGAAGGAGTAAAGGAGGAAGTTAATGAGTGTATTAATAACAGAGTGCGAGTGACCGAGTGGCTGAATGGAAGATGGCATTAAAGACCGAATGAATGATGGAAGAAGCGGCTGTTTGAGCGATGCAGCGAACTGGCGAGTGAATGAACGATCGGCGTGCCGGATGCGCGACTTTGTCAACGAATCAGCGGCCGATCAAAACTTAACTCATTATCGAATGACCATGCGAACGAACCAACCAACCAACGAGCGGCTGAACGTAAGGTCGCGCTCGACGACCGAGCTTGAATGTGGACGGAGCCGCGCGGGCGGGCAGGCAGGTGGCTGAGCGTGTTTTTTGTGTCCGCGTCGCAGGCTTCACGCCCGGAGCCAAGGACGTGTTCTCGGTCGAGAGCTACCTGGCGCTCTTCCAGCTGCCGAGCGGCGAGCACCTCCCCTCGGGGCGCGACCGCGCGCGCCGCCTCTCCGCCGTCGTCAAGCGGCGCCTCCCGATCGGACACCTCGTCTCTCTCCTCGTCAAGGACCTCAATTCTGGTGAGAGGAACCGGCGGGCGGGAGCGGGGAAGGGCAGGGTGCGATGGGAGGGGGCGGGGAGGATGGGCAGAAGGGATTGGAGGCGTTTGCGGTGTGGCTTGATTTGTTGCCGTTGGATTGCAGATGCGCTTCTGCGGCCGTCTGGAACGCTCTTCCTTCCGATATTTGGAAGCCACTGGGAGCTATGCACTTTTAAATAATCATCAAGATTGACAAACGAATTTCTGTAGGACTGCTTTTTAAGTTTAGTTGTCCTTCCCCTGCACCTCCGATGAGCACGTTTGACTACGTACAGTGCGAAAGAAGTTCAACACGCATTTGGTATGAATTATTGGGTGGGTGGGATTGGTGACAGTATTAATGGCTAAATGAATGAGTGGATGAGTGAGTGTGTGAATACCGAAGGAGTTTCATAGTGCATGAATGAGTGGATGAGTAAATCGCCCAACAGTGTCCTGATGTGTTCTCTTACACAATCTTGTCTCAAAAGTCTGAACGCTGTCGCACACTCCCACAGTGGCCGACTGTCTCACGGACTCTTCCACCATGTTTCACTGTCACGCACTGTGGCCCCCTCTCAGCACCGTGTCACGTGCTCCACGCAAAGCCTCCCTGTCTCACACTGCGCTCTGCCTTCTCCCAAAGTCTCCCACCACCTCCCACCATCTATCGCCATCTCGCGACATCTTCAAATATCTCCCAGCACAGTCTCGCACAGCAACCCATATTCTTAGGTTTTTTCGGTAAAGTCACGTAGGTAAAACATTAAAATTAATAAAAGTAAAATAAAAAATAAAAATCACGACGTTTCGGAGGCAACACAAGCTTCCGTCTTCAGGTCTTCAGGTGGAACCATCACAGCCAGGACAGCTGTATCAAGTACAGCTGTCGTGGCTGTGACGGTTCCACCTGAAGACGGAAGCTTGTGTTGCCTCCGAAACGTCGTGATTTTTATTTTATTTTACTTTTATTAATTTTAATGTTTTACCTACGTGACTTTACCGAAAAAACCTAAGAATATGAATCCTTGCAGTCACGAAAGCTTCAAATCTACAGCAACCTATCTTCTGCTGCTCCACTGCACCAGACAAAACTATTTTTTTTTATCTTACCCGGTAAGGCCTGCTGAGCCATATAGCCTTTTTGCGACGCGACCTGACCACAAATAATAGCGCAACGAAGTGGCTTATCGTGTGTACGTTTATTGAAGCCAAATCCCCTGAGCAGCGGCGGTTGCGCGTTATTATTGTCGGCCCCGTACTTTGGCCCATCTTTCATCGCAGTCGGCGAAATTTCACTTCCGGGAAAAAACGAAAACTCGAAATCCCCGCCGTGGTTTTTATAACTCGAAACGATTGTCCCACCATCTCGGCACCCACAGGAGACCTGCAGCTGCTGTCCCACGGCACGGCCGACGTGGTGCTGGATGCCTGCACGGACTTCTGGGATGGGTTCGACATCTACCCGCTGTCTGCCTCCGACAGGTGACGTCCCTCCTGTGCTCCTGCCGTCTCCTGCGCTCGCGAACACGCAAAGACAGAGATCCCCCTTATAGCCTTAACAGACTGTTTGGGCAAGTACTGTTTGTGAGTAGCACCTGTGAAGGCTGGCACGGCACGCACGGAGGGGTGGGGGGGGTGACCCAACACCAACACCACCACCACCACCACCACGCCCGGTTGCCTTCATCTCCCCAGCGGCAGTGTTTACTCACTACACGAGGTACTCATTTCAGGCAAACAAACACGAAAGACACAGACATGCGGTCACAATCACACACAGCCTTGTTGTGACAATCACACACGCACAGGCTTGCGGCGAGGATTGTGATGAGGTTTAGTTGGCACCAGACCAGAATTTGTGTGGATTGGCTATGTAGAAGTGCGTGGGGCTTGTTGCTCACCATGTGCCCTGGTTGAGCCTCACAAATATTTATTAGCCCTATCTTATACTTGGGCACGTGCGTGTGTTCTCCGTTTGGCGTGCGTGTGTTCGTTGGGTGTGTGTGCGTGTTTGTGTGTCTGCTGTTTGGTGTGCATGCGTGTGTGTCTGCTGTTTGGTGTGCGTTGTGCGTGCATGTGTGCGTTGTGCGTGCGTGTGTTCACCGTTTGCCGTGTGTGTTGGGTGTCGCGCGCTCGACACGCTTACCCGCGTCCGCGCACAGGAAGAAAGTCCTCGACTTTTACCAGCGCACCTGCCTCTCGGGATACTGCGTCGCCTTCGCCTACAAGCCCATGCACGGGCCGCTCGCGCCCGAGCTGGACAGGCGCTGCGTCGAGCTTCCCCCGGGTCACGACCCCTTCGGGGCCATCGCGGCCTCCGCCAACGCCGCCACCGCCATGGCCGCCCTCTCGGCCCCCGGCGGGCCGGCCGAGAACCTGGGGGGCAGTCGCCACGCCGACACCCCCGGCCACACGCCCGTCAAGACGAGCGGCGCTCGCAAGAACAGCTGGAGCTCGGACGGTGAGACCCTCGGCTCACTTTTATGACACGCTTTCCAACTCGGGGTGCGACCGTGGTGAGATGTTAACTAGCTCGCCTGGTATGCAGGAGGTCGTGGGTCCAACCCTTACGATGCCTGTATGTTTTGAGTTGGCATGTTCTCCCCGTGGTAACATGGATTTTTCTCCAGATCCTAGAAACATGATTTGAGGTTATTTGGCTGCTATAAATGTCCACATAAGCCACTTCGTTGGGCTATAATTTATGGCCAGGTCACTTCTAACTCAGTGGGCCTTACCTGCTCAAATTAAATAGTTTATTCGTCTAAATCGTTAATGCATTTGCCCTGTCTGCCTGCAACGGGGGAGTTACGGTAACGACCGTGAGGACGATGCTGTTCGCGACTTACCATCTAGAATAACTGACCACATTGATTAAACGGTTTTCCTAAACTCGGCAGAGAAATGTATTTATTTATTGCCTCTACTGATTAACTTTTATTCTAGTTTTTCTTCCGGTACGTGTATATCATCGGAACGGCAAAGGGTTAAAGAGTCTTTGGACGCCAGGTGAATCCACGTCTTGTCGTTACCGTGTTGTCGCCACCGTCGCCGCTCGCTGGCGCGCGGCAGAGGGCATAGGCGAGGGCGCGGAGAGAGGCGAGGGCGTGCAGGCGCTGTCGGGGCAGATCTTCATGGGGCTCGTGTCGGCGCAGTACCAGGCGCGCCTCGACATCGTGCGCCTCATCGACGGCCTGGACAGCGCCTGCATCCGCTTCGTCTACTTCTCCATGGAGGACGAGCTCCGCAGCAAGGTCCGCAGCGCTGGCGCTGAGGCAGCCGCAGCAGCAGCAGCAGCAGCAGCAGCAGTAGCTGCAGCAGGAGCTGCAGCAGCTGCAGCAGCAGCTGCAGCAGCTGCAGCTGCAGCAGTATCTGCAGCAGCAGCGGCAGCTGCCGAAGCAGCGGCAGCTGCAGCAGAAGCAGCGGCAGCTGCAGCAGAAGCAGCGGCAGCTGCAGCAGCAGCGGCAGCTGCAGCAGAAGCGGCAGCAGCTGCAGCAGAAGCGGCAGCAGCTGCAGCAGCAGCAGCAGCTACAGCAGCAGCGGCAGCTGCAGCAGAAGCAGCGGCAGCTGCAGCAGCAGCAGAAGCAGCAGCAGCTGCAGCAGAAGCGACGGCCACAACACTGATGACACTGATTCCAGCCTGAGTAGTAACACCAGCTGCAGCATTAACGCATAAGAGGTTTTTTTGGGTTAGATCGCGTAAATATGAATGTGTCGTTAAACCCGCCACCACCCGACACCGCCGATTAGTAAGCTTTGTCATGCACCGGTGTGTTGTACTAGTAACGAATTGGCATGTTCTGTTTACGTGACAAACCTTACTAATTGGTTAAGCATGGGAGATGGAGTGGCAAAATCGGCTCGTATGTAGGAGCTGGCTAGATGACAACGTGGCGGAATTGCGGGAGATGGCGGTGGGGTGGGGAGGCTATCATCCAGTGGTGTGCCGACCGTGGATGATGTTGATGATGACCACTACTTACTCATTACATTGCGCAATTTCAGATGCGCTTCTGCAGCCGTCTGGAATGCTCTTCTTTCCGATATTAGGAAGCCACTGGAGCTACGCACTTTTAAATCATCTAGATTGAAAACTTCTTTGTTTTTTGTGTTTCGTTTGTTGTTTTTCCCCCCGCACCTGCGATTAGCACAGTCGGCTACATGCATACCTACGCACTCAGCCTTGACAAATACTGCGGGTGTTGGACTGCGGTGAACGAGGCCGTCAGTGCGTGTGCGTGTGCACGTGCGAGTGCAGGTGTTTGCGGAGAAGATGGGCCTGGAGTCGGGCTGGAATTGCCACATCTCGCTGCAGTCCAGCGGCTACGACCTGGGCACGGACGCCCCCCCGCACAGCCCCAGCCAGGCCAGCTCGCTGCACGACCATGCTCAGCAAGGTGATGCCGCCGCCACCGCGCCCGCCATCGCCTCCCTCTACCCCCCCGCCCCCCCGCCACCCCTACCCACCTCGCCGCTGCTCACCCCGGGAAATCGTGCGATGGCGACATTGACCCCTGACCCGTGACCCCGTGCGGATGCGCAGAAAGGGAGGTGCAGATGTTGTTGGAGGAGGAGACGCACTCGGACGTCGTGAGCTACCCTCCCACGGACAGCGACGCGCCCAGCATCCTCGAGTACTCCAACCGGGTCCGCCATGCACGCACAAAGACAAAGATCCCCCGTATAGCCTTCATAGACTGTTGGGGCAAGTGCTGTTAGTAACCACCTATGAAGGCCGGCACGGCACATCAGGGGGTGGGTGGCCAACACCATGCTCCCTTGTGTGCCGTGCCGGCCCAGTGGTGATGTTTAAACACTGCACTAGGTACTCATTTGAGTTCATCGACCTAGGGGAGGAAGCCCAGGACCGGTTTGGATAATCGTCACTGGTGTTGGCCGTGAGCGGAAATCGAACTCGGGCTGCCGGATTCGTAGCGCAGCGCGCGATTTGCTACATTACTGCTCCCTATGCATGCAAATGCGCGCACGCACACAAAGACAAAGATCCCCCCTATATCTTCTTGGTTCTTTCGGTAAAGTCACGTAGAAGGGAAGTAATAAAATAATAAAAATAAAACATAATAAAACAATTCTCACGACGTTTCGGCCACAACGCAAGCAGCCTGAGGACGGCTGCTTGCGTTGTGGCCGAAACGTCGTGAGAATTGTTTTATTATGTTTTATTTTTATTATTTTATTACTTCCCTTCTACGTGACTTTACCGAAAGAACCAAGAAGATGAATCCCTGCAGTCACGAAAGCTTTAAATCGAAATCCCCCCTATAGCCTGAACAGATTGTTGGGACAGGTGCTGTTGGCCTATGCTCGTGTACTCACATACACACACTCTCACACAGTTCCACATCTAACACACGTGCAACAATAGCATATATTTGAAACTAAGTGGCGGTGACGTCACTAGACTATTGTGTCAGGCTAGGTGCTCATACAGGCCACTTAAAGGCTTGCTGACAGGAGGTCATCAGACAGACCCAGGTGTAATAGGGCCACTGGCTGAGATGACAAGCAGATGCACACCATCTGTTCTCCCTACTGTGCCAACTTACTGCGTTTTATCCGCCCATTCTGAGCGTCGCTCCTCTGCCCTCTGTTGTTGCTGAAGTGCGGCTGCCTCCAACTTCCCAAAAGCATCCTTCACGAGCCTCAGCCACATATCGATACCTCAGCAAGTCCAGTCGGCTTCAAACAATGCGATACCACGCGAGTCCATCTGCTCTGTAGCCGATACGCCCATTTAGCTCTGTCTGGCCAAACAGAATTCGGCAACCAACGGAAAGTCCTTGACCCAGACGGTCGACCGCGCAACAGCCGTAGGATCTAGCAGCAGGAAGTCACGGTGGAGTGTGGTGACATCAGCAGCATTGGCCCTGATGACCTCTTGACCTTGACCTGCGTTCTTGATCTCGTTTGGCGCAGGCGAAACTTCCCCGCGGCATCGAGAACGTGCGGCCACACCTGGAGAACATCGACAACGTCCCGCTCCTCGTGCCACTCTTCACGGACTGCACGCCCGACAGTGAGACACAGAGACAGTGAGACACAGAGACAGTGAGACACAGAGACAGTGAGACACAGAGACAGTGAGACACAGAGACAGTGAGACACAGAGACAGTGAGACACAGAGACAGTGAGACACAGAGACAGTGAGACACAGAGACAGTGAGACACAGAGACAGTGAGACACAGAGACAGTGAGACACAGAGACAGTGAGACACTGACACGTGGCGCTGAGCTGGTGCTCACCCCTAGCCCGACAGTGAGACACTGACACGTGGTCCTGAGCTGGTACTCACCCCTAGCCCGACAGTGAGACACTGACACGTGGCTCTGAGCTGGTGCTCACCCCTAGCCCGACAGTGAGACACTGACACGTGGCTCTGAGCTGGTGCTCACCCCTAGCCCGACAGTGAGACACTGACACGTGGCGCTGAGCTGGTGCTCACCCCTAGCCCGACAGTGAGACACTGACACGTGGTCCTGAGCTGGTACTCACCCCTAGCCCGACAGTGAGACACTGAGACGTGGTCCTGAGCTGGTACTCACCCCTAGCCCGACAGTGAGACACTTGACACGTGGCCCTGAGCTGGTGCTCACCCCTAGCCCGACAGTGAGACACTGACACGTGGTCCTGAGCTGGTACTCACCCCTAGCCCGACAGTGAGACACTGACACGTGGCTCTGAGCTGGTGCTCACCCCTAGCCCGACAGTGAGACACTGACACGTGGCTCTGAGCTGGTGCTCACCCCTAGCCCGACAGTGAGACACTGACACGTGGCGCTGAGCTGGTGCTCACCCCTAGCCCGACAGTGAGACACTGACACGTGGTCCTGAGCTGGTACTCACCCCTAGCCCGACAGTGAGACACTGAGACGTGGTCCTGAGCTGGTACTCACCCCTAGCCCGACAGTGAGACACTTGACACGTGGCCCTGAGCTGGTGCTCACCCCTAGCCCGACAGTGAGACACTGACACGTGGCTCTGAGCTGGTGCTCACCCCTAGCCCGACAGTGAGACACTGACACGTGGCTCTGAGCTGGTGCTCACCCCTAGCCCGACAGTGAGACACTGACACGTGGCTCTGAGCTGGTACTCACCCCTAGCCCGACAGTGAGACACTGACACGTGGCTCTGAGCTGGTGCTCACCCCTAGCCCGACAGTGAGACACTGACACGTGGCTCTGAGCTGGTACTCACCCCTAGCCTGACAGTGAGACACTTGAGACGTGGCCTTGAGCTGGCCCTAGTGTGCAAACATCGCCACTAGGGAGATAAAGGCAGCCAGGCGTGGGACTGGCCACCCACCCCCTCTGCGTGCCATGCCGGCCTTCATAGCTGCTCGCTAACAGCACTTGCTCCCACAGTCTGTTGAAGGCCACACGGGAGTAGACGTTCATTGTTTGTGTGTGTGTTTTTCCACGCGCGCGTCTCCAGCGATGTGCGAGATGGTGGCGGTGATGCAGGAGCACGGCGAGGTCGTCTGCTGCCTCGGGAGCTCCGCCAACGTTCGCAACGGTCGCGTGTTCCTGCAGAGCAACGTCAGGTGGGCACGCGCGCCCACACGCGCACACGCTCACCCTTGCACATACACGCACACCTTTGTATATACACACACACACGCTCATGCATGCGCACACATGCTTATGCATACGTGTCGTGAGTCCAACTGAGTCGCAGACGTTATTCTTTAGAGGCAACACATTTATTATATCAACACGTAATACACAAAGGGGTAACAGGTACAGCCTAGGGTGGTGACCACCCAGCTAACTACACGATACGTAGGAGATACAGCTACGAAGGGTCGGACCCTCACTCGGGTCCCGGCCACGTGTTGATGCCTCGTGGGACGTGGAGCTTTCAGCTTGTAGATGATCGTCACTGGTGATGGCCGTGAAAGGAAATCAAACTCGGGTCGCCGGGTTCGTAGCGCAGTGCGCTAACCGCTGCACTACCGCTCCCCACTGCGGACACACACACACACATGCGCACTTACGCTCGGCGCACCTGAGAACAATACAAAACCACCCGAACCGCGCCGCTTAACCCTGCACGCCGGCGTCGGCGGTGTCGTCGGCGCAGCATCGCGGTGGACCCTCTGTACCCGTCACGGTGCACGTGGGAGCGGTTCGGCTTCGCGCCGAGCGGCATGCCGGCCGACACGGAGGCGCAGGGCGGGGGGCCGCTGCGCCTGTCGGGGCAGCTCAACGGGCTGCCCTGCTCCGTGGCCTTCCACCACGAGGAGAACCTCAGCATCATCAAGCTCATCAAGCAGGCGAGAGGACCAGACGCACGCATACACATGTCGTACAAAGACCAAGATCCCCCGTGTAGCCTTAACAGAATGTCGGGGCAAGTGATGTTAGCGAGCACCCATTAAAGCCGGCAAGGCACACGAGGGGGGTGGGTGGCTAGCACCACGCCCGGCCGCATTTGTCTGACTAGGGGCGATGTTTACACACCGCACCAGGTACTCATTTAATGCTGAGTCGACCTAGCGTAGGTTCAAGACTGGTCCAGATAATCGTCACTGGTGTTGGTGGCCGCGAGCGAGAATCGAACTTGGGTTTGCCCGGTTTATAGCGCAGCACGCTCACCGCCGCGCCACCGCTCCCCACACACGCACTCACGTGCATGAACGTACAAGAATTCACCAAAGACAAACCTCCCACGAACCGTGAACTTTCGCAACGCAGCTACCGCTGGGCCACGCCACCGCACCCACCTTGGCATATTCGTCTCGAACTCTGTGGCCGTAAAATAAAAAGCAAGTGTACAATAGACGACGTTTCGGGCGATGGCCCTTCTTTGCAGCACGTAGAGAGAGAGAGAGACGCCAGAGAGCTCGGGTGCCCTCAGCCAAGGGTTCACCGCCCGTCTGGATTTGGCCAGGACAGTCCTGGGAAACAGCTATTGTGTCCGTGTAGCAAGATTGACAGCGGCACAATGTCTAATTTTAGACTGTGTGCGTCCGGAGCTGGGAAGTCTTGCTGTGCCGGACAAACAAGAACAGCGGCTATTGTTATCTGCAGGGAAATATAACACCCATTGTTTATCCAAGAAAGAGTTTCGAAGCTCTTTTTTTTTCAAATCAAAGCTCTTTGATTTGGGTCCTGCTTCACGGGGCGTCTGACTAACTCTGCGAGCGAGCGTTTTGGACGCGTGTGGGAGGTGACCTACCCGGGACGTCTGTGAAAAAAAGAGCTTCATGGCTCATCGGATTCCTCCAGTCTCAATACAGATTCTAAACTGGTAGTACCTGGGGGGGAGGTGGGGGGGAACGATGAATACAAATGTGATAGCATTCACGGCTCCACACAGATACACACAGGAATCTGTCCTGCCGTATCCCGGCCACCAAGCAGGCCCAAGTGAGGTGGTGTGTGTAGGGAGGGCAGTACAACAACAAGTCTTTTCTGACAAGCCACCGTTGTGTTTTTAGGTTCAGCGTTCTCCCCTTCATTGCGTGGGTTGTTTCCGGGCACTCAGGATTCCTCGCACACCTCCAAACACTCACTTCTTGAAACTGGCCAAATATCTTATTTGCAGGAACCTTTGTTACCGAGGCTCTCCTGGGTTTCTAATTGGCATAGTTGGCATTCTATATTTGCCTGCAATTGTGGATTTCCAAAACGATAACTTTTACGGTTACCAATCGGTTATCTGCAATAGACAGAGTTAAACCGGACGCCCAGCAGACTTATCCTTGAGTCGGTCTTTACCCCGTTTTTACCACTGGCACATCCGAGCTGAGCCAACGTGGGGGGGGGGGGGCATCGCTGTACTTACTGGTGGCTTTCCATTGGCCATGCGCCGTGCCGGTAATAGCAGCTGTCTCATACACAGAGACACATACAGAGATACACACACAGAGACACATACAGAGATACACACACAGAGATACACAGAGATCCATACACACAGGTACATATACAGAGATACACAGTTACAACATTGTGTGTATATCATCTTGGTTCTTTCGGTAAAGTCACGTAGAAGGGAAATAATAAAATAATAAAAATAAAACATAATAAAATAATTCTCACGACGTTTCAGCCACAACGCAAGCAGCCGTCCTCAGGTGAAGAACAAGTCTGTCGGGAAGACAGTCACGAAAGCTTTAAATCGAAATTGTGTGTATATTTTGCGTGTACTGTGTGTGTGTACTGTGTGTGTACTGTGTGTGTACTGTGTGTGTATTGTGTGTGTGTACTGTGTGCGTGTACTGTGTGTGTATTGTGTGTGTGTACTGTGTGTGTGTACTGTGTGTGTACTCTGTGTGTGTACTGTGTGTGCTTCTCGGTAGGCAGCTGTCTCGACGTGCGGTTTCGCTTTGTTGCCCCCTTTCCTTGGAACGTTTCTAACACGACTGCTACCTCCGCGTAGAGCGAGTGTAATCCTGTACCTTGACACTCAAGCGCTTACGTTGCCTTCCGATTGGGTCCGTCTGCCAGGCGAGGCACACCATCAACGGCATGCGCAAGTGCTTCCTCTTCCTGTTGCAGTGTCAGCTGTCCCTGGTGCTGCTGCAGGTCGGTGCACGCTTCACGCTCGGCGACTCGCCAAACGCGGCGGGGACGTGGAGCCGTTTGTGCCGCACGGCAGTCGGACGAATTGTCGCGATTCGGTGTCACGATTCTGTTCCGAGAATTGACACCTCTAATTGGGGAAGGAGTTGGTTACGAGCACACCCCATGAGAGCAAGGCCATTGTGCGTGCTTAGATTCACACCTATTCGCACCTTCGATATGCACGGTTGGCTACGTGCGGTGCGACAGAAGTTCAACATACATGCATACATCCGAAAGAGTGTGCTTGTATCAGAAGTTTCACTTAGACTTCCCCCACCGGTATCATGTAGGCACGTGGTGTGAAAACACTGGTCAACAAAACTTTTTTTTTTTCTGGCCTGGACTTTTGCAGCTGTTTTAGACTAATTTCAGGGTGCTGATTCCAAATCTGATCTCAGATTTGCTCCATCACATCTCATTTTATGCTATCGGCATACCCCATTTTCATTGATTTTACCCGAAATTAACTCTGTCACTTATGATTGCAAGTTGTTGTGAGTCAGTGACTGCTTTAGTGTTAAAATATGGTGCTGTATTTTTAGGATAGTGTGTTTATAATATTATTTTATGTAGATATCCACATTTATTTAATATTTTTCGTCTGCAGTTTTTATTGAAAATGCAATATTTGATATCTCAAAAACCTGATGTGATCGACAAAAACTGATGCCAGATTTGGAATCAGCACCCCAAAATTACCTTAAAACCGTTGGAATACCTTATGCCAGAAAAAGTGTGTTGACCAGTGAAATATGAAGTGTGCTTATATCCAGCTTAAATTCTATATATCGTTAATACCATCTCGTTTGCATCGTTGATCAAACATTAGCATAGCATTAGCATAACGATTGCATGCAATTGGCACGAATTGTAATTAACTTGATACCGCACGCAATGCTTTCAACGCACGCAGTGTGAGCTGAATGTCGATAAGATATAAGAAAAAAAATCGAGTCATAACTCAAATGTGTTTTTTTATAAATTTGTGGCAGTAGAATTTGTTCACGTGACTTAGAGAGGGAGCAGAGTAACTCAAGGACTCTCCTGCCCCCTCCTGATTTTAGACGACTTCTCGGAACCGCTCTGGGATTAGCTTACCGGGAAACGGCCCCGTTGCCTAGTGGCCCAGCCCAAGTCGTGGATAGCAAGTTTGTGAATAACGAGGTGAATGTCTGTAAAAGTGATTTTTGTTTGCGTTGTGTGTGGCAGGTCGTGAGCTGCCTAGTCCAACTGCCGCCACCACTCAGCACGACCGACGTACTGTGGATGTCGTGTGTGTCACACCCGCTCATCAGGTACGATTATAAACTAAACTAGAAACTATTTTTACTACCAGGCAACGCCCACTGAGCTATATACAGCTCTTTTTCAGAAGCAACCCTGCCACAAATGATAGCTCAACGAAGTGGCTTAACACGTGGAAATTTGTAGCAGCCAAATACTCTGAACGCGTGATGTTGATTCTAAATGTGGAGGGGAAAAAACAAAGGACTCGGAGAAAAATCCACGCGATCACGGGGAGAGAGACACGCAAACTGCAAATATGCAGGCGTCAAGGTCGGGATCGAACCCCCAACCTCCTGCATGCCAGGCGAGGTGGTTAACATCTCGCCACCTTGCCATCCAGGAGTTCACAAAAAAAAACTGATTTTGATTCATAGCCATGGTGAGTGATGTATATTTATATATATACATGAATTGGTCACGTGCGCTCCATAGACCAACCTACACTGACCACCGCGGTGGACTGACAGATAATTGCGAAAAAATATATTCATAAACGACTTTACCGAAACAACCAAGAAGATGAATCCCTGCAGTCACGAAAGCTTTAAATCCAAAAATGATATCTGCTTGTTCAGATCATGGAAATTGTGACGGAGCCACGGTCGAGGGCCCTCCTCGTGTTGAATTTCCACCCCGTTCCTCTCCCTCCCCTGCCCCGTGTCTCCGCAGCGTGTCGCTCCTCGGCAAGCAGCCGGACAACTCCGTCATGACGATCGCCACCGGCAAGAATCTTATGGTGCTGCCACGCAGGGTGAGTGCCACAGTGGCAAGATGTTAACTCTCTCGCCTGGTATACGGGAGGTCGTGGGTTCCATTCCGACTCTGCGGTGTCTCTCCCCGTGGTCGTGCGGATTTTTCTCCGGATCCTCAAGTTTTTCCCTCCACTTTTAGAATCAACGTGCGTTCAGACTATTTGGCTGCTATAAATTTCCACCTGATAAGCCACTTCATTTAGCTGTTATTTGTGGCCCGGTCGCTTCTGATAAAGACCTACACAGCACAGTAGGCCTTGCGCCTGGTAAAGTACAAATGGTTTAGTTTAGTCTGCAGCGTCTGCTCCGCATCCACCGTCGACGCGAACTCGACTTGCCGCTCTTTCTCTTGCAGCGGCTTTTGGCTCGGCCATCGAATAAGAAGGTCATCGCATCTCGCGCCTTCAGATGCGCTTCTGCGACCGTCTGGAACGATATTAGGAAGCCATCGGAGCTATGCACTTTTAAATCTAGATTGAAAACTCACTTGTTTATAACTGCTTTTTGTGTTTAGTTTGTGACATTTTCCCCCGCACCTCCAATTAGCACGGTTGGCTACATACGGTACGAAAGAAGTTCAACGTACATACGTGCCGCCCCCATTCCCCCCCGCCCTTCGCTCACTGTGACAGACGGTGCACTACTACGTACTCTGCTTCCTGGGCAAGTTCCTCCCGTCCGTGTGCATTTACCTGTGCTGCTTCGCGCTCACGCTCAACGGCTTCTGCCGGGCGGGCAGCAAGAGCGTGGGAAACCACAACGCCACGCACTGCGACTCCTACCCCTTCAGGTACGGACACGGGGGGGGGGGGGTGACCGGTAGCAGAATGTGTGGTCCAGGTTGTGTGGGTGTGGTCTGGGTCGTGTGGTCTGAGTGGTATAGGGCAGTGGTTTTCAGCCTTATTCGGCTGCTGTACTACCCCCCTTGTTGAATTTAGTTTCAACCGAGTATAACCCCCCTTGCCTGACCCAACATGGTTCTGAGAAATAAATGTATCAATAATTTAATCAATTACCCATTTTGTGAGGTATCCTAACTTGAAAGGAACTGTTATTGTTTTATATTAATATTATTTTATTATTTCCCTTCTACGTGACTTTACCGAAAGAACCAAGAATTTGAAAGGCACTGCGAGCGAGGAAAAAAATTAAACGGACGCTCTGCGTGCATGACGTGATTTGTTCACGCTCGCTGGTTACTCTTGGAAACCCGCTCTGTTTACCATCAATGAGTTTAGAAAGGTATTTTATATTATTCGAGGTTACCCTGTGGATTTAAATGTTATCGTAGTTATTTTATATTGGCAGACGCATCCATGATTATTCACCAATGGCTCACGTATGATATAATTTCACGCATTTATAAATCATCTCGCGTACCCCCTGGGACATTGCCACGTATCCCCCAGGGGTTCTCATGCCCCCGGTTGAGAACCACTGGTGTAGATGGCCAGCCGCGGTGTCGTTAGGATGGTATGGTCTCCCATCACCAGGGTGTGAAAGGCTGCACCAAGGGTGTGGCCTGTGTGGTATGGATGTCCAGCAGAGGTCGCAAACGGGTTTTGATTCCTTACCCGTACCCGGCCGCACCAGGGTCGCAAATGGGTACCCGTACCCGTACCCGGCCGGGTACGGGTAGCCGTTCCCTACCCGTACCCTACCCGAAATGAGTGACAAACGGTTACTCACCAGTGACTCACGGCCTACCCGTACCCGTACCCGGCCGCACCAGGGTCGCAAACGGGTACCCGTACCCGTACCTGGCCGGGTACGGGTAGCCGGGTATCGGGTAGGGTACGGGTATCGGGTACCCGGTTGCGACCTCTGATGTCCATCCGCCACACGGTGGTCTAGGTGGGGTGGCCGGCTAGTCCCGGGTTGTCGTTTGATTGCACCGGGACATGGATGGCAAGGAACCACGGGTGGTGTGGCCTGTTCGGGGGGTTTGGTGAGTACGAGGTTTGTTCTGGCCGGTGTGGTTGTTTTATACCGAGGTGTTATCTCCGTGGTATGGATGTCCAGCCGCCACGTGGGTGTTGTGGCTGGTGTGGTGAGGATGGTTTGTGGTCTCCCATCACCAGCGTGCGGTTAGGATGGCACCTTGGTGTGGTGTGGTGGGTGGTGACTGCGGTGGCGTGGGTTTATCTGCCGATCCTCGTGTACGCTTACCGATCTAACCCGTGCGCTGTTCTCTGCCACCACCACTGCCACCATCACCACCATCATCTCTGCCACCACCACCATCACCACCACCAGCCAGTTTGATGGCACGCTGTGGTTCGGGGATTACTCCAACGCTCTGCTCCTGGCGCAGAAAATCACCGCCGGCTTCCTGCTCCTCAACAGCCGTGAGTGGCGTTTGATGCGGGGCTCCGGGAGAGACGCTCCGTTGGGCCGCGTGCTGAAAATAGTAATGGTAACAAATAGCATTTAACTATCGATTCACTTTTAACTATTTAGAATTTTATAGCTCTTTTTCAGAAGCGACCTGGCCACAGATGATAGCTCAACAAAGTGGCTCATCGCGTGGACATTTATAGCAGCCAAATACTCTAAACGCACGTTTCTAAACGTGGAGGGAAAAACCGGGGGACCCGGAGAAAAATCCACGCGACCTCTGGGAGAGAGAGAGACGCTCAAATACACAGCAGGCGTCGGGATTGGGATTGAACCCACGACCTCCTGTATACCGGGCGAGATAGTTAACATCTCCTAGCCACCGTGATGATGATGAGAGAGAGAGAGACGCAAACTCCAAATATACAGCAGGCGTCAGGGTCGGGATCGAGCCCACGACCTCCTGTGTACCAGGCGAGGTAGTTAACATTTCCTAGCCATCGTGATGATGATGAGAGAGAGAGAGACGCAAACTCCAAATATACAGCAGGCGTCAGGGTCGGGATCGAGCCCACGACCTCCTGTGTACCAGGCGAGGTAGTTAACATCTCCTAGCCACCGTGATGATGATGAGAGAGAGACGCAAACTCCAAATATACAGCAGCAGGCGTCAGGGTCGGGATCGAACCCACGACCTCCTGTGTACCAGGCGAGGTAGTTAACATCTCCTAGCCACCGTGGCGCCCAACTGCTTGGTCTCCACGAGAGCGAGTGCTCGAGAGCCGCTCTAGAGGGTACGCGCCCTTTAACCTCTCAGCAGCCGGACTAGCCGCAGCGACGTGTGTGAGACGTTGTGTCTGTGCCCTTGGCAGTGTGTGTCCTGGTGACCCACGTGCATCGTACCCAGCCGCTCTGGAGGCACAGCCCCTTCACCAACACGTGGTGGACAGCAATGGTGCCCTTACTGTGAGTACTATGCAGATTGCAGCCAGCCCCTAGCCCTTACTGTGAGCGCTGTGCAGATTGCAGCCAGCCCCTAGCCCTTACTGTGAGTACTGTGCAGATTGCAGCCAGCCCCTAGCCCTTACTGTGAGTACTGTGCAGATTGCAGCCAGCCCCTAACTATTCCTGTGAGTACTGCCTCATTAATCTCTCTTCCCTAACCCTTCACTCGCATGGAGTCGGGCTGCCATGCTGCCATTGCTGCGTGAAGGGCCCAACAGTCCCAGCCCTCGCACTGATCCTTCACCAGCACACTGCGTCATCCCACCCAGCACTTGCCAGCAGCCCGTCGTCAATAACACTCGGTTGTGTTTAAATGTGAGGACTGGCCGACCCAGTCCTAGACGTAACCCTTGGCTTGCATCGAGACGATAGCAACCTCACAAGGTATGCGAAACGTTGCGTCGTTACATCAGCAGTTGATGTTGCTGCTCAGGAGGCGCCCAGGTTTTGTTGTTCCACTGCAGCAACCGAGCCGAGACGTGCTGCTGATGTGTCTTTCAATACGCGTGACGTCGTACCTAACAATGGGGTTCACTCGACTCCCCCCAACCAACACAGATTGCCGAATTCATCACAAATGTGTGGAGTATAGAAACGATAAGAACAATTCTTGAATGGAATCCCGAGCGTGACGAGGAACGGCCTGCGCCAAGCCAGTCCGGCCGCGGGCATGTCCCGATCACGCCGCACGCCCCCCCGTGCCCCCCCCCCCCCATGACCCCCGCCTACCAGAGGTCGCAATCGGGTACCCGATACCCGTACCCTACCCGATACCCGGCTACCCGTACCCGGCCGGGTACGGGTACCCGTTTGCGACCCTGGTGCGGCCGGGTACGGGTACGGGTAAGGAATCAAAACTCGTTTGCGACCTCTGCCGCTTACCCCCCCCGCGTGGCCCAGCGTGACCCCCCCCCCCCCCGCGTGGCCCCACGTGACCCCACCCGTGCCCCCGTGTGACCCCCACCCGTGCCCCCGCGTGACCCCACATGCGCCCCGCCCCGCAGGTTGGCGCTGCAAGCGGTGCAGGCGGCGGTGGACGTGCAGCTGTGGCGGAACGGGGAGAGCCTCGTGGCGGTGTGGCTGGCCGACGTTCCCGTCGTCACGTGGCTGCTGGGCTTCCTGTGGCTCATTCCGCTCGTCGTGGTCAACGAGCTCATCAAGCTGCATGAGATCCGGTGAGCGTGCCCCTGGCGGCTGCTGCTTTAATTATAGATCATGAATACAAAATAACGGTCAGTCAGCGGCCATTTCATTAGGCTTACACGATTACTATTGCTACTATTTACTGCGCGTGTTTACCCAGGATAGCTTAACTGAGTCTCACGACTCGTTGTCAGGGAGGGTCCTGCAAAGTGTTCACAGTGGGGCGGCGGTGATTGCAGCTTATGTCTTCCAATCGAGTAAATTTACATCATTGGAACCTCATTTGCCAGTAAAAAATATGATAATTGTTTTTTTACCCTTCTATCTGGCAACAAAACTGACACCTTTTTTGGCGTCATCTGGTCCAACCCATGTGAGACTAGGCTCTAAGGAAAGCTGTCTCCGGTGTGGACCAATCAACTTCAAGGACAGTGCACATTATCAGAGTTATGTTTATTTTTGCATTATGACTGCAGGTATTGTGGTCTATGCAAACATGGTGTCAGTTTTGTTGCCAGATAGAAGGGTAAAAAACCAATTATCATAAATTTACATAATTTACTTAAAAGCTATGGGGGGGAATATTGTATTCCAGTTGTTTTATTGCAACCCTGGCTGCTGGGCTGATGGAGGTGACTGTGGTTTGCTTGGGGTTAAGTGGCTTGTGGGGGGGGGGGGGTGGGGCGTTGATAATGACACTGAGTCAGCGCCACCAGGATGCTGTGGGGGGGGTTCAAGTCCCTTGGAGCTGGGACTCACGACGGCCGCGTCGCTGCCACCGCACTAACGACGCCCTCTCTCCTCCCCCCCCTCCCTCCCGCTGCGACAGGATGCGCGTGCGCTACCAGAAGCGGCAGAAGCTGCAGTTCGAGACCAAGTTGGGCATGAACTCTCCCTTCTAAGCGCTGGCCAGGCGGCGCCGGTCGCCCGTCTATGCCGCCCACCGCTCTGCTGAGCTCATGGCGAGAGACGCGCTGTTCACCGCCGTGCTGTTCACCGCGACGTTCACCGCGCTGTTCACCGCCGTGCTGTTCACCGCCGTGCTGTTCACCGCCGTGCTGTTCACCCCAACCCCCCCTCCCCCCCCCCGTTGTCCCGGACATGACAAAATCGACGGACACCACGCCGCCAAACTTTGCCGGCGAGCACCTCCCTCCCTTCCTCCTGCCTTATCCTTGTTTTTCCCTGTTAGTGCGTTGTCTCAAACTGCAACGGAGGGGAATCGGCGATGAAAACCCAATACCTCTTTATTCTAGTTTGCTCTTTGCAACCGAGCCACGCCCGGGGGCCATGCTGAGCGAACCCGGCACGGCTCGGTGCATAGCGCAACGTACGAGCCGAGATGTAAGCGTGTACGTTGAACTACTTACCGTACGTAGCCAACCGTGCTAATCGGAGGTACGGGGGAAGGACAATAAACTAACACACAAAAAGCAGCTCTAAAGATATTAGTTTTCAATCGAGATGGTTTAAAGAGACGACGCGACGTGACGAACGCGTCGTTCGCCCCTCCGCCCCTGGCCCTGCTTGGCCCCCCGAGTCAGATTCAGATGCTGTCGCGAGGGCCCGCGTATCACGGTTTGGTTCCGGCTCGGCACGGCAAAGTGCCGGCGGCGGCGAAGCCACCGTAACGTGTGCCGCGCGGTGCCCTGCCACGCTGCCCTGGCTCGAATGCGCCAGTAGGAACAAATGGGTATTGAGAGAAGGATGAGTTTCGATTTAAAGCTTTCGTGACTGCAGGGATTCATCTTCTTGGTTCTTTCGGTAAAGTCACGTAGAAGGAAAATAATAAAAATAAAACATAATAAAATAATTCTCACGACGTTTCGGCCACAACGCAAGCAGCCGTCTTCAGGTGGAGAACAGGTCTGTCGAGAAGGCAGACAGCTGCTTGCGTTGTGGCCGAAACATCGTGAGAATGATTTTATTATGTTTTATTTTTATTATTCTCGCACTCGACGGCGGGAAGTTGTCAGCGGTTGTGCGGAGACTGAATTCCCGCATGGGATTGTGGGAAATTTACCACTCTCTCAGGAAAGGCCTTGGCGAGATAAGAGCGCCGCCCTTTCTACTTGTGCTCGGTTAACCACTGGGAGACTTTCACTCCGGATGTAATTATTACGTCACGCGTGTGTGTGTTTTGGATACTCGTACGCGCCGTTTGTGCGCACATTATTCTATGAGCTATATATCAATAATTTGCCTTGCTGCAGTTTGGCCAGGTTATAGGGATGGCTTCCCTGCTCAGTGTATGCAGTGTCCCGTCAGATTAGCGTATTCATTGACAGGTTCATATACACAAGAGGACAGGTAGGTGCTCTTACTGAAATTTGAGTCGGGTAATTTATTATCCAGTTTAGTCGTCGTCATCATTAGCCGTGATCAATCCACTGCTGGATGAAGGCCTCCCCAAGTCACTGCCGCCTCGTGATCCTGCAATGTAACACTTTCGCCTGGCTCCTCCACACGAGCTGAGTTCACCGCCCCATCTCCATGGTGCTCTACCTTTAAAACAAATCTCCCTTTTGCGCCACCAGTGACACCTTCACTTTTAAATATGCAATCAAACGAAAAAGGTCTTGATTGATTTCATGAATCCATTTCATTTTCGATGCTACCATCAGTCGTGCCAAATGTTTATTCTGTTTTATATCTGCTTTGGTTTTCATTCTTTAATTTTATCTCTTGACCTGGCTTTCGGATGCATTTCTCAGACTTTTCACCTTGGCCAAACTGCACAGCCCAGAGATGGGCCCTCATTCCGCACACGGGCCAAACAGAATGTGTTTAGTACAACGATCAGAGCGTTGGCCTCATTTTCTCACGTTCAAAGGTCGGCCCTGAAAATAGGGAACGCGACCACAACGTCCGTCCAGCAATCGGATGCCGTTGCGTGCAACTTGCAACTTGCAACCAGTTTCCTACCTTCAAAACCAGTCGAGCCTCGTTTTGGTTACGTCGAAAAATAATGGGGGAGGAGGGAACGGTGGGTGGTGGGGTTGCGGTTGTTTTTACGTTTATTTATGAAATATTTGCTGTGTGTTGCATCAATACTCACGTAATAGCGGAGGGCGACCTCCACACGTGGCAACTCCAGGGTTGGTGCTACAAACGCCACTTACGGGTTTTCCAGTTTCAGCCAACACTCGCAGTTGGTATAGTTATTCACGATAATGTAGAGACAAAACGCATAATAATAATACTGATGTTCTATGGGTGCTGAGCAGATGAACAGTTTCCAGACGAGCTCTCTCCATGGTTCGCGACGTGGCTGACAGACGGCAGTACGGCAATACATTCATGAATCTATCTGATCGGAGGTTTGGAGCATCGCCACTTTTTCATATGCGTGGGTATCCTCCTCCCGCACGCCACGCAATTGTTAATGAAATTAGCCAAGCGTCCTCAACGTAGCAGGACCCACCTGCAAAAGAATATTGTGACGCGGTGAGGCTTTGTTTCTGCGAAAAGGACTTTAGTATGATTACTATTATTGCATCAGCGCTGCCATCTGGTAGAGGGAGTCCTAACGAAGTCACAGCTATTGCATTACGATTGCACTCCTCGGATAAACCAATCTCTTGAAACCGAGAACACCTGGAGTGGAGTTTGTGGCCTGCCCCCAAACCCGGTCACAGACTACCCAACTCGCACACCTCGGCCTAGCAACACGCTTCGGAATAGTTGTTGTTGGTTGTTATTGCCATAGAAACATCGATGACTGGATTTCCCGAAACCCGGTTTGCCATGGCAGGGCCACTACGCTATTGGCTGCGGCGCAGACGGGCGGGCCTCTGATGTTTGGGGATCGGTTCGAGACGGTGTCGTTGCTTCATTGAGGGACATTTACTGTGGCCGAAATCTCACGCCTGTGGCTAAGTTGTCAAGTTTTACGTTTGTCGTCGAAAAACGAAAATGTGCATTTTTAAAAGCGTCTCCATGTTTAGTTGCATATTTTAAATGCGTGTGTTTTAACTGTGCCTAATAGATCAGGGATGAGTTTCAGTAAAAAAAAAGATTATTTTGAATTGTGTCGTGTTTGTGCTAACAAAAGTGACGTAGTTACCTGATGCCACGTGACCTAACTTGTGTGGTGGGGAAAATCTCGGAAGTGATGCGATTCGAGTGACACCATTTGCCGTGATGTCACGCGGAAAACAGCAGATCATTATTGACACGTGTTTTTTTTGTCTTTTTTTTTCCCACCCGGATCGTCTGAATTTCGTATACTTCGGATTAATCGGAAAATTGTTAACGCATGCATCCCCTACAATGGATGCTCTTTCTCGAATGTAAAGGAACTTGTTTGTTCTTGATTTGAAGCTTTTTGTTTATGCTACCTGCCATTGTATGCATCAGATGCACTATGAAGACATCGCCCCGCCCCCCCAAGTTGTTGACTGCTGCGATGGTTTCACGACGCGCAGCCTCGCGACTCACATTTGTTGCACTTTCTAGGGTTAGGTTTTCCTCGAGTAAAGTTAAACCAAAAAAACAAACAAACAAAAAAATGAGTCGATCAAAATTGCTGCATGTTGCCGACAGGATCGAGGTCACCTGTGCAGACGCGCGAGTGTTCGCCACGACATTTTTCACGTATTTTCGAGTTGTACCCCAGATGCGAAACGATCGGGCGTCGTGTTGAACAATGATGCGGCACATCGGGGCCCGTCCATAAATGACGTCACGCACCAGGGGGGGGGGGGGGGGTCAGACATTTGTGACGATGTGAGGGAGGAGGGTTTGAGAAATGTGACGTCACATCAAAATGCGCAACTTTAAATAAATATAGACAACACGTTCTACTTAATTAAATAGACTTTTTAATAAATTTTTCTACAACATCAGAGTGCAGCGCCACATTAAATACGCACTACAATGACAATAGTTTAAAGCGATTTGAAGCATGTTTTATATTTTTTTGGGGGGGCAGAGCTTTGTGACGTCATATTTGAGGGGGGGTCTGACTTTTTGTAACGCCGTGTGACGAGGGGGGGGGGGGTCAAAAATCGCGTGACGTCATTTATGGACGGCCCCATCCCGAAACACGTCCGGAGAGCCTGGATAGCGCAACCGTGGAAACCTACGCAAGTGGGTTTGTTCGTCTCCCTGGCTTGAGTTTTACCCTGACACCAAAGTCTTTTCTCTACCTCCTGAAAGAACAAAAACTAAAACTTCCTGAAATCCATCCGCCAAACGTCCACAAATAGTCCTGAGCAGTGCCCCCCAAACCAACCTTTGGTCCGTAATTCCGTGGGAAGTGGTCCGTTGAACTAATAATAATAACAATACGTGACATTAATAATTCGCCTTTCTACAAGGTACTCAAGGCGCTGTACTTCACAAAAATATATAAATCATTGGCCAAGGAGAGGAAAAACACAACTATCGAAGGGAAATGAATAGAGAACCAAAGGCGAGAGAGAGTTGGGGGGGGGGGGGGTTTAAGCACCACCGCTGTTTCTCTCCCAATCGCGGGCAGCACTGGGCAAGGCGTTCCACAGATAGAGAGCGGCACAGGCCACCGGCACGGGGCAATGCCCGGTCTGGGGATGGCACATGGCACCGGCCATCGGGGAACGAAGCCTTCGCTATGGGCCACAGACATCGTGGTGTTGGTCGGTCAAATCTGCGAGATCGCTTGGGGTTGTGCCAACTTTTTGAGAGCCCTACAGGTCATGAAGGAGGACGGTAAAACTCCCACTCGGAACTGTATCGGCAGCTGGTGACGAGAGGCCAAGACTGAACTCGTATGTGCGCATGCTGGGAGTTTTGATCAGGGGTCCAGCGGTGGCTATGAGATGTTAACTTCCTCGCCTGGTGTGCAGGAAGTCGTGGGTTCGATCCCGACCCTGGCGCGCGTTGAATATTTGGAGTTTGCGTCTGTCTCTCCCTGTTTGTCGTGTGGATTTTTCTCCGGGTCCTCCGGGTCCTCCGGGTTTTCCCTCCACGTTTAGAAACATGCGTTTAGAGTATTTAGGCTGCTATACATTTCCAAATAAGTCATTTTGTTGGGCTATCATTTGTGGCCAGGTCGCTTCTGAAAAAGCTACATAGCTCAGTGGGCCTTACCTTGTAACAAAATGAAAAAATGTTTTTATAGGTTTGAAACCAATGATGTTGGTGCCTTCAATGTGGCTTGTAAATTCTTGCTCTATGGTCAATATTAAACGGGTACCACCACTCTGTCAAGTTGAGCTTTCGTGCTGTGGAGAGACCTGGCTTTCGCCATACGAATGTTGACATTTACATCACCTGCTCAGGAGCGCCACGCACAGCGAGTGTCGCCTAAAGCTCGTTAGGGCAGCGAGACACTTTGAAGTAAATCAATTGCTGAGCTTGTTGTAATATAACCCCCAAACTGTTTGACTCTTGCCGGCCAAAACAAGGCCATAATAGATAGGGTGTTTTGGGGTTAGATTGCGTAAATATAAATGTGTCGTTCAACCTGTCGCCACCGAACACAGCCATTAAGTAAGGTTTGTCACGTATACAAAACATGCAAATTTGTTACGAGTTTAGCACACCGGTGTGTAAACTTACGACATTTCCAATTCGAGCACGACGTTTCGCCAATAGTTGCAACCAGCCTCATCAGGCAACATCCAGAATTGAACATAACAAGGCCGTTTGCTTAATAATACCCGCAGTCTAGTGATGTTACGTGACGTGCAAGGCATTATGGGATGGACCAGGCCAGACGTCACATTAAATCGCCTGTTGCGCGTGTTGTCATTGCTCTCGTTTCAGTTCCGGCCTGCACAACACATTGCTGTTAGTCACGCGTGTCTCGTCACTTGCGTAAAGTGTTTGAATTGGTCTGACTGCGCATTTCGGCAAGTCCTCGTTTAACGCGGTAGGAGTAGATGTGTTCCTGGAAAGTGTCGCGGTAAGCGAAAAACTTGTGAAGCACGAACTATTTCCCCCTAAATGATTGTAACGATAAGGTTTTAAGAGATACGATGTACTACTTTTACTACGCACGCATTGAGATGGCACGACTAATAACTGAGGGTACGTCACCGTTTTACGTTTTCATTCCACGTACTGTATCGCAGCGCACAGTCGTGCAACTGAAGTAGTTGATGATGATTGCTTGTGTTGCAATCGAAACGTCGTATTCTATTATTTAATTTAATTTATTATTTTATCTTTAGACGTGACTTAACCGAAAGAACCAAATAATAATTCCTGCAGTCACGAAAATTCTAAAATTAAGATTAGTTTGTCGACCGCTCAGAAACTGCGTCATAACGGGGCGGCGCTCGTTCCGTGTTGTGCGAAAACCGTTCCCCGAATGTAAGAATCGCGTTCTCGCGAAAACGGGTTGCGTGAACACCACCACGCGTTAAGCGAGGACTTGCCGTGTTGACGTCACAGCGTGTCACAATCTCCTGCAGTGTGATTGGCCCAAGCCCACGCTGCTGGGCGGCGAGGTGGAGCTGATGCTGTGGCTTCTCGACCAACGATCAATGATGAATACTGTTCACGTGTTTTAAACAAACAGATAGTCCACCGTCGGCTGCATTATTATTATCGAGGCTTCACCCCCCCCCCCGTTTACTATGCGTACGTACATTGTCAGTAGACCCCCCCCCACACACATACGCAAGCGTACGCGTTTGGGTTAACCCCCCCAATCTCCCCTTCATGCGTACGTACTCAATGGATGGCCCGCAGACACCCCAGCGCGCTAAGCACCGTGGGCTTTGCTGGAGGACGTCAATGGTTCACGACGCGTGGGGGGAGAGGGGGCTTGTGACTCCGTCGTGCAGTTTAAGGAGGTTAACTTTGTGTGGCTCCGTCGCGTGTTTATTTCGGTGAGCTGTGTGTGTGTGTGTTTTTAATAAAAACCGTTTATGTTGTGGTAGAAGCATTGTAATGCAGTCCAATCGTTGTTTCAGTATCAATAAAACGTATTTTACTATGTACGTCTTGTTAAACGGGGTTTGTTTAAAAAAAAATCATGTGCTGTATGTAATACGCGACAGTAGATCGCGACTGGGTCATAGCTTATAGTGCAGTAACAGCTATGCCACCACTCTGCCCAAGTAGCATTCTAAGCGCGTATAAATACACCATCGTCACAATAAGTCAACCGAGTCGCTTGCCTGCCCTGAGGTTTCACGAATACGTTGATAGAACAGCCTGCTACCGTTTACCAGGAGAATTCGGAAGCCACTGGATTTCTGCACTTTTAAATCACCTAGTTTGAAAACTCGTCACTTAGAACTGCTTTTTGTGTTTAGTTTGTTGTCCTTCCCACGCACCTCCGATTAGCGCGGTTGGCTACGTACGGCGCGAAAGAAGTTCAACATAAAGACAAACACACTCCGCCATGTATTCATCATGTGTGTGTAGTAGTGCATCGTATCTCGCCAAACTTTATCGGTACATTAATCATGGGGAAATTATTTTCGTTTAACGTGACATTTTTCAGTAGCGCATCTATCGCGTTAAACGAGGAATTGCTGGGCAGTATCTAATCAGATGACATTTTTGGAAAAAAATCCCTTTCTAGGAAGTTGACTCGGTTTGAAATGTCAGCTTATTACACGTGTCATAGTTTATTAGGGATTGCCTATTATGAACAAATGTAGTCGTAGTAGTAATAATTGAGATTTCCTAACCTGAATTATTTCAGCAATCCCAACATACAACAACTAAAGACGTGTGGCCAGTCTCTATTCACCGCTGAACCAATGCTTGCATCTTAAGGCCACCGTACAGTCAAAATGTAAGTGAAACACCGTTTAGTTCAGTAGTAGTAGGTTTTTACCCTTTTAAACTGGTACAAAACTGACACCTTTATACAAGGCATCATGTTTGCAATAACCACAACACAAGTAGTCAAAAATGCAAACAAAAAGAAGCAACTCTGATAATGATAATAATATGCACTGTCCTTGAAGTTGATTGGTCCACACCCGAGACGGCTTTCTTTAGAGCCTAGTCCCCATTGGTGTTGGACCAGATGACACCAGAAGGCGTACAACTCAAACACAGTGCAATATCAGAGTATTGAGAGCTCGGGGTAAGCATTTACATTATGAGATCTCTTTTACCAGTGGCAAAATATAGTAGTAGGTTTTTACCCTTTTAAACTGGTACAAAACTGACAGCTTTATACAAGGCATCATGTTTGCAATAACCACAACCTACTACTATATTTTGCCACTGGTAAAAGAGATCTCATAGTGTAAAAACCGTTTAGTTCGTGAGCTGTGTATATCTCCGGACATTATGTAGCTTAGACACGCACACGTTAAGCTCGCTCGTAACAAAGAACGATCGTGTATCCAACAAAGTCCTTGCTAACTTTTAAAACGCAGCCACGAAACACAATTGCAGTGTGTCAATTTAATCGCATAAAACTCATGCAAATATGGTTTCCCATAAATGTAATGTTTGACTTCTTTTTTCTTGGAAACGTGATATGAGGTGAGATTTGTTTGTGTGTTTTTTAACGTGCAAAATAAATAAAAATTAACTCGGCGGATAAAATAAAAAGTGATTCATTGTTAGAGCGGCAGCAGCAGCAACTAAAAGCACAACGCGGTCCGTTACGTCAGCCCGCTGAGCCGAAGCGCGTTTTTTCTCCTTCACACACACACGCACACCGGTCGTTAATTCACTTCTGAGCCGTGAAATGTGTTCGCCGTTATGGAGTGCCCCCTCTCCCCTCCTCCGCTACCCATCTCTGAAGTTTTGCATTACTCATCCGTAATGCCGGCCACTGAGTCAGCCTCGTAGCATCAACCGGGATAGATGGGAAGGGGTGATAGATGTATGATGAACTTCTTTCGCACCGTATGTAGCCAACCGCTCTCTGAGCCTCCCACTCTAAATTCTAGCCTGAACGGTCAGCAACTCCCCCTCTATCCCCGACTTCAACATTCTCGGTCGGAAATTATTTATCAGCAGCGGAGTGTTGTTGTTGTTGTTTTATTTGCCGCGTTGGCGAACGCACCGCACGCAGCCAACCGCGCCAATCGGAGATGCGGGGGAAGGACAACAAACTGAACACAAAAATGAGTTCTAAATAAATGAGTTTTCAATGGAGATTATTTAAAAGCGCATAGCCCCAGTGGCTTTCTAATATCGGAACGAAGAACGTTCCAGACGGCCATCTGAAAGTGCCGCGCGATGCGCTGACCGCCGCCGTCTTTGTTCGACGGTTGAGCCGAAAGTCACTGCGGTGAGGATTCAAGTTTTTCATTTATTAGGTATAGCCCTGTGAGCCATGCGGCTCTTACGTCGGGTGCGACCGCAACAAACAAAATATGAACACAGAACATCTTAAAGCGACGACGCGTAACAGAAACATCCTGGAATAAACCAGCAAATATAAAAAAACGTATTCAAACGCTGTGTGTAAAAATCCCAATGTGGTGCAAGTCAACAATAAAAACCATGAGACAATTTAGATTAACCGTGTGTTTTCGAATCACCAAAATAAAGCTATAAAACCAATGTAACAACAGTAATCATAGGAAGTGTGATTCAAATTTAACAAAAAACGGAGTTCGCGTGATGATGGTTTATGCTCCTGATATGCTCCTGCGCGTCTCTTCCTTCCGTTCGCGGGATCTGTGCCCTGACGCACAAACCGTCTGCAGTAGCCAGAGGGAGCTAAGGACAAATGCACAAATGAGAGTACAATGGAAATGTGGGTGTCTTCACAGCCTTACCTCGCAATACGTGTAGGGGGCGACAGCTGCAGCAGAATGCACGATAGATAAACATCATCATATCGTTACTTATTCCGCCTCGTGTTTTATCACAACGTTAACGTATAATAATACTTTCATTTTATACAGCGTCATTAGTGCTAATAGCATCCCATAACGCTGTACATTAATTCTATATAATGACCACATTTCCATATACAGTACAGCCACTAGCAAGCACGCGGAAATCCTTCTACCAAGCAAAATATTTTTTTTAATAAACAAATGAAGAAACGGAAACGAAACCAAAAGGACGTTTAACATTAAATCTGAATAGTTATTTATACTGATGAATCCGATGAGCTGTAAAGCTCTTTCTCACAGATGTCTAATAGGGGCGGGTAAGAACTTTACAATAACAACCAATTCAAAGTCATGATTGGAGTGCAAATTATAGCAAAGGTAAACAAATAACTTTTCAAAAAGATATACGAATTAAACTAAACTATTTTTTGTTAGCTTACAAGATAATGCCCACTGAGCTATTAGCTTATTTTTCAGAAGCGACCTGGCCACAGATGACAGCTCAACGAAGTGGCTTGTCAACACGTGGAAATTTATAGCAGCAAAAAAATAATAATCTAAATAATTTCGATTTAAAGCTTTCGTGACTGCAGGGATTCATCTTCTTGGTTCTTTCGGTAAAGTCACGTAGAATGGAAATAATAAAATAATAAAAATAAAACATAATAAAATAATTCTCACGACGTTTCGGCCACAACGCAAGCAGCCGTCCTCAGGTGGAGAACAGGTCTGTCGAGAAGACAGAGTCTGACCTGTTCTCCACCTGAGGACGGCTGCTTGCGTTGTGGCCGAAACGTCGTGAGAATTATTTTATTATGTTTTATTTTTATTATTTTATTATTTCCATTCTACGTGACTTTACCGAAAGAACCAGGAATAATAATCCCTGCAATCACGAAAGCTTTAAATCGAAATTGTACGTAGCGTTATGGAGTGTCCCTCTCGGCCACACCTGGTATGTGTGTGTGTGCGGGTGGAGCGGGAAACCCGCAAAAGCCGGAACGGAATCAGCTCACGGACGCGCAAACTCCACCGCTCTTGGATCCGGATTTGTGGGCGGTGGCCTCTACCATTCCAACCGGGGGGGGGGGCAAATGAACAACTCCCCTCTAAGCTGGCTTCCATCGACTGCCGCAATCGATAAAAAAAAATCCGGCTTCAATTTACTCACAAAACACATCTGAAGCAGGTTTATTGATTATTATGATTATTATTTAACAACTAACCAATGTTACTAGTTAAAGTAAAGGGGCGTGGTAAGATCGTCGATTTCTCCCCCCCCCCTCTGATCGCGGCGCACTTCGTGTCGCCCACACCGGAAACGCTCGCCCGCCATCTTGGCTCTTGTCCGCTAATCGGTTGTCGCTTGGACTCGGCGGCTCGAGGCTTTCGACGTTCGCGTTAAGAAACAAAAAAAACCACGAAAACATTTACAACAAGAACAAAAATACGCCACGAACAACAGCGACTTTAACTGCTCCGACCACTTCGCTGGCCGTCGTTAAAAGTTGCTGGCGGAGGCGACGGGTAACGCCGCTGAGTGAAAATGTTGAGGTGAGCGCTTTTTATATTTTTTGTGTGTGTGGGGTGGTGGTGGCCTTCTCTCCCTCACGGAGAGTTTATTTGGTTTACAACAAAATGTCTAACTCGCACTTTATCGCCTTTCAACTGCCGATCACTTATTAATCCGTTGTTGTGAGTGCCGCGAGGGTGACGACTGCTGCTGGCGGTGGCGTCGAGGGCCGCCTCGGGCCTCGGCGAGATTCAATGCCTGAGACCGACAAACAACCGGGCGTGAGGCTGACACAGCCGGGCGTGAGACTGACACAGCCGGGCGTGTGAGGGTTGTTGTTGCGTGCAACAGCCGTCACGAACCGCGTAAAAAAAATCTGCGTGAGACTTCACAGACGATGTTGCGAGTGTGAGACTGGAACAGACGACGAGAGAGACACAGAGACCCAGAGACACAGAGAGAGACAGAGACCCACAGAGAGAGACAGAGAGAGAAAGAGACCCACAGAGAGAGACAGACCCAGAGAGAGAGACAGACCCAGAGAAAGAGACAGTGAGAGAGACAGACCCAGAGAGAGAGAGTTCTAGAGACCCAGAGAGAGAGACACAGAGCGAGAGACACAGAGACCCAGACAGTGAGAGACACACAGTCCACCACGTATGTTGCACGACAGCATTGTGGTGTGTGTGTTTTATTCGCTTTGGATATCTCTGGACAGATATCGAAGGCCCCTGTCGTGCTCGAGAGCGTGTGCTTTGTTGCTTCGAATACGTGAGATATTCGGCATCTGTCTTGGTGTTTCTGTGAAGACACTCAGAAGCTTCAGGGTGAGAGGGAGATGGAAGAAGGTGACTTTGGGCCATGGGCGAAGCCTCGTTATTGTGCTGAAAACTTGCGTTTTAAAGTATTTCATATCGCGTTATTAGTGACTTGCAGCCCTTTTACAATCCAACTGCTCGAGGTTTGTGTCATACGCTTAGTTGATTAATGTCAACGCCTAGCGACTGAACGCAAGTTAAAATGTGCTGAGGCCTCTCGTTCTTTGGCTAATGCTGTACGGAGACTGCCATAGCGTCGTGTAATCATAGGACTTTGTATTTTAGTGGCCAAGAGATTTAACTAAAGCCTGATTATTGTCAAAGAGTCACCGATATCGTATCTTTCCCCTTTAGCTGTTACAAATGATTACTGGAGTCGATTTGATGATGGTTTACGACTACCAGATGACATGGCCCGTGGTCCATTCGTCACACACACGACTCAAGGGCTCTTGACACTCATGATTGTTTTTGGTGTGGTCGTTATTGTCTTTAAAAGTACGCTTTAAGAAATCAAAACGTCACTGAATGACGAATCTCTTCCTGGTTCAGGTCTGATAGTAGACCGCCGCAAGGTAAGGTAAAAGTTAAAAAGCAATGAGTCTACCTTTACCCTACCTTTTACCCTTACCCCATACAAATTACCCGATTACAGGGTAATTACTGGGGTACTACACATGAAAAAGGTTTATAACAGGTAAATGCTAGGTAGAGCGCTTTATTCACATAGAATACTCTCGAATTGGGCATTGAGGCTGTCGACGACACCGTCCTCCATAACCTCCTCGTCCCAATCGTCTTGGTCGATGACGATCTCATCAACAACCTGATCAAGTTCGTCATTGCCGTCGTCCTCGGACGAACGACAGGCAATAAGAACCTGCGCCGCTCCGGCCCATTTAGACGGGACCTTCAGGCAGCCGGCTGCGATTCACGAGCGCAAGCACATGGACTGGATGAAGAGCGTCGATGACAGCGACTGGCGAACGCACGTGAACTCCCGCCCGGCTCCGCTATTCGCGCATTCGCAGGGAGTTGATGTCGCTGGTGCTCTCAAGTAGTCGCAGGCCATCTTGTAGTGGGCAGGGAGCAGCTCTTTGCGGGGAGACCACTGCATTACGTCAATGAAGGCGCTGGCGGTCGTGACGCCCATGCTCAGAAAATGATGCACTTCATCGCCGTCGTCGATGGAGCTGCCGACGTTGCTGAACAGGGTGCTGAACAGCGACCCCTCCTCCATATGGGCAGCGACTGCCGTCGTCGGGATCGCGAGCACGTTCGAGTAGCGATGCTTGAGGAAAGAGCAGATCGTGGCCTTCAGTGTAGCCAGCTCGTCCTGGTCTGTCGTTTTCGTCAGCTGTGGATTCAAGTAGGATGCCACAATGGCGAGTTCCTGAACCAGGAAGTCGCGGTACCGCACCAGCTCAGCCTTCATCCCTGTCGCGGTCAAGGACTTATCGATCGCTCTAAGAGCGGCTTCACCGCGATCGCAATGACGGATCAGGTGCTCCATCGTCACCGGCATGAGATCCAATGTTGACTTGCGGTCTGCTGCCAACGAGGTTATGACCTGGCGCGGCATTCGCAGGAATACTGTCACGCCCTCTGTTTTCCCACTGTAGTTCAGAGAAAGCACCGACGTCAATCACATCCTGGAAGCACGCCATGATAATGTCCAATGGGACATGCTTTTTAATGGCGTCATCGCCCATGTCAAACGTCGAATTCCACCTGGTCGGCGAGTCCTGGTGCGTCGGCTCCTTGCTGGTGAGCTTGGTGATCTCGGACTCGCGGCGGTACGACTGTTGGACAACCTTTCTGCGCCTGATATTGACGAGCGCCTTGCGCAGTTTGGCATTGGTCGACTTGATCAGTTTGAGAACTTGGACGACGCTGATCTGGACCGAATGATCCGCGCAGCGAATATGGTGGCAAGCCCGCAACTGCTCATCCAGCGTCGACCAGGGCGAACAACGTCTTAACAGCACTGATTGCATCGGAGCCATTGTCGCTGGTGACAGCAAGCAGCTTGGTCGAGACATTGTGCCCGAAGCTTTGGAGGTGCTCAAACAGAGTGGTGCCAATGCACTTGCTGACACCCCTTCCGGACTGCACATTGAGGATCGTCAGCAGCATGGATTTCGACGCACCAGATTTGGTGTCGATCCAGTGCACCGTGACCATCCAAAATCCTTTTAGGTTGCAGTTCGACCACCCGTCGATGGTGAGCGAGATGGCGACGTCCAGGTTGGAGAAGAACGCCCCGACGATGGGCAGCATGATGGCGTGATGCTCGACAATCCTGCGAATGATGGTGCGGGTCGACGGGCCTTCGTATCCCTGCGTCAATGTGCGGACCAAGGTCTTGAACTTGTCGCTGGCGGCGGCTAGTAAAGAGATTGCACTTTGGATAACAAAATCAACCACCGCGTTCTCAAACTTTATCAGTAGGCGATCCGGGATTGCTGGCCAGCTCAGCGTTTGCTGCATTAGGCGGCTCGCCGACGCCGACGTCCCGACCTCGCTGCCTGGGGCGAAAACGTTGTGCTTCTTGAGGTGGGCTTTCCACCCCGATGCGTTCGTGTGGGAGGAAAACCACTTGCGGAAGTGCACTCACTGCCGCTTTCCTTGCTGTACATGGGGATCACCCTCCATCCAATTGTGCGTGTGCTCCCACGGGAACGCATGCCGCTGCCTCTTTCGATTGCTGTTCGCAGCAATCCGTTGCTGGCATCCTCGACCTCATCCTCTACCTCAAGAACGTGGTCCGTCTCCATCTGGTCCGACATCAATGATTCCAATTTAAAATGGAGGCCACGGACTGCGCCACGGAGCTTTTAGCGAGCGGTAAACAGGGTCTTTACCGGGTAATACTTCGCTACCTTTACCCTACCAGGTAATTCTTCCACGCTACCTTTACCCTACCCTTTACCTTACCCCTTGGCATGGTCGACACCTTTACCCTTTTACCCGGTAAAAAGGGTAAATTACCTTACTTTGCTGAGGCCTACCTGGTAGGCGATGATTAGTGCTTTTTTTGCGTGGTCTGGACAGTAATTGTCGCAACTTTTCGTTTATCTTGAGAATCACAGACAGAACCCTCCCTCTTCGATATGGTGGATAACAACCTCTGTGCGGCTCGTGCTTGTCACCACAAATATATAAAGTCGTTAAAGTACTGTGTACCTACATTTATACATCATTGTTACTTCGCGTCTGTGTCCGTTTCACTGACTTCACCTCGCCATGTTAATTCAAAACGTTTATTTCATTGATTTTTTAAACATATAGACGAACATTGCTTGACAGGGGAATACATATGCAGCCCATCCCAGATGACTAACACTGATTATGGGGTTCGTTCCTGTGTGTGGTTTTTACACGTTTGTGTTCTTTTTAAACACGTTATTTAAAGTTACGAAACGTCTCAAAGTGCTGGATTTCCACTTACGCTTGGTCACAATTGCACGCTGGCGAAACATAGTCTGTAGCAGTGGTTCCCAATCTGTGGTTTGGTGACCACACGGGTTGGAAATGGTCTGCAGAACTTTCCGATATTTTTCACAAAACAATATATATTTTTTATGCTTGTTGTCCACCTACATGTTTTTTTAGGGTTTACGGTGTTTCCATAAAGATTGGGAACCACGTGTGTGTGTTTTTTTCATAGTCGGGGGCACAGGTGGTGCATCGGCCAGTCATCTCAATCACTAAACCCATGGCGCCTGGGTCTGTCCCGTGGCCTGCCAGCGGGCGTTTGACACTTCAAGCGCCCCTTAAAGTGCACCTAGCCTGGCACAAGTGCCGTGGTTATGTCACCGCCACTTAGTGTCGAATGACGGTTGTTTTTTTTGCGTTGAAGTTTGTGACGTTAATGTTAAACGGAATGGGTTTGTCATTTGTTTTTCTTTGGTTCCATCTCCAAAAATAACGAGACAAAGTCCCCCGAAACTAAAAATAACACTTTCGCTTGCGTCCCGTATCGGTGAGCTGTACTTCTTGGGGTGGCAGTCCTCAAATGTTCTTGTGATTTCGTTGTCTCGGTATAAAACAAATTTTGCTACTTCGAGCATGTGTGTATCTTGGTAATCTGCAGTGTGCAGGTACAATATATGTGCATGGGGGTACAATATGTGCGTGCGGGTACAATATGTGCATGCAGGTACAGTATGTGCATGCACACTGGATTGAGGGCCACGCC
Source organism: Lampetra fluviatilis (assembly GCF_964198595.1). NCBI lineage: Eukaryota > Metazoa > Chordata > Hyperoartia > Petromyzontiformes > Petromyzontidae > Lampetra > Lampetra fluviatilis. Next base: position 2,710,489 of record NC_136309.1, on the reverse strand, counting down.
ACGCGAGTTTTGAGGTGGTTATTTAGAACTGCTTTTTGTGTTTTCGTTTGTTATCGGACCCCCGCACCTCCGATTAGCACAGTTGTTCACGTACGGTGTGAAATAAGTTGCTCACGAGGGTTGGTGAAGGCGGAAAGCAAAGGAGTACACGACAATGGAATTTGTTGCACTGACCTCTGTCCACAACATCGCCAGCCTTGCAGCCTGCAACACTTGTATGCATTGCAGTATCTTATCTTTGCATTATCCAGGCTCAAACCGGCCTAGCTTCTGAGGTTTCACGGCTCGGGCATTTCCTGGGTGATTTCTTGCACATGCCTGCGTGTGTATTTGAACGCGCGACGCGAGTAAAGCTCAGTGTCTCGAAAACATTGACAGGTAATGTTAACTCGTCCTTAACAGAGGTTCCATCGCGTAAATATAAATGTGTCGTTAAACCCGCCACCACCCGACCATAGTCAATTAGTAAGGTTTGTCAAGTAAACGAAGCGAAAGCCTACGTGTTAAACCAATCTTAACTCAATTCATAACCCACATTAGCAGGATGTAGTGTAGGAGAGGCGCGCTCTTGTCACAGGAATGTCAAATTTCTAGAACTGGCTCAGTGCTGCAATGGTAACTGAGCACCACTCTACCGGCATTTGAACAATGGGGCAAGATGGCTTTAACTTTCTGACTTTTATCAACAAATTTACGAGACAAATTGCCTTAAACACTACCTTTGTGCAACGCTAAGCCAGGTCTTCCGGGGTAATGTGTATCAGCGGACTCTGGATTGGTTTAATAAAGGCCAGTGACTGGGAATGTACCTGTAATCGTGCTGTATTAGTATAGAAATGCCTGCAGAAGTTAGCGCGGCTCCGGTAATTATGCGACGTTCTTCGTTTTCAGTACCCTCATATTTTGCAGAGGTATGTTTTGCAGGAGACTTATTTTATTTTTATTCCTTTGTGGAGTGTGGTCAGAAAACTTAAGGCGTGGGGGCTTTGCGCGAGCCAGAACTGGTCCTTGAGAGTACAGTGCTGTGCCCTCACCAGTGACATCACTCGTTGTAAAGTAGTTACGTGCGCGGGCCCCTTTGGTAATGAGCTGAGCAGCGAGTTGTGGGGTCAGAGAACTGTGCTGGAGCGAGAGAAAAAAACTTGTTCCGCATTGCTGCATTATTCATAAACACGTGGTGTGAAACTACTGATGGAACGTGACTTCACACGGATCAACGATATAAGCGTTTATCAGGGATCTGGAAACAAGGCATAATGTAAATGAAATACTTTATTTTTGCATCGCGGTTGCGTTCCATTATGATACGTTTCCCCCTTGACTTGTTTTTTTTTACCGAAGCACGATGTTTCGCCTTGAAATTCTTGGAAAAGTTGCCTGCAAGTCTCGTCGGTGTCTTGTTTCTTGTGCAATTGAGCGTTGTGGCGTGCCACTGCGTCGGCTTGCCACGGTTCTGCTTCGTGCCTCTTTGATACGTTTTTCGGTTGTACCGCATGTTTCGGCATGACATCTGACGATGTACCACATGTGCTGGCAACTTCCTCAATGACATGCTGGGAGTGAAACATCGGACATCGTGCAACACAAACACGATGCACAGCCTGAATACAGGTGGCAGCTAAGCATTAGGGCAGTGGCCCACCACCTCTCTTGCTAGAACTTGGCCATTCCCATGGTAGTCTTCATAGGATGACTACTGCTGCCTTTTGAACATCTTTCTTGAAATGTAACTATTTGCTAATTGAAGGTGCAGGACGAAGTATGGCGTGTGTTACGTTTATATGCACCTAATTCTAAATTGTAACTGAACTTTATGTTTGTATGCTTTTTTCTACAGCTGCTGTTTAGCGCAGCTTCGTGGGATCTTTTGATGCTCGGACAACGCCAGTGATCCTAAACCTAAACGGCCTTGTAATAAAACATAAAAAATCGCAACATAGTAAAAAAAAAACACACAGACCCAGAAATCTTCCTCCCCCGTTAAAAAGCGAAACACAACCGAGAGCATTTTGCTCTTGATCCAACAATTCTTTGAGCCCCGGTTGACTCGTACGGCTTTCAAAACGGACGGCGCAATGGCCACCTCCTCGCTCCGGCGGCAGATGAAGAACATCGTCAACAACTTCTCGGAGGCCGAGGTGAAGGTGCGCGAGGCGACGTCCAACGACCCGTGGGGCCCCTCGAGCTCGCTCATGTCCGAGATCGCCGACCTCACCTACAACGTGGTGGCCTTCTCGGAGATCATGAGCATGATCTGGAAGCGCCTCAACGACCACGGCAAGAACTGGCGCCACGTCTACAAGGTAATGGAGCGTGCGCGGGTTTGCGAAGAGCGGAGCAACGTGTTCTTGGGGAAATTCCTGGTTAACCTGGGTAATTAAAGGATTGCTCTTGGCTAGGCCGACGGCACGATGTTGGCAGCGCCCAAGATTCGGCAATCTTCAAGAATCAGTATATTTATTACTGGAGGAATCCGATGAGCTATAAAGCTCTTTTTCACATGTCCAGTAAGGGCATGGGGTCAGAACATTACAACAACAAACAATACGAAAACACAATAGAAGTCTAAAGTATAGGAAAGGTCAACATAGATGCCTTTGTACATGTGATAAGCCCAGCCTTCGAGGCTGTGAGGTGGCGCCTGGAAAAGGTGGTACAGCAAGTAGGTTGTTGACCTACAGTAGTACGTGTGTGCAGTTGGGAGTGTTTAGCCATCCTTTAAAAATGTATTTATCCAGCAAGCTGCTCACTAAATCTCAAGACATTTCCAAGATGGTCTGGCATGTGAATGCAACTAAGCCAATGCCATTTTTGAGTTTTTATAGGGAGTTGGCCAAAGTATCTATAGAAAATCAATTTCTTGTAAGGTGATAACACTCAATGATCCGCACAGACTGTTTAATCAACCAATTTTCACTTCTGATATCTCCAGACAGCAACCCTTATGAAAAAATCTGGAGACCCGCTCTGTGGCCTTCCTCGGTAATGAAAGGATTATTCTTATATAGCTCCCACAAGGGATCATGGGATTGTAAAGCTCTTCACACAAGCGGGCATGTAAGGTCACATTGCCTTTTCAAGCTGGGTTCACATTGATATTTCTGGCAGTGAAATGGCTATCTCGTCCGTGTATGAATTTCGCTGCTTTTAGTGGTCATCAGCATAGCAGAGTGTGAGATTTGATCGTTGCCACTCTGTGTACATTGGCCACTTCTGTCCAAGCCAAATAGGATCTCTCAAAGACCGGGAGTCGGCATTGCGCTTTTTGGCTTTGTCGCAAATAATTTTCCATTACATTGCACACAAACCAACGACGTGAATTATTAATTTGGTGTGGTCAATCGTGCTGTATGTTTTTCTTAGTTTTTTTCCTCTCCCTCCCTCCTCCTGCCACCCAACCTAGCGATTACGCCAGGGCGTGGCCGATGGATTTAACGTGGCATTGCATGAGTAAAGTCCAAGCCATTAGCGTGACTCTTTATCGGCCTCGTTGGACTTGTGGGAAATCCGAGCTGGTTCGATTGGGGGGGGGGACGTGTAAATTGAACCTTGGTGTCACGTCGGCTGGGTGCGCAAGGCTGAGTGGACGGTTCATCGTGATCAGACAATTTTTATTGTCTGTTCACCGCTGCTCTCTCTTGAGGCGGCCAACAAATTGAAGCCACGTTCAGTGCGTGGTGTGTAAATTTTGGGTGTGCTCAATGAAGATGCTTATGGATGTGGAGGTAAAACCGAAAGGCAACTTGGTGTGGTTGAATGTATTGTCTTTTATTGCAACTGGCTGGCACGGGGTCGAGGCGTTGGTCGATCGCACAGAATGCACATCCCATGTCGGTGTTAAACTCCAGCGCTGGTGCCACACGGTGGTAAAACTCTTGCTCCTCCGTGCTTTCGCATTACTTAGAAACAAGTATCACATCATCGATGGTATCAAATAGAGATAGAAATCTTACAGTATAACCGAAGCTGCATATTTGTAGCATGATTCTTTTTTTTCGGCGTGATGACAGATCCCGCAGATTGTTCGCATAATACAATAATCGTTTACAGAAATGAGTGCGGATTTTGAACTGTTTCTTAAAAATAGTTTGTGTTTATATTGTGCCATTTTATATACCGCTGCACGGAGGCACATATATTCAGTAGTTTTTGGCCAATTTCCGAGTGTTTACCACCCACTCTCAACAAACCCACCGCTGTTAATTCCTCAACCCGCTCAACCCTCCCCGTGTCCACTGGGGTCGGGCCCTCCGTGACTCGCGCAGGCCCTGACGCTGCTCGACTACCTGATCAAGACGGGCTCGGAGCGCGTGGCGCAGCAGTGCAAGGAGAACATCTTCGCCATCCAGACGCTCAAGGACTTCCAGTACGTGGACCGCGACGGCAAGGACCAGGGCGTGAACGTGCGCGAGAAGTCAAAGCAGCTGGTGGCGCTGCTGCGCGACGAGGACCGGCTGCGGGGCGAGCGGGAGCACGCGCTCAAGACCAAGGAGCGCTTGGCGCAAGGCGCCACGGGCATGGGCAGCAACAACAAGGTGACGTTCGGCCGAGGATCGAGCCAGCCCAACCTGTCCACAAGCTACTCGGACGAGTACGGCAAGGCGGGAGGATCTCCGGCGTCGTACCACGGCTGTGAGTGAAAACGCCTCTGAATATATAACGAGCACGCCGTATACAAGCATAGTTCTCGATATAAGCAACGCATGCTTGCGATACGCTTTATTAACACGTAGGCTTTCGCGACAAACGTGAATAAATCTTGATTTGAAGCTTTCGTGACTGCAGGAATCCATACTCTTTGGTTCTTTTGGTAAAGTCACAGAGGTTGTAAAAAATGATAGATCACGATGTTTTGATCGCCACACAAGCAATCGTCTTCACCTGAAGACGCCACGGGCAGAAGACGATTGCTTGTGTGGCGATCGAAACGTCGTGATCTATTTTTTTTTCTACCTACGTGACTTTACCGAAAGAACCAAAGAGTATTATAAGTAAAGGTTTTTATGTGTTAGATTGCATAAATATGTCGTTAACCCACCACCACCCGACACAGCCAATTAGTAAGGTTTGTCACGAAAACAACGTGCCAATGAGTGTACTACTTCAGCAAACCGGTGTGTTGGAGAGTACACCCACAACATTTACAATTTGTACAATTTGTGGCTTGTTAACGACACATTTATATTTACGTGCTTTGACCCCAAAAAAAAACCTTTATTATGAATTTCAATACACAGAAGGCAGAGGGAAACTTTCGTACGATCACACTTTTCGATGTAAGCACGGTTGGCCTTGCGCCCAGCGTGTGTGCGTATAACCAGCCTCTGTTGTACCATACTTTTGGAGGTCAACGGTGCTTGCTATGTGGAGAGACTGGCACTCACCTTTTGGAATGTGGAATTTCTACCACTTAATCATTTGAGGGGGGGGAGTGGTGGCGTATTGGGTTTTATTATGTTAGCAAACACATTCTGAATTCTGATTATGGTTGTTGGCAGTAGTCATTTTTTATGTTAATGAAGAGCAAAATGTCCAGTATTAAAGCAGCTTCCCCAGTGTTCTCCGCAGAGATTCAGCTTGTCGTGATCATGGCCACAGCTCAATTACCATTTAATATTTAATAATATTTTTTTTCCTTTAATTGAGTTTCAAACAGATGTGAATATGACAATGGCCAGCCTTGCTCATGCTTTAAAAAAAAATCTCATTTCGAATCTGATATATATTTAAAAACCTGCCTGTTCTTCATTTCTATATTTTATGAAAGAAAATGGTTGATTTTTTTAAACAAGATTTTCCTAGACGTTTATTTTGAAACGTTGATTTTTTTCTGCTTGCGTGGAAAGCTGCTGGTCCTGTATTTTCACTTTTTGATGCTCAGAGTCCACATGCTTGCCTAGTCCGCATGTCCTCTTGTAATGTTTGCAATTTGGTTTACATTTCCAAGCCACAGTGGGTCGTGTAGGCGGCATTAATAATTTGTGTGTGTGCCATCAAAACTTACGAGCCTTTACCTGTGACTTTGTCGACTACACTCAGAAAAGCCAGCGCCACTTGCAAATGCCAGGTTTTGAAGACAATTTCCTTTGTTGTGAATGCAGCCACAAATGCATTTCTAATTTCGGTGAAAGCAAAACGGTAAAGTTTGGAGGGGGCGCGAAATGATTTCTGATCATAGTGTACCATCAGTGGGGGCACATTCCCACACTGCACCTCTGTGCGTGTCACACAATGTCTTCCCGGTCTGCCGAGAGACAAAACAGTCTCCGTCTTTTTTTTTCAAGGACAACTTTGCTCAGCAGTGGAGGAGTTTGCTCAATTAAAGGAAAGCATAGAGCGACTGGGTGTGTGGCGACAAGGCTTTGCACAGCGGGACGGGGGTCCTCAATTCATCTGCAGTGGGAAGAGAGGGCTCAGCCGCCCTGAATACTAACCCGGTGGGACCGACTGTAGTGGTAGGATGCAGGTGCGCAGGATGGTGGAGGGTTGGCTATGATGCAGGCGTCGGAACGATGTCTAGAGGTCAGCGACCCGAGGGGTAGGCCCTAAAACTGGATGGTAGGATACCGTGAGACCTGGTATATAAAGTTTGCTGCTTCTTTGAAACTGTGTAGTGAATTGCAAGTAGGTGAAAAATAACCAATGCACTCTTTAACTGTCACTGAAAAGAAATAAGATATTGATGTTTTCCACCAGCTAGCCTTGACGACTTAAAAGGCACAACTTGAGGTCAGGTGTTGACTATAAAAGAAGACCGCAATGGTGAGGTGTGTTTACATCAACTTCTTGTGACTACATCCTGGTGTTGGCAATGTGAAATCTATACTGAGGAAAAGCCTCGCCAAGTCCCAATTTCCTCGTCTCCGAAAGTCTTGCATGTCAAATGTTTGACCATTTTATTTTCAACAAATGTTTCCTATGTGGAGAGAAATGAGAGTATCTGGAGCGAACCCACGCGTACAAGGGAATAACACTCACAATTCTGCATGGATATGTCAACTAGAGAGCCCACTTTGCTATGTGATAATTGGTTTAAAAAAAAAAGGTGTCAGCTATGTTGCCAGATAAAAGGATAAAAAAAACAATTATCATATTTTTTCTTCTGGCAAATGAGGTTCCAATGGTGCACTTTGCTATAGTTGCATACCCTGCCCATCTCGCAGTTCTACTGGTTTTGGAGTCGCTGCACTTGACAAGCTAATATTTGAAGCAGAAAGCTCCTCAAACAAACCAAAAAATAAGCAAAGTGTCTTGAAGACCCAGTTCTTGAAAGTCTCCTGATAACGAGCAAGGCTCAGGTGACCCAGTGGATCCGCACAGTGTACGAGGCAAGCTTGCCATCGGGCCCCGTATTAGTCTGTAAACATTGCCCCGGTGAGCGTCGGTCTTGCCACCGGGACATGCCGGCACGTGCCGGCCACTTTGTAATTCCATACCCACGTAACATTTACACGGCAAGACTCCATGTGCAAACCCACCGGGGCGTTGTCCAAAGCGTCGCGGTTCAGCAGCACCGTCGATTTCGTGGATTGTAGTTGTGTTACTGTTTAATCTCCGTTATTATCGAGTCAATCGGCTTCTTCAGTTGCAATTACAACCAGGCCATCACGGGTCGATATACAAATCACTCAACCACTTAATTTCCACATTGTCGAGTCCAATCGACTTTGTCACCCTAATCTCCGAGCTGCCACCATCAGGGTGGCCCCTCAACCACGTGGACGACTTGTGGCAGCTCCTTCATCACATGTTGTTGGGGTGGCAGACACATACACACCAAATAGTGCATCGTGCCAAATTGACACACCAGTCTGTATTTTAAACTTGATCCAAGCCAGTGTAGCTAGCCGGGACTGATGTGCACGTGTATATAGGGGCGCCATGGTGGTGAGATGTTAACTGCCTCGCCTGGTATACAGGAGGTCATGGGTTCGATCCCGACCCTGTATATTTTTAGTTTTCATGTCTCTCTCCCCGTGATCGTGTTGATTTTTCTCCGAGGGCTCTGGTTTGTTCTACATTTAGAAACATGCGTTTTTTTGTGTTTGGTTGTAAATTTCCACGTGATAAGCCACTTCTTTGAGCTATCATTTGTGGCTAGGTCACTTCTAAAAAGAGCTAGATAGCTCAGTGGGCCATACTTGATAAAATAAAATTACTAGTTTAGTTTTTTTTGTAGTGGAGATGTAAGGCGGTTTGATCCGAGTCCCAGGCTTTCCTGCCATTGTAGAGTAAGTTAGGAGCCGTTTGGAAATGTGTCTTGTGCTGATCGGTGGCAATAGTTGGGATAATTTACTCTGCTGTGAGCAGTGAGGCCCACGAGCTGCTGAAACGATGAAGGGTTACCTTGACATGGGCCTTGTTTTCATGGGTGGCACCAGGTTGATATAGCTGGGGGTCTGAGCACTGCTGGTAGATACTTCGCAACGTATGGCATGTTGCAGCCAGTTGAGAGCCTCGATTCAGCAGACCTGCGGTAAAATTCAAGCAGGAAAATCCTAGCTACCAGTAGTTCTGTGACGGTACGGTTGGTCATTATTATTACATTCGCAGCAGTAGTTTGAGGCTTTGTGTGGAGCATTTCTAGTGAGCTGGGATTTTTATGTTGACATGGACACGTTGGTTGGCTTTGTATTTGTGTGGCTTTTAATTTTTAATCGTTCTTTTCAGAGAGTATGAGTCAGGCAATATGCACACAAGACCGATGTCTGGTAATTTGGCTTTTAGCGGTCAATGTTTTTCACATTACTGCAAACCCATGTCACTTTCCCAAATTGTGGCTTTTGGTTACACCAGCCTGTGACAGGAGACTGCAGGGCCTTAGCGTTGGTGCTTTCCATGAGCTGTGGCTTGAGGCGTGCCTCCGTCCAGTGGTTTAAAAACCCGAATTTGGTCTCGAAAAGCAGCGCAGATGTCACTGTGCCTGTAGATAACACGTTCCTTCGGAGTGGGCAGGTAGGAACTTGGTTGGACAGCGCATTCGTGCGATCCGTGTCACGCGGCGCAAGCTGCAAGAGGCGGCGCGTCACGTGGTGCTGAGCCCGCCCGAAGCGCTCTATGAAATACAAATCGAGGGCGTGGCTATGCACGACAGACAGACAGACAGACAAATAATCCCTGGTGGGCAGTGTGGAACTGTTGTTCCTACCTGTAAAAGCTTTCTCTTAGCGGACACTTCATAAGTGGCGATGCGCAGCGCCTGTTTGCGTCGCTCAACCACTCCAAGGTTTATGATGCGCCATATTGAGCAAAAAAGCCAAGTTGGAAGCGGCATGTCTGAGGCACTGTTGGAAATTCCACATTCCTATGGTATGGCTGAGTCTAATAAAAATAAGGTAAAAACGTCAAGGCGTCACCCCCTTGTTCCAACAAGTAATGGGATATCCCTCATGGGCTTTGATGGCACTGAGCCATTGGTGTAAATTCCATATTACTATGGACGGGAGCAGTCTATTAATAGAAAAATCGCTCTTTTAAGTTACAACAGTACTTATTTTATGGACCACAAAGGGATGATTGATTAAGTCAGCCCCAGAACAGGGTTTGAAATTGTAACCTTGGATTTGTAAGACAGGCTCGCTTAAACCACTGCACCCCTGGTAGGATTAATGTGCATAGGCAGCGGTGAAGTGTGAATCGGAAATATGCACTCTGACAAGCAAGATGTAACGAAAGCTTCGGAGTGCACAAAGAAGCATTGGGGATGGTGCACGTTTGGAATTTACACTCGGCGATGACATAATAAGCACATTGATCAGGTAACACTTGCAAACGAGCCATCGTATTGACTGCCAAGCAGAATCACTAGGCTTGGGCAAGGCACATGACTAAAAGGGATGATAGCCATTGATCAATGTTGACAGTGCAACAGCCACAGGTAGAGAATTTTCATGCGAGAATGACCACTGTGGAGGTGCGGCGATGAGATTATTTTACGCGCAAGAATAAGCAATCGCGTGAGGGATGAAAGCAATTTGGAAGGACTTCAGTTGGCGGTAGATAGACCACGACATGATGATGATGACGACAAATTATGGTGATAATGATTTCCGTGCAGCTTCTCAGCCTGGCGTGTTCTGGAAATTTGAGTTTTGCTTGAGTCTCGAGTGGAGGGCAGGTGCCATGCAGACGTAGGGGAGTGTTGATCAACTCTCGGTTTGGTGCTGGTGGTGGGGGGGGCTGTTTGGCGGCGGGGGGCAGGGGGAAATGTTACGGTGGTAGAAGCTGCAGGGGAAGTTCGATGTGACCCACTGTGTACGGGACAGCATGTGACGATGACCGTTTCAGCTCGTGCACAAGAGGATGGAACGCAGTAGTTTCCACGTAGTCCATTCCCCGCTGCTGTTCTTGCTGACTACATGGCGACACATTCTCTGATTGTCGGGCGTAGCTCTTTTTAGGCTGGCCGGTATTGCTCAAGGGGAAGCCCTGTGTTATGTGTCGTGAGTCTGGTGGTTTGTGTGTTGCCATCTTCAGTCGGATAACACAATAAACCTACTTCTGTCATGTGACCTTACCGCTAGCGAGCCTTCAACGTGGCTTCAAAGTGCACCTAGCCTGGCCCGAACGCTGTGGTGATTTCACCGTCACTTTGAGTGTATTCCATTCTTATTTCCATTCGCCGAAGAGTAATCTCGCTCAACCACACCTCTTTCTCCGAACAGGCCCTGTCGGTTAAGCGAGACGGCCGTTGGTCACGAGGGACTTCTTCTCTCGGTCGAAACATTTGCGTTTTTCAGTGGCTAGTCCATCGGCAAGACGACACGCGTCCCACACCGTGACCTAATCTCAGGGCGGAGTGTGCGGTGCAGGGCAGCGCTGACTCATTTTGTGAAAGCCCACTGTGCCGGGGTGGAGGAGGAGGCTGCTCATCCCCCAGAGGGATCGTGAGCTCTGTTGCCATGCCCACCATGGCATACGGTGCTGGTGAGCGCACTGCTGTCTGCTGAGCCACCCCTTGCAAGCAGGCAGGTGTGGTCGGACCTGTTTTTAAACACGCGCCTTACAAACATAGAAACTCCTCGGACACAAGCGATGATTGCTCTCTCCCCACTGCTGAGGAGGAGGAGAATGAGAAGAAGATAGGGTGGTTCACCCCAACCTGCACCCCCTCCCCTCGCGTGCACTTACGTGGCACGCAGACGGCTCGCCGCGTGTCAGCACTGGGCTGTTCTCAGCCGTCACGGCACTGTGACTGCGTACGGGGGAGCCTAACTGTTGGGGTTAAGGGAACGCCGATGTCTGTGCGTCATGGGGGGTTGGGGCGGTGGATGGCGACACGTTATGGTCGCGCCATTCCTGCCATTCCGAAATGAGGCTGTTCAGCAGATGCCGTCAGCTGTAAACAAAGTGCTGTTGCGGTTCATGCATTTTTAAATGCCCTTAAGCTATGTGTTCGGATTAATGGAGTTGTGTTTGAGGACACTTTTTTGTCTACCAGTGAAGTGAGATAATTTAATAGGGTTTTATTTTTGTCTACCCAAGTAAGAGCAGGCTTCACTGAGTGATCGCACCGACTTTGATTGGATAAATCCTGGTAATTTTTAAATGTGAAATTAACCAGTATTATGCAGTGAAAATCCACTTATTCATATGAAGTGATTACAGTCAAAAATCCCTATATAAGCTTACTTATTTATTTCTCCTTTTTACAAACCACCTTCGTCATTGGCATCTCAAGTCAGCCATTCTCTCCACTGTTGGATGTAGTCTTCTCCATGCTGACGCCACCCCCTCGGTCTTACGATGCCGCAGTCCGTCTCGCTCTTCTGCGTGAGCCGATCTCATTGCCGTATCTCCAGGCAAGTGTCCTCTTTGGCATGTAGCCTCCTTTGTTTTTTCACCTTAACGATGTGTAAAATCCAGCCCTACCAAGGTTGCAAAGTTGTGCTCGGAGGCACTCCTTTTAGTAAACACAGCCATGTTATTAAATCTATGGGCAGATGTTGCTCAATGAACCGAACAAGTCTGGTAACATGACCGAACAAAAATCCAACTCTGTGCGATACACGGAAGTGGCACGAAAACTCTAGTTGTGGTCTCTTTTGGAATCGGCCACAAAATCTCGGATCCTGAAACAGTGGGCGCTGTGTTCCGGTTTGCCCGAAAGGCAGAGTTCAAGTTTTGGCCAAGGGACAGCTCTGCCCATCATTGCTTCAAATTCTATGAAAAGCATTTTGCGACATGTCAACAGTGGCCGTCCAGAGGAGAGAGACTGGTTCCACGAATGGCAATGTGGAATTTCCACCATTGGCTCTGGGCCCCAGTGGAAATGAGTTCCATCCCATGCTTATTTGAGCAGGGGGACGCTTTGACTTTATTCTGTGCACAAAAACGTATTCCAATTACCGATGATGAGTCACAGATGGTAATGAGCCTCATCCCATTGCTCATTGCAGTGGAGAGGCTCTTGGATATTGACCTGCACGCGGCATTTAATGATTCCATCGATTTTATTTCATCAATTGTTATGTTTTCAATGCATATATTGAATATTGTGCTTGCGATATGTACACCGTATGCAATTGTTTGCTAATGCTACATTGGGGCGAATGGAGCAAACCAAATGATACAAATGAGATGAAAAAAGGTGAGAAACTTCCGTACAAAAGGGATGGTAAAAATCCGAGAACAAGAGATTCTATTAAAAATGTATCATTACATCCCCCGACTTGCGACAATTCATGGAATCGCAGCATCGTGGAGGCCGAACCGTTCCGTGTTTGTCATGGTCGAGGCGTAGCAGCGTGACGCTTCAACTTGTTCCCACAGCCCGAACGCCCGTGACCTTGCACAGCTGAAGTGTTGTTGAGGCTCTGCTCCCGTCGCTTGACCGGGGGCACTCAGCCGCTCGCCGCCGATGCATTTCATCGGCGGGGGGTTGGCCAACATTTGGGTGGGCAGAAGCCCCCCCCACGCCATCGCCGCCTCAATGCGCAAGCAGCGCCGCCGGTTAAGCTTTACAACCATTTACCAGGCTGGGTTGAGTCAGAGTGCAGCTTTATGGGGGGAAGGCGGCCGTGGAAATGGCCCGACATGTGAAGTTTTTTTTTCTCAACCGTTTTACTTTTATCTTTCGATAGACATTCGTAGTCCCTTTTATCCGAATTGAATTGTTGTAATGTCATGACTTTCTTTACCGCAGAGTAGTGCTGTTGAATAAAACAGGAATTTAACAGGATCAACTCAATGTTTTCCTTCGTACTGCGTAGGTGCCGACGTCATCCAAGATTATAGCTTCTTCTCCCGGCACTGGTTGCCTGCCGCTCTGCAGAGAACCTGAGCTTTTTGAACAGGCGGATAAAAAAAAGGGAGGCATTTAAAATAAATAACTGAATGTTTAAATGGCTGGGAATGCACTTGATTACATTCAGCATAGTTTCCACATGCATGTTTTGTGAGATATACGACTTTTGAACAGGCATCATTCAACGGAATAGAACCACACAGGCAGGCTATTTTTGGCCGTCAAAATAAATACTTAATTATCTAAATTCCCCAAGTGTATAACCCTCAAAACAACAAACCGTACTGCGATTTGTTTGCGAACTGTTTGTGTGCAAGCAGTGCACAAACCGCGTGGTCCGGTTTGCCCCCCTGTTTTGGGGGGGGGGTGGGGAATGAGTGCTTGAGATAATTCTACGGCACGGGGACTGTACCACGCACCCAAGCCTGACGTTGCCATCTGATGATCGGCTCCACCACGCGTATCGGAGTGCAGCAGAGCCTGTTACAAATGTTCCCTCCACGCGGGTCAAAGAATGCTGCTCGGCCCCCAAATAACTGAAACCGTGAAGGGTACTTTCCACGCACTGTTCTGCTTTTACGTGATGGCGCGTGTGTGTGTTTGTGAAAGGACTTTGTTTTGTTCTCATCTCTGTTGTGGAATGCGCATCACGAGATGCAACCTTGTAGTTGCGTTGGGCGCGAGTGGCACAGTGGCACGCTGTTTTAAGTTTGCTGGTACCAGTCCGAGGCAATTTAAAAGGCTAACTCGGAGGCCACAGATAAGGCGGCAAAGTCAATTGCAAAGATGTTTTGTCAGATAAGGCAGTTACCCACTGTACGTGTGCTTAGTGTGGAATAATCTGAGATCTTGGCCTGTGTTTATTTGCTCGACGTAAGAGTCGAAGTGCCTTCCTGTTCAAAGAGCAGTGTGGTGGAACTTGTCTCTCCATTGGTGACCTTGAGCCCGTGGTGCAATTTCACATTCCTTGAGGGACAACCACGGTTGAATTGCCCAAAGTGGTACTCATTTTATTGGCCTCATACACGAACTGGTTAGTGTTGGGCCGAATGAATCTCAGACTTTGATTTTAACTCTTAACCTCTCAATGGTGAGACTAGTCCTCTGGGCCACCCAGAGCAGCGGTGGGGGAGCAACAGGGAAAATTTGCTCCAGGCCTTGCACAAAGAAGGGCCCTCAATGGGACGTGTTGTTTTTTCACTGACGAATAAGGGGGGGCCCACGTGACATTTTGCCTCGGGCCTCTGGCAATTTGTGCGGCCCTGCTAGTGCCACACAGCATTATGAATACCAGTGCCAGAATCTGGACAAACTCGTCCCTAGCACTGGGAAAAATCTACTCAACCTCTTGATGGTAATAAGCTGCCGTAAAAAAAACATTAACATGTTTACGTAGCGATAGCGGTATTTGTCCTATGAGCGCTGCCAAAGTGTGTTGTTTTATTTTCTTTACTCAGGGGCCATTTGTATTTGAAGCCACCGGTTGTTTTCATATATTGAGTGGGCAAATACATGAGCAGTGAATTTGTGAGGAAAACAGAGCAATTCGACAGAGAAGTCCCCAGTTTCAGGTTTTGTGCAGTTTCTCTCACTGGCAAACCGAATAGACAATATTTTTCAAAATTTTACATTACCCGACATGAATCGATTCTTTTTTCACCTCTGTTATTTTTGTCGTTTATTTGAAACCTGCGAAATGAAACCTACACCCACGGTTGCAATGCATTGATATAACGTATGGTGTTTTTTTTAAACAGAGGTGATATACATCAGCTCGTACTGTATAGCTTTCAGTTGCAATTTATAGTAATGGATAAGATGCCACAAAGTACGTTGGACTGTTCATGTGGCTTCAGATGGAGTATTAACGGCAATTTTATTACGATGCACACTTTATGTGACAACATTTCAACAGCAGTCATTTGTTGGGAATAATGGCCGTCAGGCATTTTGGCTTAATTACATTTTCTCATTTTATTGTTTTTCAAAATAACATGTTTGTAATCTACACAGTTGAGCTGCGTCAGTGAACCCGAAACAGTTGGGAATGTTAAAAATATTAGCAAATGTATTTTTTTGCTGTCACTGAGAGGAAAAGAAGAAGTTGATGTCAACAGAATGTATTCCATCCAATGTCTGCCAACTGGCCTCTTTCAGTGATCGTTAAACAAACCTGGTTACTCTTTTAAATTCACCTCTGCATATGTCACTTGATTCTACGGCTACGCGTAGGAGCGATATTGCACCTGAGGGATTATCCAGGTAAAGTTTTATAATGGATATATTTACTAATTTTCTCATTTATATTTGTGCAATTATTTCCCTTGGCCAGTTCAATCAGAATGTGCCCAATCCTGGAAGCTAAGCAGGTTTCAGACCTGAATAGTGTTTGGATGGGCGATCGCCATGCAATAACAATTTGTTTTGTGGCTGTGAGGCCACACGGTGGACAGTTGATAGGAGTGTGGAGATCTCAATTATTGTGCTGTACTTCTATGTCCCCGCATCTTTGTTCCCTGTGTCACCAAAAAGCACTGACCAGCGTGGTGAAGTCTATATTCTTAGGTTTTTTCGATAAAGTCACGTAGGTAAAAAATTAAAATTAATAAAAGTAAAATAAAAATAAAAGAAAAATCACGACGTTTCGGAGGCAACACAAGCTTCGGTCTTCAGGTGGAATAGTCACAGCACGACTGCTGCATCAAGTGGTGAAGTCTGGTCACATATTGTCTGCATGGCGTGGAATCGCCCTTAACCAGCAGTGGATTTGGCTGTACACGGACATGATATTGGGCCATTATAGTAGTTTTAAACTAGTTTTAGTTTAATGTGTACGCTAGCAAACATCGTTATCTGGTGGGAAGTGTGTTGTGGCACAGCGCAGAGCTTCTCTATCGGTCAATAAAATAAGCACCACTGGTTGTTCTAAAGTGAGAAAGGCCCTGCATTAGGAATATGGTTTTTCCACCAAGACCGCTAGTGGAGGTGAGCACCATCCCATACTCATTTTAGGTAAGACGTTTTCATTTTGAAATGTGTATTACATCAATGGTTATGCTATAGAATGATAATTTTCCAGTGCCCTGTTGCCAACAATCCATTCGTCATTGAGCTCTCAAACAGTAAAGGATGTTGACTCGCTGTCAATCTGCTGTCACCGAGTGAAAAGAACATTGAACTGACTTTTGTAATAAAATGCACTTAACTATATGTATTTGATAAAGTGAAGGACTGTTCCACTATGCCCTCTGTTTTCCAATGCCATTGTATCTACTTTTGCCCTTCTCTTGTGTGCGCGCAATGGTGTCCTATGAACTCAGTCATGGGTTAAATCATTGCTCACATGTCCACGTCACCGTTTGTGAAATGTATTATCCATACCTGGTTATGGCCTCAAAATGAGCATCCGGTGTGATGGACTGTGGTCTCCATTACTTAATCTGGGTAGAAAAAAGGTGGCCTGGTAAGCTGGTTTCGCCATACGTTCTTGTGTGTAAACGTTGATAGTTGCTCACTGCGGACACTTAATCCTCGTGTACAAGGCAAACATGGATTATGCGTGCGGGGAGTGCTGTGGCTGGTTCACACACTGCACGGTAGCTCCAGCTTCCAGCCATGCACAACAGTGGCGTGCGGTATGGTGAACTCTGCCTTTAGATGAGTACCCAGAGTGGTGTATAAATAACAGCACTGGGGAAACAGGCTGTGAGGCGAGGTTTTGGCCACACCACTGCGTTAACAGAGCTTTTCCCATCAGGTCTGTTAGGCTAAATTGATCATCTGTGTGCGCTCGTCTGTCTTTGTGCGTGTCTGTGTGTCTGCCTGTGTGGGTGTGTGTATGCGCGCGTCTGCGAGAATGTGTCTGTGCGTGTCGTGCGTCGTGTGTCGGTGTGTGTGCGTGTGTGTGTGTGTGCGTGCGTGTGCAGCCACATCGCACATACCTTCAGACCTGGAGCAAGCCCGACCTCAGACGAGCGGCGAAGAGGAGCTCCAGTTGCAGCTGGCGCTCGCCATGAGCCGAGAGGAGGCCGAACAGGTTAGTGCCAGCGCCTAGGAGGGCACAAGCGTGTAGTGCTGAGACGATGAATAGATTGGGTCGATTAGCTGGTTTTAACAATAGCTGATTATAATTTTCTTTTAGAGTAAATTTACACACCACCCGTTTTAAAATGACAAATGGGCAGCTATGGGTATCCGGCCTCCCAAACTCTGGGAATGCACCACAGTGTGCGCCCAGCGTGACGCGGTGACAACGGCCGATGAGCACACTGAGCATGATGACGTCATCAACCCCCGCCCAATGCCACGTTTTGATCCCCGTGCGTGTATCAAAATGAGTAGGTGCTTTTTCCGAACCTATCTGGTCAATGATTCAATAGAATAATCGATAGTTCGATCTATTGCTTCAATCGTCCGGTGGCAGTCGCAGCTCTGACAAACTTGCGGTCACGTGGACTCGCGCGTGCATGCGCGCGCACTCGGCGTGCAGACGCAGGCGGCCGTGTGTACACACGGAAACACAAATACATAGCCACAGATTTGTTTACGTACACAGGTGTGCGCGCAGACATCGAGTAGAACTGTTCACCGATTCATTGCTTCGTATCGATTCTTAAGCTCATGATGCATGCGTCTTGGCGGGGTTTCCTGCCGTCAGGTGGCAGAATGTGGGGAGGGGGTGTGGGGTTTCATTTTAAAGAGTCCCGAGTAAACTGTGAACAGAGTGGATTATGTTTTTGTTGCTGTTGATTAATCGACTTAGTCTATTAATCGTCCCAGCTCTAAAACACACGAACAACAAATCACTTTAGACATCTACGCTCATAGGACACATGTGCTGCCACCTACACAGGCAGACGCGTACTCACATGTACACACACACGTGTACACGTAAACAAGCATTTGCATTTAGAGCTATCCACACACACACACAGCACCACATGCATCCACACACACAGACATGCGTGACACGTACACATGCAGACACGTAGGCCCGCACTCACAGACATGCGCAGTGCAATGCACACAAACATACTTACCAAAAATTTATTGACCCATTTTCTGTTGATGTCTTAGCCTCTTGTACCAGGCTAGGTATAACTTTGAGGTCACGTTCACACACCAATGCATACAACAGTGCCTTGTCCTCCCATAATGCTCCGGTGAGTACAATGTATCTGTGGAACTTCGCACCCATTGTAGCATGATCGTAGCATCACTCAACAATTAATACTTCCATTTCAGCAGTACGGAATGTTCAGCAGTACATACGTTCAACGATAAATAATTACATGCACGTTAAATCTAGCCGAACAACAAAACAAAAATAATACATTTCCACTTTATTTCCCAATCTGTTATAATTGTTGTGTTGCAAGGTAATACTTTGCTGAAAGATGGTGATTTAGATGTGTGTACAATTTGTTCTTTGCTTTGGGAAAATAAGACAGAGGGCCGATATTTTCTTCAGGGTTTTACTTTAAATGTATTGAGTAATTCCTTTAAAGAAAAATGTGTTTAGGAAAAAAAAACGGATTTTAAGGAGAAATGTCTTATTATCTTTGCTCATATTTTAATTCATATTTTATAACCTGAGACAATATTTCACAAATGACAAAATCACAATAATTAAACTTCTAAATACATTGTTATTGTCCTTTGTAAACGAGTGCTTCGCAAAATGTTTTCCAGAGTAACTGATGCGTGATGGCTGTTACCTCATTGCTTCCCTAGTTCATTTAGTTATTTAATTAGGCCTTTGCATAACTAACAGAACGTGAGTGATAAGCATTATAGGTTGTGATGTTGCAGATATTAAATTATTTATGGCAGGCATATACCGAGTCAACTGTCGTTGAAGTACAAATCCTTATTTTGTGCTGGAGTACAGCAAAGCACAAATCGAATACGATAAAATTGTGGAAATTCACTTACAAATCTACAGGAAACTGAATTGTGATAATCATATCAAATATTAACATTGTACTTTGAAAAATGATGTTGTGGCATCCCTACTTAATAGTCCTGCTGCAGTACCATTGACACACCCACGGGATGAAACGCATTTGGAGGTTTGTGATTTTGTTTGGCCTCGCGAATACACATCGTGCTGTAGACCTCTTCAAGCACATTTGCCCTGTTTGGATGTCTGGTCGAATCGGTCGGTCGGTGCTCTAGTTGTATTTATCTACTACCCCTTGTGTAACATGAGTTTGTTCACCGTTGGGGTTGGGAGACATTTAGCCGAACACTTTGTTCATGGCCGCTAGCTCTTTGTCATTACCCGAGCAGCATTTGTAGGAAAATAGGCCTCTGCTTTGCAACTGATAATTAACAAGAAACTTAATGCCAGGCCCTCATTCATGAAAACCAAAAAAGTTGAGCAATTCGATTTAATTGTATTTTTTTAGTGATCGTGATGGCGACGGTTTGCGAGGCAGACCAAAAACAAAGTCCATCCTTGCTCTTGGGGCTGTTTGGCAATGGGCCTAACCTTGTGGAAGGCGGCGGGGTGTTGATGCTGTGTGTACACCCGAGGGCCCGCACACGCAATCTCTCTGGAGCAGGTTCACCTTGTGCCCATTGGGCAAAGCTTGATCGGTTTTCTGGGAAGGATGAGGGCAGCACTTTTTGCACGCATTCGTTTCTGATACTTATCTGTTAATTGTTCATTCAAAGTCAAAAGTCAAAGAGTGTCTCCCCTGCGCAAACGGAGGTTATGGGGGCGGGCGTCAATGGCTCTGAACCAGTTGTGGAAATTCCATGTTATTATGGAGGATACCAAATAGTTTCGTAGAATATAACCACCTCCCACAAATTTGTACTAGTTTTATCAATCCTGGAAAGATAATAGGCGGATTTGACCACAAATTTGAACGCTAAACATTCTAATCATCAGTCGGGTGCCAGATGTGTGAATTTTGGAGCCACTTTAGGCATGCTAGAATGCTTAAATTTCATCCACTAAAATCAATTTTTTGTGCTCGCATTACATTATATTGAATAGCAATTATTTTAATTGGTATTTTTTGTGCTGTGTTCACAGTGAAAAAAGTGTGTATTATTGAATCAAATTTTGAGTAGTTTATCAAATATTCATGGATGAATTCAGATACAAGCTACATTTATTTCTTCTTTGCACTACAATTACATTTAAATATCACCTGTTTTCACCCAACAATCATTGATTTGCCCAGTGAAAAAAACATCAACAGCAAAGGACATTGATGCACCCGTTGATGCAACCGTGGCTTGACAGTTAATCCCCTCACACCCATCAAGTGTGAGGCGCACTGATTTGACACTGGTGATTTAAAAGTAGTGGGAGGCGAGGTTTTTCTGGGGTAGTCTGGTCAGATTGTGGGTTGCCTTTGACGCGCTTGCTGGTTCACCCTTAATGTTGGCATTTACTCCCTTGGGGCCCTGTTGGCATGCACCGGTTAGTGGGTGGGTGGACGGGCAGTTCTGCCAACCTCATTGCACACGCGGTTGTGCGAACAGTAAGAGTCATCTTTGCGCGTAATATTGCGCTACATTTTCACGGTTGTGTTGTACAATTCTGCGGTGTGTGTTTTCGGCGGGCGCCGCGTGTCATTCGGCGCGATGTCTGTTGTGTCGCTTCGCATGCGGAGAACTTCTTTAGGAAGTGAAATTCGGCGAGTTGAATTGCGAGAGTGGAGCGTCGAGCCTTCACTGAATTCAATTCACTGAATTGAATTGCGCTCCTGACTACGCTTCCAGACAACACCGTGGTACAACACGAAAACGCATTAGACAGTAAACCTTTTCTTATCTTGCAAAGGACAGTGTTTATGTTTTGAATGTTCGGCAAAGTTGTCAGGGTTGCGAATGGGTGCACCTTTAACGCTAGCATGCACAAGGTTGAGCAGTGTAAATGATCATCACTGCTACTACATGAGGCTCCTGGGTCAGTTTACTCAACGAGCCAAAGTCCATGCTCAAACAAGCATTGGTCACCATTTATCTCTTTTGTGGCCAGTGGTGGAAATTCCACGCTCCTATTTAAAGGAATGACTCATCACTGTCGACTAACCACTGTAGAGTGATGGCCAGAGTTGACCCACACAAATTCGCAACCTTCCATTGTTTGCTTGAACGCTCAAAACGATTCCATGGATGCATGTGCTGAAGAATCAATATTGATGGATAAATGCATCAGTGTACCCATAATACTCGGTCAAGGTAGCTGCATAGGCATAGATGTGCACACGTGTGCGTAAGCCTTTACGCATACATACATCGACGTGCTTTCACTTTCAGCCGTTGCTTTGCAAAACCTCATTCACCTCCTTCGTAATAACATGAGTGCATTTGGCTGTAGCACATTTTACAAAAGTAATTCACATTTTGAGCTGTTCAGCTCGATAGTCTGACACTTTCGTCGGGAGTACAGCAACTTGTTGAATAATGTGCAGTCCATGATCTTCGCCGCTCACTTGCGGTGCATTTACAGAAAGCTGCATGTATAACATTGGCAAGCATGTCATGGCCGTGCTGACATATACGCTCTCAGAAAAAACCTCGCCCGGCTCGGTTTGCTTACCCAGGGGGGGGGGGGGGGTGGGGAGACGTGAAATTGAGCTTAATTCCAGAGTGTGTGCACCGAAGGCCTTGGAAAAACTCCACAAAACAATGACCCTCGTGTGAAATAGCACAGCGGTGTCCCTTTAATAGCAGTGATTCCAGGAATTGATGAGGAGCGTATGGGTCAGCAAGCCCGGGGCTGCCTTGCTCGAATGAAACCTGTAATCTCACTCTCAATGTAAAACATCCTGAGTGATGGGGGGAACTGTAAGAGCAGACCTTGGAGGTTAGGCGTTGACTGCAACCACCGCGGGATCTGGCAGAAGGGAGGAAGCGGTGGTGTAGTGACATCAATGGGAATTGCCCTCGTTGACCCTTGGTGTGTCCCAAGCCACCACCAAGAGGTGCCCTTGATGAATGGATAGGCACAAGGGGAGGGGGGGACATTGGTGTTCATTCGGAGAGTAACGGGGTCCCCTCCTAATGAATTGTCACTGCTTTCAAGTGTTAGCTGTTGCACGTGGTGCTTTTCGTAATTACTAGGTGATGCAATAACGGTGCAGATGTGCAAAGAGCATTTGGCGTAGCGTTTACGTCTGTGCTTTCTGGCGCGAGGGGGAGATTGGGCAAGAGGTTAGTCTATTCAAGGTTTGGCATAAAGGGTGTAAGGATTGGCTTCCCGACGATTCCATGAAGTGTCACGATTCAGGGTCACGATTTGATTGAATAACCGATATAAAATGTTTTTGTGAATATAACTATCTCAACAGCTGCAAGGGCCATGTGACGCAAGTTGAACAACATTTATTCTTTAACAAACAATTCGATGTGTGAATGGTGAGCTTCACCTGTCAGTATTAATCGAAGCATCGTGACCCCCTAGAGGGCAATGCTTTCTGAAGTATTTGGCCACTGGGTTGTGAGAAACAAACCTAGAATCCCAGATCATGTACTCTGGCCATCTCGTAACAATGTCCTGAACGGAGGGATCGGAGAGATGCATTGAGTGAGGAGGTCTTATTTGCGGCGTGACGTGTGGGGTGGTGAGTGCGCCTTACACTGGCTTGCGTAATCTGGCTCGTGAGTCACGCGCTGGGCGACCTGCGCTGGTGTCGCGTTGGCAGCAAATGAGCCGCCCGTCGTATTGTACGTGCCCCGTCCCGTCACCACACAGTTCACCCTTGGGTGGTTATGACTAAGTCAATGAAACACATTCCTGCGGAGGGAACTGGTAGGAACGTTGGGTTGCTCAGTCAATGGCCAGAGTCAACGGCGGCGTGGTGTATTCCGCAAATATGCCCGATTGTGAGGGCGGGCACAAGCCGGCGTGAGTGGGTTAAACGTTGAGTTTTATAAGGGCACCACGGGGTGACCAGCCCCTCCCCACCCAGCCCCACCCACCCCCCACCCAGCCCCACCCTCCCCACCCAGCCCCTCCCCACCCAGCCTCTCCCCACCCAGCCCCACCCTCCCCACCCAGCCCCTCCCCTCCCGCCCCACCCAGCCCCTCCCTGCACGACGGACGGACGGACACAATAATCCCCTGTGGGCTGGTGTGACCAGGAGGTTCCTACCAGTAAAACACGTCACTTTGGTCTACCATTGAGGCATTACGGCTGGCCACATCCCTTCTGAAACAAGCGCAAAGCACGGGTCTGTTATCTCGGACATTGTACATGCAATGATGTTCGTGAAACGTACGATTGCTGCGAGTTTGACAGTGGTTAAGCAACTCACGTGTGTAAAAAAACACTAATTCTATTACTCACTGCCATAACTCGGGAGATTGCACCAATGTTTGAACCAGACTCGAGGGGACACTACTGGTCAGGAAGTCACTAAGCTCGCCAAGGCACTGAGTGTGAAGTGGGCTCGAACTGCGCGGTGTACTGGGTACAATTCGCGTAGAGATGTTCAGTCATTGCTCCGCCGAGGGTAACATTCAAATGCGTGACATACCCGCGAGGGCCTCGCATTGTTATCTTTACCGAAAGACGTTTTTTTTTTATCGGCGTTAGAAAACTCGTTTTGACCAAGAATGCCCGCCGGGATCTTGGTAGGTGGGCTTTGCCTGGCCCGTCCCGTCTCGAAGTGCCCTTTTAGGTTTATTACACACGGCCGAAACAAAACACCCACGCGGGGTGGGGGGGGGGCCTTAATGGCTTCCGAGACACAACGAGAGGGGGAGAGAGAGAGGCGCGTCGAATACTCGAAGATTCGAGCGGCCGATTGATTTCCCGAGACGCGAGAGTGTGTACCTGGCTCCACGTGCCGCCGATTTGAGCGTCCGCGAGAAGAAGGCATAATTCGGCGTCGGATGTCGTCTCGGCGAGAACGTCTGGTCTGGCAGCTGCCCCCCCCCCCTACTGCTCCCTGACCCACCCTGCTCACCCCCCTCGTGTCTTTTGGGTTTTTTTTTTAACAGGAAACCCCCACCCCCCCCACCCGCCCCCCTTACTGCCACCCAGCGCTCTAAAGACTTCTGGTGTTGCGCTCGTAAACTGATCCCATGTGAATGTGTGAGCCAAGCTGGCAGGATGGGATCACCCCAGGGGGGATGGGGGCGGCTGGGAGGGGGTGGGGTGGGGTTGGTGGGGTGGGTGATGTTTTTGCATTGTTCCCATCCTACGTTACTATGTTCCTACATCTACACTGTACATGTATATAATCGTGTTAAAAAATATATATATTGTTTACAAGCACGAGTTGCAAACGATGAAACTCACCGCGTTCATTATGACCACTACATAATATCTAGGCATGTACATAATTTGTAAATTGATCTATGAACTCTATTATTATCCACGCAAACATGTAAATATAATCGTCCCAGTGGGAGTTGATTATTATTTGCCTGTCTGTGTGTGTCTTCGATGGGACGCGGTGGCGCAGTGATTACGAACCCAGCGTCCTAGTGCAGCAGTTAGTGCGCACTGCCTTGTGAACCCAGCGACCCGAGTTCGATTTTCACTCACGGTCAACACCGGTGACAATTATCTGTGTACCAGTTATGCGCCTGCCCTAGGTTGTCTTAGCCGCAAATTAGTACCTCGTGCGATGTGTAAACATGACCACTAGGGAGACAAAGGCAGCTGGGCGTGGTTCTGGCCCACCACCCACCCCTCTCGTGTGCTCTGCTGGCCTTCATAGGCGCTCGCTAACAAAATTTGCCCCATCAGTCTGGTAAGGCTATACGGGGGGATATTTGTGTATATAGGCTACTGAATGGTGGCATAATGGTTCGCACAATGCTCTGCTATCCCAGTGGGCTGAGGTTTAATTTCCCAAATTGTGTAACTCCAGTGGAAGCTGATATCTGAACCAATGCTTGGGACTCCCCCTGAGTTGACGTGGCCTAAAAATCAATTGCAGTCAGGCATATGCATGGTGCTGTGGCCCTAACATCCCCTGCTGTGCGTTGGCCTTAATAGGTGCTCACTAATAGTACTTGCCTGACAGTTTACAAGGCCCGGTGGCGCTCCTTGTCTTCGGTTCGTGTGTTTTATATCAGCAATTCTGTATTTTATGGAATTGCCACTTCTGCGATGTCACGGAAAGATAATTTTCAACTTTTCTATCAAAGCACGGTGCGACACTGTTAAACACCATTCCACATCGATCATCCAATTGCAACACAATGGGAATCTATATCCCGTGGCCTTAATTCTGTGACTCTGTAGTTGACCACGTATATATGCAGTGTGCAAGCGGTTGTTGTTGTTTTTTTTGGTGATGTGCATTTTCACAGGCACGCCCTTTTGGTGATGTAACAACTGCCACCTCTAGAATGTTTACTGACGGCTTTGTTTATAATTACTCATCGTCTTTTGGCGCCGATTTATGAAAGCAAACGCCACGTTGTTTGTCCGTCGTACTCTTGCCTCATTTACCTCGTTTCCCCCCCCCTCCTTCCCTCGCCTGGCTAAACTTGGTCGGGAAGTAACGATTCACCCCCTTCGTGGTTCGATTGGCAAAGGTTTGGAGCCGCAATTCAATTGTCAACAGTGCCGTGTGTTGCATTTATAATGTGTAGTGGGTAAGACAAAAGAAGACTTTTAACTTGTATCGATCAACAATAATAATTCTGGCCGTACACTATTTGATTCTTGCATTATGAGCGTAAAAAATTAAAATGTTTTTTAACCAGTGAGTCGTTACGGCCCCCTAACACGGACGCATGCTGGCGCCGTCGTGCAAAATGCCGCTGCTCTGAAAAATACTGCGGCTGCTGCCAATCAGAGTTAGTTTAAGGCCCACTGGGTGCGGTGGTAATTGGTGCTACATAAGATGTATGGGAAAGGGAGATGGGGGGGGGGAAGCGTTGTGGTTCGGGTTAGGGCCAGACCTGCCGATCAGCCCTAAGCACTGTTTTGCAGAGCAGCGGTATTTCCGACTACAGCGCCGGCTCCGCGTGCGGTTCTGCTGCCGCTTCTGAACTCGCCTGGTGTGTCCACAGTGCCCGGGGAGGGCAGCCGAGTGAGTGAGCGAGTGAGTGAGCCAACAGGCGGGGCGGGCGGGCCGGCCGGCGAGCGAGCGGGCGGGCGTGCATGCGTCCGCGCGCGTGTGCGTGCGCGCGCGCTAACACCCTCTCTAATACTCTGCACTGTAGCCGACGGCCCCGCGGGCCCCTCCCGCCAACGATGAAGAGCTACAGCTGCAGCTTGCGCTGAGTATGAGCAAAGAAGAGCATGACAAGGTAGAACGCGGGGGCTTAACCTGCTGACTGATCCTTTTGACCCTCCGCCACGAACTAATACTGACCTCACTCTTGGCAATTTTGATTTTTAAAAATTTGGTTGGCGGCGCTTTGTGCAGCCTTGAACGCTGGGAAACCAGGGACAGAAAATAAACCGCACCGCTGATTCGTTGTTCTTTGTTTATTTTGCCATGGTGGATTTGTTGTTGGCCGTCCCGTCGACAGGCAAATCAAAGCAGTTGTCCACACTGAATTTATGGCTCGCAGTAACATATCACCTCATTCACTGGTCTTTAAAAAAAAACATGTAAATAAAATTTTGAATGATGAAAGTCCACTGAAATGTGACCACCAGTTTTGCGCATCAACAAAAATCTCCTGCTAATATATTTGACCATGTGAGGTGTGGTCAGAACGCCAATGGCACAGCCGTGGTTTTATTTTTGACCCCATAAATATACCGTTAAAGTAACTGAAGCCAAATAGACCTTGTTTTATGATTTGGGCAAACAGAGAATAGCTTGGTTCTCTGCCAGGATGCCGCCATACTAGCATGCGGAGGTTTGTTTCCGCGTAGACTGTCCAATGTGAAAGCGGTGGCGGCGGTGGTGGTGGTGATGAAATGGACCCTGGTTTCCTGGCAAGTTCTGGAGCTGTTGTAAAGGCTGGTTGCAAGGCTGCTGATTGATTGCCTCATGACTCTTCTAACTTCACTCGATTGACTGATAATCAATTGATTATTACCTGCTTCAACGTTTCGCACCATTACTTCCCAAATCGGGGATCTAAAGTGTGAAGGACAAGCAATCTCACGGGTCAACCCCAATGAACGAACGAGCATAGCAAAAAAAAATTGCAACCTTTTCTTCCTCCCCTCGGGGTCACGTCGATGTTGTGTCGTGTTCTGCCTTTTTGTTAAGCGGGTTAAAAGGAAGGAATGAACGATGACAACGGAAGCACACTTCCAAACGCCCTCGCAGCTGTTCAACAACTCGGTCGACTTTGGGATCTGCCACACGTGCCGTTTCTCACCGACACCCGTTTCTCACTTGTGATCGTTGTCGGGAAGCAGAATAACGAAAAAAATCCCCGCCCTTCCTCTGCGCAAAAAAATAATAATAAAACCCACCACTAATGAACGCCAATTGAGATTAACACTTCCATCCTCGGGACATCATCCTCTTTCTCCTGCGGGTTCTCTGCAATGAAACGAATGTGCAGCTGCAGCGACCGTTGAAATGACATGCTCATGATTCTGCTCTGTACAGCCTATGGTTAACTCGGTCCATAATATGTCAGTGTCGTTTCATAGTATTTCCCGGTAAGGCTTGGCGACAGATTTGTCAAATCGTGCGGTTATGCGGCCTCTCTGTGCCAGCTCTTTACGTGTCCAAAGTGCTGTTGTGCGTGTGTTTGTTCACGTTGTGCATACGTGTGCGCTGTCCGCGGGTGTGTGCTTGTGTGTGTCTGTCCGTGTGTCTCGTGTGCGTGTGTATGCCTGAATTGTGTGTGCCTTGTGCGCGCGTGTGACTTGTGCGAGAGTGCCGTTTGTATACATTCATATACACGTCTGGTGTGCGCTTGTGCGTGTATCTGCGCGCGCGTGTTGATGTGCGTGTATGTATAATGTACGTGTGTGTATCTGCGTGTCCGTGTCCACACGTATATCCACGCTTGTGGCACCAGGAGGAGCGGATGCGACGTGGGGACGACCTGCGCTTGCAGATGGCGCTTGAGGAGAGCAAGAGGGCCAAGCTCGCCGCCAAGAAGGAGGAGGTCTGCGCCTGTCGCCACTCTCGCTGCACGCGCCGCGTTCACACCCAGCGCCACTTTCTTGGTTCTTTCGGTAAAGTGGCGTAGAAGGGAAATAATAAAATAATAAAAATAAAACATAATAAAATCCAATTCTCACGACGTTTCGGCCACAACGCAAGCAGCCGTCCTCAGGTGGATTTTATTATGTTTTATTTGTATTTTATTATTTCCCTTCGACGTGACTTTACCGAAAGAATGAAGAAGATGAATCCCTGCAGTCACGAAAGCTTTAAATCGAAATTTACCCAGCACCACTGTCTGAGAAAAGCTGAAATGCGTGCTGGCAAATTACCCCATGTTCCATTCTCGCTCATTTTCCTCTTTTGCCTCCATAAACTGGGGACTCCCTTCCCTCAGCCATCCGGGCCGTTGATTCTCTGCCCCTGTTCAAGTCAAATCTTAAGACTCCCTTTTTTCCTGCGCCTATGACCGACTGCCTCTCGCTCTTCATAAAATAAATTCCCACCGTCAGCGCGACGCACGGACCCGGCCCAACCCTGCGTGATGGCCGGTGACGTCACCACCGCGCACTTGCCCGCCCACGCTTCAGACTGTCAGCCAGCCAGAAACAACTTTTTAAATAATTGAGTGTGATCCTTACTATGCCATTAGGGTGATGTCACTGGAGAATGCTTCTTAAATCACACTTAAATCCTTTCATGTTCTCGTTATCAAACCTTCAATCCCAGGTTGACCACCCTGCAACACACACAGCCTGGGTAAAGATCTGCAAAATGGAAGCCGGGTTACTTTTTGGGTTGCATCTTTAAGTTGGTTGTCTCGTCGAAGCAGGCGGGGAATCTGTTGAGATTCAGCAGCGAGTCTTTCGCAAGGGGCCCGGGGGCAAAGTTGACGGCGAGCAGTATAAACCGCGCTCCAGGCGTGCGAAGGGTGAGGCGTTACCGCGCGACTGGGTTAACGGCACGACGGCGTCGCGCTGTCGCGAACCGAACTGCAAAGATCGCGAGCGAGGGATCTAAAACAAAAAGACGACGTGCCCGTAACATGCATTTTTCTTCGTCGGCCTCTCGTGCCTCGTTTTCACTGTGCAACCTCAAGCCGCCCGGCGAAACTCGGCAGGCCGCAGGTTTTTTTTCCCCCCATCCCATCCGCTGCGGAGGCAGAACTGTGCCTGCCATTGTCGCACGCGATTAACGGGTCCAGAGAGGCGTGTGGACGATCGCGGTGACACCGTGTAATCGCGGTGTGCTGGCTATCGTTGTGCACAATGCATTGACATCGTGTGTGACGCAAGCCAATTTTCCTCGTTGGCTTCCGGTTGCCGAACGAATGCATTGTCAGGTCGTGCTCATTGCACACAACGTGCGCGCCACAAATGAAACACAATATCTTGCCGTTCTTGCCAAAGAACATAAACCATTACACGAACTCCAGTCATCTTCGCAGCAGCAGCTTTTGGCTAACCGTCGAGAAAACACTTGCCACCACATTGCACGCGTTTAGATGCGCTTCTGCGGCCGTCTGGAACGCTCATCCTTTTGATATTAGGAAGCCACTGGAGCTATGCACTTTTAAATCTCGATTTAAAACTCACTTATTTAGAACTGATTTTTGTGTTTAGTTTGTTGTCCTTCCCCGCACCCCCGATGAGCACGGTTGGCTACGTACGGTGGGAAAGAAGTTTAACATGCGTAATTACACACTGTTTGGGTCATTAAGACTCGCCACAATCTGCACACTTAGCTTGCAGACATCTATGATGATTATGACAATGATAATAATGCTGACAACACTGCAACTTCACTTGGAATCTGCAAGGCATGGACGGGGTTTATTCTACATCTGTGTTTGTTAGTTGATTAAGTTGAATAATCGAACTGATAATCGATAGAGTAATAAATAACTTAATTGGATATCCCATCTCTAGTTCATGCAAAGTGACGGAGGCGTCGTTGATGTGCCCTGTTGGCTGCCCGATCACTCCCAAGTCCAAGGTCCTCCGGCGGTACATGATAGTGCGCAGCGCCCTCAAGGTTTTTACAAATCTGCGTGAACCCCGACCGTCGCGTAGTGTCCGCTGTGCTGCATTGGCAAAACTAATTTTAACCGACCGCAAAAACAGGGACAGCCCACGTGTAACGAGATTTGGCGAAAAATACGTTTTATTGTGTTTCCCGTCACCTCCTCTGCCGGCAGAGCTCCCTGCTGGACCTGGTGGACGCGTTTAGGCCGACCGTCCCTCAGCCCAGCGCTGATCCGTGGGGCGCTACTCCTCCCCCACCGGCCCAGGCCGATCCGTGGGGGGCGGCGGCTGCTGCCGGGGGCGCCCAGGCTGACCCCTGGCCAACCATCGCGGGTGCGTATGTGTTTGTGTGTGAGAGGGTGAGCGTGTATTAATTGGGTGGAGCAGTGGTATAGCGGTTCGCGTGCCACACTTCAAACCCTGAGTTCGATTTCCATTGGCCAACACCGGTGATGGTTATCTGAACCGGTCTTAGGCCACCCCGAGGTCGACCCAGTCTCAAATGAGTACCTGGTGGGGTATACCATGCCAGCCTTCATAGATGCTAGTCAACAGCACTTGCTCCTACAGTCTGTTAAGTCTGTACGGAGGACATTTGTGTATGGCTTGGACTTTCCCGATGACTGTTATCAGCCAGTGTCAAACTCGGCCTCTGTGGAGGAGGCTAGTGGAGGACGCTACTGGGCAGTTGGGAGGGGGCAAGTAAGCGACGCTCAACAATGAGCAGAGCGCCATGTGGCTAAAACGCAGCAAATTGGCACAGTGGGAAGTACAGGTGGTGCATCTGCCAGTCTTCTCGGTTAAGCTGTACGTCCGAGGTCTGCCCCTTGACCTCCTGCCAGCGAGCCTTGCTCAATTCACGCGGCCCATTGTTGGTTTGGGCAGGCACACTCTTTCGCTTATGTCTATTGCCAAGAAAATGCCAAAAACTTTGCTGTCATTGTTGGAAAAACTACACAAATTAGACGGCAACTTATATACGGAGGTCCTGTATCTTGGTAGTTGAAAAAAAACCCGGAGAGATCATAGATATCTGAAATGTCAATTTTGTATTTAATGAAAAAAATTATGATTCAGTAATAGTCATCAATACCAGCACACAGCGAATGATAATGATGACGATATCACTTGCTCACGATCATTGTGGCACCTTTGGTGATCACGGTAATTCCCCGTGAAAAACACCGGGCCGTGTTAACAGGAATCGGTCGATCGTTTCCATGCGAACTTAACGCGTCGCTTGCCCATGTTGCGGTGGCGGAAGTTGAAATGTTGGTGTTGGGCTCTGCGAACGATTCCTGATTAATTGACCAAAATGCATTTGTACCTACTAGGATTGTGCATGTGTGTATAGATTAATCATGTTTCGTAGTTTTTTTAGCAACGTAACTTTAGTTAGGCTCACGGGTGCGATGAGTGTACACGTGAGGTGGTACTAATAGGATGGCACAATCGAGAGATGATGGACAGTTCAAATAAAAAGACATTCGGGATGAAATGGAACAAACGAGACGGTACAAACGTGATAAACTACAAATTAGACACACACGGACTAGAGAAAACAAAGGAGACGCTGGTTACATCGGAGTATAAACAAGACGTGACAAACGAGACTACTGACAACACTCTCTAATGTGTTTGAGATGCACAGTACAGAGCCGCACACAGTACAGACAGTACGGATGAAACTAGGCATGAGATAGTACGGATGAGACGTACAATCAACACGAGAGTGTCGACGAGACTGTAAGAAACCCTACAGACTAGACGAAGAGACACAGGTAGTACCGACAGATGGTACCAACAGTGCGATAAAAATTATACCCCGAGTCCAGACAGTTTATTGACTTGCAAAGGAGTTTGGTGAATCACTCCACGCGTTGTGACCATCAGCAGCATTGCTTGCGTATTTGTGGATCAAGTATTGGCATCGTTATACATGGTAGGTCTGTTCTGATTGACCGCAGTCGCACACTACTCCTGGAGAGTTTAACATTTTCCATTTGTGCATCGGGTATCCCCATCTAACATGGTTGTGCGATGCGGTTTAGGGCGGGGAAGATCATACCCAGGTATCATCTGCTTTGGGTCTTTTTTTTATACTGGACGAATCCGATGAGCTATAAAGCTCTTTTTCACAGATATCGGGCGCCGCCTGTGAACCAAAAAAAGTTGCGAGCGTACCCCACGTGACCACGATTCACGTCTGCTGCCACGAGGGACATAGCTTTGGGATGGCTCCCAGGAAACACTTTGCACCTTTGTGCGGGATTTATTGTAATTTGAACGTTTTATTCGCTTTCATCCTGGCTGAGAAATACGTATGAAAATAGTAAGCGCAATTTATAGCGCCGTGCGTGCTTCGCGTAAATCGGGCGCGTTGGATGGCGACGGAGCTCGGAAGCGAGGTGTCTGAACGGTGCATAGTTTTCGGCGAAGGAATGGAAGCCATATGACCGTGCCTAATGCCCCAGACATCTTGCGACAGGTTGCTTTGAAGCCGCTGTACTTTGTTGAGGTGTTTTGTCTGGTGTCCAAGTAAGGATGGCATTGCAATTAATCGAATCGGAGACTTCACTGCGGCCATAGTGGCCTTCACCGGCAGTGGATTGATAGCTTTGGGGGGGGGGGGGGCGGGGGAAGCTTTCATTCAGCAGTGTGTTATTTATTTCGCGAACGCTTTTTCGCGTTACTTTCACACAGAGCACCAGACACGTAAGAAAATATATGTAATTAAATAAATACACCTCCATGTCGATGTTATGCGAGTGGACGTAAGCCCACGTAGCCGCACAGCCGCAAGACTGCCTCCTCCTCCAGCACGCACAGGGCAACCAGCCTGCCCGGCACGCCCTGACCTGACGCACTTCGCACCCGGAGACGATGTGCACCACGGGCTCCTGGTCCCCGCGTTCACACGGCGGGCTGTCGCGCGGTAGGACGCCCCATCGATGTTCGTGAAGCGGCGCGCTCCAGCAGTGCATTGCTCCTGGCTGGCGACGGCGACGATGACGTCGGTGACGTACGTGCGCGTGTAAACCTCGTCGCTGTCTCGGGGTGAGCGCAGGCAGAGCCGGCGTCCAGGCCGTGTCGGCGCCGGACCCTTGGCTCACGTCCCAGCCCAAGGCTGCCGACCCGTGGAACGCTACAGGCGGCGGCGCCGGCATCAGCATCGGAGGACCCTCGCCCACGCGCTCGGCGCACTCCGACCCCTGGGGGCCCCCGCCCTCCAAGCCCTTGGCTGCTGCGGACCCGTGGGGAGGGGGCGGGGGGGGCACTCCGTCGCAGGCGAAGCCGGCCGACCCGTGGGGGTCGATGCCCTCCCCAGCGTCGTCACAATCAGGCGAGTGGCGCTCGAGTGTTGGCGGAGAGTTCGTGGAGGTGCCGGTCGTCGCAGCATGGGCATTCCACAAATCGGGCGACCACTTGGTTATAGTTTTAGTAAACATAGCTTACATGTGGAATAAGTAAAATGTTAGGCCCCTCCGCACCTCCGATTTAGCCCATGCCTCCGATTAGCACGGTTGGCTACGTACGGTGCGAAGGAAGTTCAACATACAGACTGCTATTCCACCAGTAAGTCTTCCCTCGTTAAGTTGTCAACTAATTTGTCAAGGACCGCTCTTACGGCATCGCATTGAGTTGACACTCAACCTTTGAAGCACCATTCACAATTTTTCCATCATCGCCACCGTCACCTGGCTTTTAGGTGTTCTCTTTTTACACGGTTGACTTGTCTTTAACGAGCATCGTGACACAAACACTACGCATGGCGAGCCTGGTTTAGTTGCACTGCGCTACCAAAAAACCGGCGACCCGAATTCCATTCCTGGCTACGGCTTACATTGGTGGCGATCATCTGAACCGATCCTGGGGCTTTCCTTGGTCAACT
The DNA here is from genome assembly GCF_964198595.1 of Lampetra fluviatilis. Classification (NCBI taxonomy): domain Eukaryota; kingdom Metazoa; phylum Chordata; class Hyperoartia; order Petromyzontiformes; family Petromyzontidae; genus Lampetra; species Lampetra fluviatilis. The sequence continues at coordinate 2,676,312 of NC_136309.1, read as the reverse complement.
CATCCTTTTGAATTGTCTTAGCATAAAGCTGGCCGGGGCGTGTGGTGCTGACGACGAGACCGCCCTCTGGATGCCCCCGCCGGCGTTGATAGATGCTCGTTGACCACACCTACCCGCCCCCCCCCCATTATGCTTTACACGGCTATAGGTGGGTTGGGTATCTCTGTCTTTGTGTCACGCAGGTGCCTTTGACCCTTTCACAGGGGTGAACGGCTCGGCTGGGGACGACCTCTCGGAATTCGACAGCATCCGCTCGTCGTCGCGAGGACACCGCGGCATGGCAGGTGGGCGCTGAGCGCTCGCGATGTCGTAGCGCCCGCGTGCCTGTCGGGCGTGCGGGTTACCGGCAGCCTCTGGCGAGTGTTAGCACTTTTCCCCGTTGATGGGGGCCGCGCATGTTCGGCCGAGGTTGGTTCAAGTTGGCACAGTAGGGGGAGCACAGCTGGTGCATCTGCCGGCCATCTCGGTAAGCCGACTCATGGCACCTGCTGGGTCTGTCCCGTGACCCCCTGTTGGCGAGCCTTCGAAACTTCACGTGGCCTCAGTGTACCTTGCCTGGCACAAGGTGCCGTAGTCACCGTCACTTCGCGGTGAATGTCAGGTATTGGCTCAAGGGACAGTCGAGATGCAATACAGCCAAGGTGGCCTGGGTGCGTGTGTTGTATTTCTGTACATTTTAATCATCCTTTGCACTTTACGTAGCCAAGCGTGCTAATCGGAGGTGCGTTGTAGTGAGTTGATGGATTCAGTCTTGTCACCGATGACTGTTTTGTCTTTTTAGTTTTTCTAAGTTTTTTTTTATTATTTCAAACTTTGAGGAATAAAACGTTTCAGTTTGATTATCGTACACTTCACGTAACTTTAATGTTCAGCGTTGGGTTAAACGAGGCCGATTTGAAGTGACTTTAAATAATTCTCTGACGTAATAATTTTTTTTCTCAATTTCACTCCAATCATGCTGTTGTTGTCCACGTCATGTGATGATGGTTCTATTGAGCAGTGCAATCCCGTACGTGTTAGGTAGCGGCCCACAGAAGCGAATATCACAGGGCTACACCTGAGATTCCTTCAGGTGACGCTAAGGCGTGGAACTTTCCCACAGAGTATTGTGACATGAGTCAAACCAAATTGTTTTTTTAAGTTGCAAGTTTAGCCAAATCCAGTGCAGAGCCAAAACTTTACGTGGTGATTTTTTTTTTATACACACGGTGATGGATGACCGGACTGGGACCATCAACTCCCCACACTTGCGAACACGAGTTGATCACGGGGCGGCTGAAACCTGGATGTTGTCCCAGGATCTCGGCGGTGTCAGTACCCGTGCTCTGACCTCCGGAGCTTCCTGACCGCCTCCCGGTTTCAGAATAAAACAAAAATAACAAAAACCTTTCGGGACGCAGCGGGCGTCCAGTTGCCAGGAAACGCGAGCGCTGCAGATGACTCGTTAGCGTTGGCAAGGTAGGTCATTAGCTGGGGCGCAGGGAGTACGCAGTGGGTGGCATGGAGCTTAAGTGTTTATTATTTATGTAAAATGCAGATAATTGGGCAGCGGTAAACCCTTTAGGAGGTTATTCTTTTTCTCTCTGATTTGTATCGGCGTTGTCACAAGTCAATAAATAAGTAACCTGATTTTTTTTGTTATTGAGTTCAGAAGTTGGTGCGTAATTGATTGATAAACAGAGGAGGGTTGAAATTGACAGGGGTGCTTCCCCACATGCTGTTGTGTGTGCATGATGCACGGTGTGCTTTGTCAGCTCGGTCTTTCATTTAAGATTTGTTTTTTAAAAGATTGACAAATTAGACGTTGCGTCACCTTTAGTCGTTCCGACCGAGTCTCGATGTTGTGTTACGGTTATGTTTCCGGCGAAGTGCGTTCTAGTTTATTTTTTATTGGAAAAGTTATGGGACGGTTCATTCATTCATTAAAAACTTACAGGCTGTAGCTTATGCCGCTTGCCCCCCTCTCCGCATTTATTGCTTTTTCACAGAAATGCAAAGCTTCATAATGCCTAATGCACTCTAAAGGCCTTGGTGACGAATTGCGTGCGTGTTAAAAAAGCACAACTCTCGTACATTTGAAAAGAAAAAAACATTTCTCATGGAGTTAAGCCAACGAATATAAATATTACTTACCCCATAACAGTTTTAAAAGAAAAATACCAAACTCATGCAAGGGGGGGGGTGTCTGCTGTTAATGTGCCTGAATGAAAGTGCACGAAATTGCCATTCTGGCAGCAGCAGAGTTGGGTCCGCTCCTTTGATCAGGTTAGACGTGACGTCAATTTAACGTGTGCATCTCGTGCTCAGGAGTGAGGTGACGTTCTAGAGCAGTAGTTCTTAACCTGGGTTCGATCGAACCCCAGGGGTTCGGTGAGTCAGTCTCAGGGGTTCGGCGGAGGTTAAGACACACATCCGACTCATATGATTGTGCACCAGTAAAACATATACCTATGTTTTGAATTTGAAAAAATCATATTTTATTTTTCCAATTAAGAAGGGTTCGGTGAATGCGCATATGAAACTGGTGGGGTTTAGTACCTCCAAAAAGGTTAAGAACCACTGTTCTAGAGGAATGCAACATTCGTTATGCCATGGCGTTTGTTTTTGCCCGCATGGCACTCGCTGGCAGGAGCAAGCTTTTCCAGACTGCGAGTCGTGCAACAATGCGTAACATATGTTAGAGTTAACGTGCGTCCAGTGTGGCATGGGAATGCAACACGGCGTATTTGTTGGAATGACATTATTAGGTAGTAATGTCAGCAGATAAAAAAGCAAGTGTAGATTATAGTGCAGCTACGTTCAGTCTGGGACACTAAATGTTCTTTGTAGAATTCCTGCACGTTCAGAAGAAGACAAAATTGGCTGTGTGATACAGCCATTCAACGCTGTCATCATCATTATTGTTGTCATTGTCAGCCATTGTCTTACCCCTGCTGAATGAAGAACCTACCCACACACCGTCACCATTTTTCATTGTCCAGTACTTTTAGCATCCATATCACTCCTTGCACGTGAACTAATCTCTTTGCTCCAATGAGCTGTTAAGATTATTTTGAATCTCTTTGCTCCCAAGAGCTGTTAAGATTATTTTTAAACACTTATTCTAGTAACGTTATCTCAAGCTCTACGAGACGAGTCATTTGTCCGAGTATCAGACCACAATGAAGTAGTCGATTACAACTCTTAGTCAACTAACCGACTTGATCCACTCACCGTTCCAGCTCTGTCCACCATCAGCGCCATGGCGATGGCAGTGACGACCGTGGCTCCCGTGCTTTATTGGGTGCGGTTCTTTTTAAATTTTCGTGCATCCGTCCACCCAAATCAAATGTCCTTCCGGTAGCAAGCAGTGCAAGGGGACCCTCCTCGAGCAGCAGCGGGCAGACCAAGTGGTGGGTATCGCACGGCCTGCTTGGTAAGGTGGGGGGAGAAGGTGGGCGGTGGATGGGGGAGATGGTTGGTAGGGGGAACGCAGCAGGCATCTTTTGCAGCGGTGGAGAGGGCTGACCACGCGCGCGTCTCTCGTCTGGAGCAGGCGGCATGGACCTGCTGGGCGGGGACGACTCGGGCAGCCGGAGCCCGGACGCCTTTGAGCTGTCGGGGCTGTCGAACTCGCTGTCGCAGCAAGGCATGATGGCGCCGCCGTCGTGCCGCAAGACCCCCGAGTCGTTCCTCGGGCCTAACGCGGCGCTCGTCAACCTGGACTCGCTCGTCAGCAAGTCGGCGCCGCCGCCAGTCCCGCAGGCCAAGAACCCCTTCTTGGGTACGCGGTGGGCTCGCGCGGGTGGGCGGGCAGTGACTGTTTTGGAAAGTCGTAGGCGGCGGTTGTGGGATGGCTCAAATGTGGAATTTTCTGCCACTGGCTGAAGGCCACGGTTGGAGATTAATCCTGCCGCATTGCCTGTTTGAACAGGTAGATGCTGACGCCGATTCTGATGGTGTTCGTCCAGTTGAACTGACGATTACGATTTTTTCGTAAAAAAACACGTTCACTTGTCTATGCATGTACTCACCCACGTGCTCGCTTAGCACTTGTCCACACAATCGGTATCCTAACCGTCGCACTCGCCCACGTGCCCGCCCATGCACTCACCCACCACTTCACCAAGTCATCCTCACCTACATACCCACCAATATACTCACCCTCTCGCACCAACTTGCTCGCGCTCGCCAACGAGTACACCCACGCTCCTCCTGACCTGTGTTCGTTCACCCACACACACTCGTCAACACCCTCGCCCACTCACGCACGTTCTTACACACTCGCCACCCACATCTTCGCCCACACGCTCGCCCATGCTCTCGCTCATCCGCCTGTGCACCCGTCCGACCGCGCGCGCTTGCAGGGGTGGCGCCGGCTCCGGCACCGTCCGCCTCGTCCACCCCGTCGGCCACCAACCCGTTCCAGCTGAACCAGCCGCCGTCGCTCACGCTCAACCAGCTGCGCTCCAGCCCGGGGCTGCCCGCGCAGGCGTTTGCGGGCGGCGCCGTTCCCCTCGCGCCCATGCCCCTCGTGGGCGGCCCGCCGCTGGGCGTCATCGGCATGGGCCCGTTGCCCATCGGCATGCCCGTGATGCCCGTGATGCCGGGCATGCCCGGCGCCCTGCCCATGATGCCGCCGGGCATGATGGGAAACATGCCCCTCTCCATCCCCGGCGTCATGGGGACGTTGCCCCCGCAGCCGCTGGCGTGGGCCGGCGACGTCTCGTCGGCGCAGTCTGGCCAGCCCGGCGGCACCAACAACCCCTTCCTTTTGTGAGGGCCGTGGTGCGGCGGTGGTGGCGGCGGCGGCGGCGGAGGCGATGGCGGGCAAAGGAAGGGCGCTGGCGGTTGGGGTTTTGTCCGCACGTGGCGACTCGCGAGTGTGACTCTTGCGTGTCGCGCCAACGAGCGGAGGGACCCCGCCGTGGCCCCGTCACCTGGCCCCCCCAGCCTAGACGTAACTGACGCGACTGCGGCACGCAACGGGGGGGCGGGGGGGGGGCTGTTCTGCCGGAGCCTCTCGACAATGCTCGCGGACTCGGTGGCTTCCGAGTGCCACGAAGAGGAACACTCGACCCTCAGCGCTGTGAAGGCAGCTGCTCCGGTTTCCCCACCCCCCCCACACTACGTTGATTTCTCTCCGTTTGCTCGCTCGCTCGCTCGTCGGTTGGCAAGTCGGTGAGTGAACGAGAGAGAGCGGGGTTTGGTGCGTTTTCTGGCAATTTAAAGCAGCACACTGACTGCGTGCCCGCCCGCTCTATTGCAACGGTAAATGCAATGGATGTTAATGCGAGTGGCGGTGGTGGCAGTAGCTGTGGTTGGTGTGTCGGGGCTGCACGGGAACCGTGGTGGCGAACCTTTGCGTCGAGGTACAATTTGTGCAGTAACGTTAGGCGGCTGTACTTTACCACTCTTCATTGGCCGGTGTAGGTTTCGTTTAAAACATTTTATTTTGTGGGAGTGCGTAGTTATTATTATTCCACCGCTGTTATCATTATTAATGGGATTTTTAATATTCATGGTTTTTTTAAATTGTAAAAAAAAAAAACTATAATTATATTTTGCAAAACGACTAACTTCGGATGATACAGTACTGGGCTTATTTCCTACATGTTTATTTTTTTTTGCCCCATGCTCATTTTTCCTTTAAAGGTGAGGCGTTCTCCGCCCGGATTTTTCCTGGTTTTAGCAGTTGAATATTTATCTTCTATTATAATTTATTGTGTATCCCTGCATGTGGTGACTGTATTTCTCAACGCACACAGTACCCGCGTCTCCGTCTGCCGCAGCGTCACGCCCGAGGCCGCCGCTTCATCTCTGCAGCGACCCTCTGAAACGTTCACGTGTCCTCCGTCGGCCGCTCCGTCCACTCGACTGTATTTGCATAAACCACTGTTGACCTACCGTCGGTCGGTTACCACGGTTAACGAACTCCACATTAGTGCCATTTTAAAAACGATAGTAATAGCCAGGACCGGTGGCGAGTAGAGGTTTGTGCGAATGGCTTTCTGGAAAGAAAAGGAATTTCATACCACATTTTGCAATTCCATGTATGTACACATTAATATAAATGCTTCTGTATAAACGTTATGCCAATAGTTTGCTGGAAAAAGTGGGTGTAAAGAGAGTGTCGGGAGTGTTGTTAAGTGGTTTTCTTTTTGCTTCTTTGCTCAGTTTAAGACATCGGCTACCACCGAAGGGCGTGTTACAGCGCGACGGATGACCCTGTGGTCTGGTCCGGATCGTACCAGCGGGAACAGGGGGGTGGGTGTTGAACAGGAATCGTGTTCTTGATGGAATTGGATCCCAGTGCAAGTTGACCCAGGCGATTGGACTGTACACACACACAGCTGTTGAAGAGTCCACAGTCGACAACGTGGACGCTTTTGCCATCGGTTATCAGCCGGCTGATGGGCGAGCGACGAGTTGCACGCAACGGTGTAGACGCTGGGTGGCAGTGGGGTTGGGTATCGTGCCAAAATTGCACGGGACCCATTGGCTCCCGTGGGAATACAGCAACGTGAAGAAGGGTAATCCAGTTGCGTTTAGTTATTGTTTGGTTGTTTGGTTTTATATAAATAGCTACCATTAATACGCCTTTGCCCAGGAGAGCCTCGCCGAGTTTTAGTGACGAAAAACATTTATTTCAGAAGGGAATTTTGGCAAATTACCGAGTGGTTTGTTTTCTATGCTTCACCTGTAAATTTGTGTGATCACGAAATCGTTTTACTGTAATCTTTCATTTTTTTTTTCTCTAAGCGTTGGATCCTTTCCCCGTGTCATTTGCGTTCGTGTGCGCGCACGCGTGAGCGTTAGTGAGCAAAGAAAAGCAAGAGATATCCTCCCGTATCTCAAAACACTTTCTGCCAACCACTTGGCGGCGAGACGAATTGGCGCTGGGCCTTGTCGGGTCTACCCTCTCCGCCTGCTGGACGGCACCACGACCCTCGTGGGTCGTTTGAACGCGCGCACCGCGCTCAACCCCTACCACCCCTTCCATCGTTACACTTTGAGTTGCTCGCTCGTTGCTTTGCGCACTTGGACACGCGTGGGTGTGGACCCGCTGCTGTTCCGGGTGACCGCCGCGTGCGGTGGTGGATCAGCGGTTGGCGCGAAATCTTGTTTAAGCGACATCACCAAATGCCATTAACTTTCTTTTTTCGAATGTTCGTGAGGTTTTCGCCCCGCGAGCGGGACCGCCGCTCGCTTGCATTGACCTGGCCGACCTGTATCGCACGAGCGCGCAACCACGAGGCGCCAATGTTTGCACCCACGTCAACTGAATGCCTCACCAAGTCTGTGTGACCGCCCCCCCCCTCCTCAAGCGAGTGTGGAGTCACATGTTTGGCCAATTCCTTACAGTATTTTGCACGTGGGAGGAAACTTGGGAAGTGCCGGGAGGAAAACCCGCACCGTACGAGGGGGATGACGTTGACAAGTACACCCAACAGGTTGCCGCAGATTACTTTTTAAGATTCGGTCCTACAAGTCGTCCTGCCGTTTTCATAACTGTGTAAGAAAGGGAATGGAGTTGCGCTCACACTCAAGTTTTTTGTCTCCCGACCCGTCGCCACAAGCGTTAGACGGCGCTCAACTCCGTCGGCAGTCTCGAGCCACTCCACATTCCTATGGTGGGGAAGCACACGTTTTTTGAGTGTGGTCATTAAATGTGGCGGACAGATGCATACGACCATCACGGACGTGTGGGCACCACTTAGCATCAGGGCCCGGCGCAGATATTTCACTCGCTAGTAGTGCTTCAAGTGGCAAAAACGAAGAGGTATTTTAACGTGATGACCGAACACCGTTTGCACCACCACCACCTTCCAGCGGAACCCCACCGCGGAGCAGTGTGAGATTAGCTTGCGCAAGGAGACGGATGGATTGTTGCATAACTGATGATGATGGTGATGATGATGACGACGATGACGACTTGGTAATGTTGTGACATGTTGACTTTTATTAAAAATCATAAAGAAATTGATACGCGTGGTGACGCACTGCATTGTGGACCCGGGCCCCAAGCTGAGTTTCGATTCCTGGCTGCAGCTTCCAGCGCGGCGGGGCGAGCGATGTCAGAAACCAAACGACAATAAAACCTCTTGGGCTGGTCAAACAAGCTGGGTAGGCGGTCAGCCAGCAGTGGGATTGACCGCTGTGTTTTGTGAGCGTTGCCAACCTTTGTGTGGTTGGCCGCACGTTACATCTGCTCCGTAACTCGTTGACTCAAAATGTTTTTTTTGCCAAAAAACGCCGTCAGCTCGCGGTCCACCTACCGCTCCGGGTTTACCAGGCTTGTTTCACATCAGTATTTTGAGTTTTTTTCGGTAAAGTAACGTAGGTAAAAAAATAAAAATGAAAAGCAACCAAGGCAGACTTAGGCGGTTGTTCTTTCGCTGTCTGTCCTCACCTGAAGACGGACGCTTGTGTTGCACCCGAAACGTCGTGATTTAATTTTGTTTTTCATTTTATTTTTTTTTAACTACGTGACTTTACCGAAAAAATCAAAGAGTATGGATCCTTGCAGTCACGACAACTTCAAATCTAGAATTGTTTCACATCGTCATCTGCACGCGCGGCACGGCTCCCATGATTGTGTTATTCGTGTCCTAGGCGACACAGGTGCCGATTCAAATTGAAGGGCACCGTCATTAATTTTATTTTAACGAAATCTCTCCAATTGAATCGTTGGCTCTCTAGGCGCCCACTTGAGGGGGGGGGGGGGGTGTGCATTTTAGCACGTGATGACTTTTAACGTGAATTCAAAAGAAAGATTTGGTGATGCTGCGTTGGCTGCGTGCGTGTGTGTAACGAGCACAGTACAAAGAATATAACGCGTGACGTGTCGGGCAATGATTGCGTATGATGGCGATACGTTCAATGAGCTACAATGCCAACGTCGAGGCCTGCTTCCCCACAAGAGGGCTTCGGCAGAGTTTCGTGGAGTTTGTCTGCGCCAGAGTTTGGGTTGCGTGGCCCCAGTTATGAGTGAAATGCGTGCATCGGCCTCGTTGGCGTTCCGAAGCGGTTCGTGATACAATGACCCTTCTCCATAGCACACCAGAAGAAAGGCCACTTGCCCGAAACGTCAGCTATTCCCCTCCCATTTAAGGCCACAGTGTTCGTGACGAATGAGTGGTTTTTCGTGCGTGCGTGTGACTATGAATTCGAGCGATGATGACGACGACGACTGGTTAACGCTGACGGCCGTACCGCGGTGTGTGTGTGCCGTGCGAGAGGTGGGGAGTGGGGCAAGAAACCTCGCGGCGAACCAAACAACCATCACGAACAAGCCGGCGCACATCGCCGTGGCGAGGGCGCGCCCCCTTGTGGACACAGACGGCACCGGTTCGCCTCCCGCCTGCGGGTGGCAGAGGTCGCAACCGGGTACCCGATACCCGTACCCTACCCGATACCCTGGTGCGGCCGGGTACGGGTAGGCCGTGAGTCACTGGTGAGTAACTGTCACTCATTTCGGGTAGGGAACGGGTACCCGTATCCGGCCGGGTACGGGTACCCATTTGCGACCCTGGTGCGGCCGGGTACGGGTAAGGAATCAAACCCCGTTTACGACCTCTGGCTGGTGGTGGTCACACGTGGGCTGGTGGGCACGCCGTTCACGCGGCGGTCGATGGGTTCGTTCGCCTTCGAAGCTATCGCACGAGAGCGCGTAGATCGCGCACCTTGGCGCATCCGTCTGTCCCGTTCACTGCCTTCCTTGGTGAAGACATCTGGGCATGAAAGGGTGGTCTTGTATTGTGTACGAGTACATCCAGCCAAGCGATGGGACGGGGGTCCATCGATGGGACGGAGCAGATGAAATTATCTCTGTGCAGGTGCTAGGTAGGTTATTGATTGTATCGCACTGTGAGTGAGAGGCCTTCATCCAGCAGTGGATTATGATGGTGAAGAAAGTCTGCCCCGTTTTAAGCCTTTTTTTATGAGAAACGCGAATCCCCATGCTGTACGTAATGGATGCGTTTCTGCGCTGTATATTTTCTCTCGTTTAAACTTTTGCATCCTGAACCAATTTGAAACGTAGGTACATGTGCACACGTGCCCGCAACAAACACACTCGCACACAGCCGCCGCGGAGACCCTGAAGGCAGTGAAGATATTTTTTAAAACATTGTCAACGCGTATGTACATACTATGTAACCTTGCTTATGTTGCAACAATAATAACTCTTACATTTCGATTTAAAGCTTTCGTGACTGCAGGGATTCATCTTCTTGGTTCTTTGGGTAAAGTCACGTAGAAGGGAAATAATAAAGTAATAAAAATAAAACATAATAAAATACAATTCTCACAACGTTTCTGCTTGCGTTGTGGCCGAAACGTCGTGAGAATTATTTTATTATGTTTTTATTATATTTTTTAATGTTTTTTTTAATTATTTTATTATTTCCCTTCTACGTGACTTTACCGAAAGAACCAAGAGGATGAACTCTTACATTATTATTAAAATTAACACGCACCACACACCAACAGCGGTGGGAATGCATTTTGATCCATTCACGGGGTTTACTTTGATTTAGAAAAAATGTTTTACTTTAAACGATAATTATAACAAACGGGAAGTTAAATGAACAAGCATAGATAGCGTTGTCTCTGAAGCCGTCGTGAATGTCATCGTCAATGCAGATCGACAACGATACAACAGCCGGTTTTTTTGTTATTTTTTTCACTTCGGTTTAAATTTTATTTTGCTACTTTTATGAACATCGAATTCACTGTGGTATGGAACTCTTTAGTAACGCCGATCCCAGCGAGTTTATGGTAACCGATGTAATAATAAGAACATGTCGACGGCGAATGATGATGATGATACTGGGTTGTCGCCTGATGCATTAGAAACTTAAATAAAAAAAATACTCAACGTTGTACACACAGTGACTGTCTCCTTTGCATGTCTTCATATCGGCCCTGTTGTGCCGTGCTTTTAGTAATCGCAATGAATAATGATGTCAACTTGTCACACGCAGCCGCATGCGATCACTGTCACACACAGAGAGAGGATCACTCGGGGGCGGGAGACGACACCACAGACAGCCGCGTTCGTTCGAGCATTGGTAGGAGGAGGGTGGTAGAGCTGTTTGCGCGCTGCGCTACGAACCCGGCGACACGAGTTCGATTCCCGCTCACGGCCAACATCAGTGGCGACTATCTGAACCGGTCCTGGGCATCCCCCCTAGGTCGACTCGGCCTCAAATGAGTACCCGGTGCGTTGTGTAAACATCGACACTGGGGAGACAAAGGCGACCGGGCGTAATGCTAGACACCCACCCCCCCCCCTCGTGTGCCGTTCTGGCCTTCATCGGTGCTGCTCGCTAACAGCACTTGCCCCAACAGTCTGTTAAGGCCATACGGGGGATCTTTGTGCGTGCGAGATCAGGTTTGTAAAACTTCATTGACGCAGGGGACAAGTTTGGCGTGCGTTTTACTTTCTGGAGCATCGCACGATCCGGGGAATACGCCAAGTACAGAGAAGTGTTGTGACATATTGCCAGATCCACAAATACGACATCGCAGCGATACAACTCCGCTGCTCCTGACTCGGTTCTCCGGCTTTCACCACCACCTGAATGTGAGATTGTAGTCGTTGCTCTGCATCTACATCAGCAAGTAGTAGAAGTATTATTGTGTACGCGTGGGCATTCGGCTCTAACGGAACTGGCCAAACATATCAACGCAAGACCCCCCGTACAGCAGTGTTCTGAACTAATTTTCAGCCGACAAGACATCAGCAGTGTGAGGCTCCGCCACACATTTGAACCCATTGTTGGGTTTGGCCGCGGCACGACGATGATGATGATGGTGATGACGGGGCGGTGTTTTCACGATTTGTCGATTGTCCGGCGCCGCACTAAATGCCCCACCAGGGGGCCCACTAAAGGCCACCAGGGGCCGCACTAAATGCCACCAGGGGCCACACTTAAGGTCACCATGGGCCCCACTAAAGGCCACCAGGGGCCACACTTAAGGTGACCAGGGGCCACACTAAAGGCCACCAGGGGCCTCACTAAAGGCCACCAGGGGCCGCTCTAAAGGCCACGAGGAGCCACACTAAAGGCCACCAGGGGCCACACTAAAGGCCACCAGGGGCCGCACTAAAGGCCACCAGGGGCCACACTAAAGGCCACCAGGGGCCGCACTAAAGGCCACCAGGGGGCCAGACTAAAGGTCACCAGGGGCCGCATTAAAGGTCACCAGCGGCCCCACTAAAGGCCACCAGGGGCCGCACTAAAGGCCACCAGGGGTCACACTAAAGGTCACCAGGGGCTGCACTAAAGGCCACCCGGGGCCGTACTAAAGGTCACCAGGGGCCACACTAAAGGCCACCAGGGGCCGCATTAAAGGTCACCAGGGGCCACACTAAAGGCCACCAGGGGCCACACTAAAGGTCACCCGGGGCCGTACTAAAGGTCACCGGGGGCCGCACTAAAGGCCACCAGGGGCCGCACTAAAGGTCACCAGGGGCCACACTAAAGGCCACCAGGGGCCACATTAAAGGCCACCAGGGGCCACACTGAAGGCCACCAGAAGCCACACTAAAGGTCACCAGGGACCACACTAAAGGCCACCAGGGGCCGCACTAAAGGCCACCAGGGACCACACTAAAGGTCACCAGGGGCCGCATTAAAGGTCACCAGGGGCCACACTAAAGGCCACCAGGGGCCGCACTAAAGGTCACCCGGGGCCGTACCTAAGGCCACCAGGGGCCGTACTCAAGGTCACCAGGGGCCGCACTAAAGGCCACCAGGGGCCGCACTAAAGGCCACCAGGGACCACACTAAAGGTCACCAGGGGCCACACTAAAGGCCACCAGGGGCCGCACTAAAGGCCACCAGGGACCACACTAAAGGTCACCAGGGGCCACATTAAAGGTCACCAGGGACCACACTAAAGGCCACCAGGGGCCGCACTAAAGGCCACCAGGGACCACACTAAAGGTCACCAGGGGCCGCACTAAAGGTCACCAGGGGCCGCACTAAAGGCCACCAGGGACCACACTAAAGGTCACCAGGGGCCGCACTAAAGGTCACCAGGGGCCGCACTAAAGGTCACCAGAGACCACACTAAAGGTCACCAGGGGGCCACACTAAAGGTCACCAGGGGCCGCACTAAAGGCCACCAGGGACCACACTAAAGGTCACCAGGGGCCGCACTAAAGGCCACCAGGGGCCGCACTAAAGGCCACCAGGGGCCGCCAGTGACCCGCAGGGCCTTGCAATGAAGAGCACTGCCCGAGAAAGAGTCTTGAGACTCCTCTTTGGTTATTTCGGTAAAGTCACGTAGGTCTCAAATAAAATCAATCGCGACGTTTCGATCGCAACACAAGCGACCGTCATCAGGTGGAACCGATACAGCAGGAGAACTGCTCAAGTTCAAGTTCATTAATTTATTAGGTGTAGCCCTGTGAGCCATTCGGCTCTTGAATCGGGTGCAACCGCAACAAAAAAAACATGAACAAGAACATTTTTTTTTTTTCGCTGACTACGTTCTCCTGCTGTATCGGTTACACCTGATGACGATCGCTTGTGTTGCGACCGAAACGTCGCTATTTGTTTTCTACCGACGTGATTTTACCGAAAGAACCAAGGGTATAGATTCCTGCAATCACGAAAGCTTCACATCAAGATTGTCTTGACACTGGCTAAACGTATCTGAGGTGTGCCTCCTAAGTTGCGGAACGTCAGGTTGGGATACCTCTGCAACCGCCTCTCCCGTTCCATTCGTCGCATCTGCAAAGTGACTTTGGGGCTGATTTGTTTGACCTCTCGCGAGACATCAGCAGCAGTGGCAGGCTTCGGCGACCCGGTGTGTCGCCAGACGTTGCTGGGCCATCAGCTCCGGGGCCTGTTGCTGTAACACAACGCAGGACGGCGACATGGTACAAAATGTGTCTCCTACTCATCAGCCATGATCTATCCACTGCTGCATGAAGGCCCCCCCCCCCCCCATAGCGACGTACACACATGTTTTATGTTTGATACATACCCGCGTGTGCGTTGTTCGCGTGCACACGGTAATATTTTTCAATTTCCCAACGGAGTGGCGCTTCCATTTAAAGGTCGCCATGTGCCAGGCGTCCGATGAACTCCGTTATTTTATTTGATCGTCATAACTGGCATGTTTCGGCTTACATTAGGCACCGGGCTGCCGTGTTGTGGTGGTAAGCTGCAGTGAGTGGCCCTTCGATTCGTCTCAACCCACCCAGCGGTCTGCAGTCATTCCTCGTTTAAAGCGGTTCGACGCCCTCCGGGGAAAGCACCGCGGTTTAAGCGAAACCCGCGTTACATGCGGAGTGACTGGACACTGCTGACTGGCTGCACCTTGAACTAAAGTACGAGTTAACCACACATATTTGTACCATCTTATTTGGCGGGTACTATTCTACTTTACCGAGTGTTGACATCCCCAGCGTTTAACAGTACTGCCTTTCTTGTATTTGGATTGTCAGCCAACACTGGTTACAACCCCGAGTTGAGGTGCACCGATTGTTCTCTTTTAGCCCCCCCCCCCGTTCCATTCCCTGGCTACCACATTCAGATAAGCCCCTCCCCCCCCTCCCCCTTAACTTGTATTTAAGAGCTTGTCTCTTGGATTTTTCTTCACTTGATACGGTAAATTTAGCTGTGACGGTCCCACCTGATGACGGAGACTTGTGTTGCCTCCGAAACGTCGCGATTTATTATTTGATTTCTATTATTATGTCTATTATTTCTATTATTTATTTTTACCTACGTGACTTTACCGAAAAAAACCTAAGAGTTATGAATCATTGCAGTCACGAAAGCTTCAAATCTAGAATTTAAAAAAGTTCGAATTACTTCCCGAGGCGTCTGACCAACGTCAGAGTGGCGGCCAAATAACCCTGAAGCGAAATCTAGATCTTCTTGGTTCTTTCGGTAAAGTCACGTAGAAGGGAAGTAATAAAATAATAAAAATAAAACCTAATAAAATACAATTCTCACGACGCTTCGGCCACAACGCAAGCAGCCGTCCTCATGTGAAGACAGACCTGCGTTGTGGCCGAAACGTCGTGAGAATTATTTTATTATGTTTTATTTTTATTATTTTGTTATTTCCCTTCTACGTAACTTTACCGAAAGAACCAAGAAGATGAATCCCTGCAGTCACGAAAGCTTTAAATCGAAATGAAATCTTGATTTGAAGTTTGGAACCCTCAAGAGGCTCACGTGCCGCACTACGAACCCGGGGGAGCCGACCACGATTTCCTGGCACGCGGCCAACAACAGCGGCGAATATTTGAACCGGTGCCGGGCATCGCCTAGGTCAACTCAGCCTTAAACGAGTACTGTAACCTGGAGAGACAAGGGAGGCACGGGGCGTGGTGCTGGCCACACCACCCCTTCGCGTGTGGAAGTCATCAGCGGTTGTACAATGGGGAGGTCTAGCCCACGCCATGGGAATGTGGAATTTCCACCGCTGTCTCAGGGCTGTAAATGGGAAATGGTGACTGTGACTTTGATATTTTGTGGACTCTGACCGAATCACGCGGAAGGAGCCCCGGTCCCGACAAAGTTCCCCAGGCTAAGCAGTGTTTGACGGTGTCGACTGTTGGGGCAAGTGCTGCAATCGAGTACGGTGCTCGGTGGGTGTGTTACGTCCAGCGCCACGCCCGGCCGCCTTTGTCTCTCTCTCTAGTGCTGATGTTTTACACGCCGCAGCAAGTCCAGCACAGGACTCATTTATGGCCGAGTCGGCCTTATAGGGGCGCACCCAGGGCCGGTTCGGTTATTATCACTCGCCAATGATGGCCGGGAAATCGATCTCGGCTCGTCGGGTTTAGTCACCGCGCACTGCGCTCACCGCTGCGCCACCGCTCCACCCACCCACCCACCCGAACACAAAACAATATCCCCCGCATAGCCTCAAAAAGGCTGTTTGGGGCATGTGCTGTTGGTGAGTCCATCACCTATGAAGGCCGCCTGTGTCTCCCTCGCGACTGGGATAACAAATCGCAGCAGCTACTCATTGGCGGTTGAGTCAACCTAGGGGAGGACCACAGGAGCGGTTCAGACGATCGCCACTTGTGTTGTTAGTTGGCCGTGAGCGGGAATCGAACTCGGCTCCAACGGGTTCGTAGCTTACGTGCGGTGTGCTGACCGCTGTCCCACCACTCCATGCCCGACTCTTTGCTCATGTACCAGCTTCACATTCCCTATTGCCGCACAAACGCTGGAGGAAGGGCCTTTGCTGTTGAGTCCCCCAGGGTCTGGAATTCAATTGCCAATAAACTGCAACTTGAATCACTACCTATGAGATCTTCACTCAAAATTGCTCTAGAGGAGTTGTACACCGCTAGCTGCCACTGCTGTTCAGCGGCCTAAAATCAAATGTACGATCTTGTGTTTTGATTTAGTGTGCTGATTTTTAAAGGTGCATTTGAATTTTTTTTATACTCCTACTGATGCTCCTGCTGTTGTGGAGTGACTCATGCAGCCAGCTATGGCTGCAGGGTTTGTTGTTTATGTCGTTAATTGTGAAATTTCGGTTCCTATGATCACTGTTACATTGCTTTTATGGCTTTATTATGGTGATTTCGAAACGTTTTTTGGTTTGGCCATGTTTGTTTGTTGTCGTACGGAGTTAGAATGATGGCTTTAATCTAAGTTGTCTTGTGGTTGTTGTTGTTGTTGTTTGACTTGCATCCCACTGGGACTTTTGCACAGCGTTGGTGTACGGTGCTTTTCTGGAAGACTTTGCAGTTTTTTCCTGGATTTTTCTGTTTGCGCAAAGTCACTTTAAGATGTTTTCTTGTTCATGTTTTTGTTTTTTGTTGCGGTCGCACCCGATTCAAGAGCCGAATGGCTCACAGGGCTATACCAAATAAATGAAACTTAAAAAAAACAATCTCCCACCGGACACATCAACCTTTAATTACGTGCAGTTAGAAACCCGTTTAATAATAATAATGTGCACGTATTACCACATGCGGCGGTCACGCTTAGCCGAACCTAATCAGGGGGAACCGAGCGGGTTGATGTTCCAAGAGAAACAGCATGTGAGAAGTTCATTAAATGAGCAAAGCATCCACAGGCACGCCACGTAAGAGAGTGTCAACGTCTCCAGGGGTTGTGTGAATTCCTATCTCGGGCACAGAGAACACCGGGGAACAGCGCGTGTCCCACGTGGTGGTTCCAGTCCCTGACGTATCATCATGCGCCACGGTGGTGAACCATTAACTACCTCGCCTGGTATACAGGATGGTCGTGGGTTCGATCCCAACCCTGACGCCTGCTGTAAAATTGGAGTTTGCGTGTCTCTCTCTATCATCATCACGTTGGCTAGGAGATGTTAACTCCCTCGCCTGGTGTGCAGGAGGTCGTGGGTTCGATCCCAACCCTGACGCCTGCTGTAAATTTGGAGTTTGCGTGTCTCTCTCTCATCATCATCATCACGGTGGTTGAGATGTTAACTACCTCACCTGGTATGCAGGAGGTTAGTGGGTTCGATCCCGATCGTGATACCGGTTGTATATTTGGAGTTTTGCGTGTCTCTCTCTCTCTCTCCCGTGGTCGCGTGGATTTTTCTCCGGGTCCCCGGAGTTTCCCCATGCACATTTAGAAACGACGGCATCCGTTTAGAGTGTGTGGCCTGCTTCAAATGTCCACGTGATGACGAACCAACGCCGTTCAGCTACCATTCGTGGCCAGGCCGCTTCAGAGAAAGAGCTACGCAAGCTCAAGTGGCCTCTTACACCCGCTGAAATAAAATGTATTTTAAAAAACCTAGTTTGTTTAAATACTAGTTTTTTTTTATACGAAGGTATGAAATATTACAGTTATCTTACGTACTGGAATCGATTCCTCTGTCGGCTATCGGTTCAAATACTCGAACTGATCAATTGGATAGCACATTCCCGCGTGTGCCGCTGGACGGGAGGTGGATGGGCGTGGCTTTTATGGGGTGGGGGGGGGGGTTTCCCGCCTTCGGGAGGCGGGATGTCGTGTTGTTATTGGTTGCTGTTTTTTAAAGGAGACCGAGCCATCGACCACAGGAAGCAGTGGATTACACAAGACAATGTTTTCGTCGATTGATCGATTTTGGCCGATTGGTGGGCCTGGCTCCCGTGAATTCCACGCGTTGCCACCCTGAACAACCAGCGGCCTCGATCCTCACCGTTAACATTTGTATATATATATACACAGACGTATAAACAATCGTTCGTGGGGAAAAAAAAACCCCACGATCGATTATTTACGAGTCGTTCAAATACCGTGCACGTTTTACGTTTGTAACGATTACAGGGGTGGGGGCAAAGCAAAATAACAAGAAGGGAAATTAGTTTTGTCAAATTCGGTTAAAAACAAATAAACGCTCAATATTTCAAGAGGCTGCAATGCGCTGTGGTGGTGAATACGAGACACGGCGGTGGGTGATTGGGTCCTTAATAAAATAAAATAACGTCACGAACAGCATCCAGTTCCCTGCCCGATAGACGAAACGACGCAGGCGAAACGAGTGAGGGGGGGAGTACAAACGAGACGGACGATGCAAACATCACCGACAACACGAATAGGTGTTGGCAAGACCCTCTTGAAAGATAGTCTTGAGACTCACCGATGCTTTCGTGGGTAAGCAAGCCTCGTAATGAAAAAACGGTGATAATGATCGTGTTTATATTATCCATGATAGAAGGGGGGGCTGGGTTTGTTGGATTAGATTTCGTAAATATATACATGTTGAACTCTTCTGTTCTCTCGGTAAAGTCACGTAGGAAGAACTAAAATAAAACAAATCACCACGTTTCGGAGGCAACACAAGCCTCCGTCATCAGGCGAGAAAATGTATAAATGTTGTGTCGTTAAACCCGCCACCACCCGACGCAGTCAGTTGGTAAGGTTTGTCACGTAAACAGAAGATGCCAATTAGTTATTAGTACAGCACTAACCGGTGTGTTGGAGGGTAAATCCGCGAAAGCGAAAGCCCACGTGTTCATCTGACTCGCGTCTCGACGTTACTACGGGAGCGCAATCACCAGCACGAGTCTCGGGCAGAGCGCACGGACTGCGAGTGGCCGTGACGCGGAGCTCCGCGTGGGGGGCACGGAGCTCCGCATGGACCCAGCAGCCACTCAGCACTCACCCAGCACTCACTCACTCACCCAGCACTTACTCACCCACACACTCACACAGCACTCACCCAGCCAACACTCACCCACCCACCCACCTACTCACCCACCCACTCACTCACCCACCCACTCACCCACCTACTCACTCAGCACTCACCCACCCACTCACCCACCCACTCACCCACCCACTCACTCACCCACCCACTCACCCACCTACTCACTCAGCACTCACCCACCCACTCACCCACCTACTCACTGATCCACTCACCCACCCACTTACCCAGCACTCACCCAGCACCCACTCACTCACCCACTCACCCACTCACTGATCCACTCACTCACCCACCCAGCACTCACCCACTCACCCACCCAGCACTCACCCCCGTGTCTACGCGTCTCTGCCTTCGCCTCGATGCAGAACGGAAGGGAGGGAGGGAGGAGACGCCTCGAGGTCGTCTGGACTATGCTGCTCTCGCTCGGCACTAGTTCTCTCAGCGCCACTCCGCCTCCTCCTGCACGCGGAGACTCCCGGATCCCGCCCCGTGCCCCCGTGACACGGGGGGGGGAGGCGGATTCCAGTCCCACGATTATTTATTTATCATCCCTACTGCCGCCACCGTTACTTCTCTTGCTGATGCTGCGTCTGTGCGGACGACGCGAGACTTGCCCTGCGAGCCGGAGGGCTTCGTCGGGGCGCTGCCCTCGAGAGGTTGGGGCTCGTCTCTGTCTCCTCCTGTGTCTCCCTGTCTGTGTCTCTGTGTCTCCCTGTCTGTGTCTCTGTGTCTCCCTGTCTGTGTCTCTGTGTCTCCCTCTCTGTGTCTCCCTGTCTGTGTCTCCCTGTCTGTGTCTCTGTGTCTCCCTCTCTGTGTCTCCCTGTCTGTGTCTCCCTGTCTCCCTCTCTGTGTCTCCCTCTCTGTGTCTCCCTCTCTGTGTCTCCCTGTCTGTGTCTCCCTGTCTGTCTCTCTGTGTCTCCCTCTCTGTGTCTCCCTGTCTGTGTCTCCCTGTCTGTGTTTCTGTGTCTCTCTGTGTCTCCCTGTCTGTGTCTCCCTGTCTGTCTCTCTGTGTCTCTCTGTGTCTCCCTGTCCGTGTCTCCTCGTGTCTCCCTCTCTGTGTCTCCCTGTCTGTGTCTCCCTGTCTGTCTCTCTGTGTCTCTCTGTGTCTCCCTGTCTGTGTCTCCCTGTCTGTCTCTCTGTGTCTCTCTGTGTCTCCCTGTCCGTGTCTCCTCGTGTCTCCCTCTCTGTGTCTCCCTGTCTGTGTCTCCCTGTCTGTCTCTCTGTGTCTCCTCGTGTCTCCCTGTCTGTGTCTCCCTATCTGTCTCTCTGTGTCTCTCTGTGTCTCATCGTATCTCCCTGTCTGTCTCTCTGTGTCTCTCTGTGTCTCCCTGTCTGTCTCTCTGTGTCTCTTTGCGTCTCCCTGTCTGTCTCTCTGTGTCTCCCTGTCTGTCTCTCTGTGTCTCTCTGTCTGTCTCTGTCTGTCTCTGTGTGTCTCCTTGTGTCTCCCTGTCTGTCTTTCTGTGTCTCCTTGTGTCTCCCTGTCTGTCTCTCTGTGTCTCTCTATCTCCCTGTCTCGCTGTGTCTCCCTGTCTGTCTCTCTGTGTCTCCCTGTCTGTCTCTGTGTGTCTCCTCGTGTCTCCCTGTCTGTCTTTCTCTGTCTCTCCATCTCCTCGTATCTTCCTGTGTCTCGGTATCTGTGTGCGTGTCTCTCACCGTGTCTGTATCTCCTCACGTGCTCCCTTCCGTGTCTCTGTCCCTCTCTTTATTCTGTCTCTCTGCGTCTCTCGAATGCTCTCCCCTGCGTCTGTCTACCTCGCTTACTCTGTCGTTCCTTGCGTCTCACCGCGTCTCTCTGCGTGTCTCTCTCCGTGTCTCTCACCGTGTCTCTCTCCGTGTCTCTCTGCGTGTCTCTCTGCGTGTCTCTCTCCACGTCTCTCTCCGTGTCTCCCTCCGTGTCTCTCTCCGTGTCTCTCTGCGTGTCTCTCTCCACGTCTCTCTCCGTGTCTCTCTCCGTGTCTCTCCGTGTCTCTCTCCGTGTCTCTCCGTGTCTCTCTGCGTGTCTCCCTCCGTGTCTCTCACCGTGTCTCCCTCCGTGTCTCTCTCCGCGTCTCTCTTCGTGTCTCCCTCCGTGTCTCTCTCCTTGTCTCTCTCCGTGTCTCTCCGTGTCTCTCCCCGTGTCTCTCTCCGTGTCTCTCCCCGTGTCTCTCTCCACGTCTCCGTGCGTGTCTCCCTCCGTGTCTCTCTCCGTGTCTCTCTGCGCGTCTCTCTGCGTGTCTCTCTGCGCGTCTCTCTCCGTGTCTCTCTGCGTGTCTCCCTCTCCGCGTCTCTACATCTTCGTGTCTTTCTGCATCGTTCGCCGCATCTCCCCGTGCCTCTGTGCCTGTGTCTGTCTCGGGGAGCGGTGGCGCAGCGGTTAGCGCTATGCTGCACTGCGAACCCGGTGACCCGAGTTCGATTCCCGCTTACGGCCAACACCGGTGACGGTTATCTGAACCGGTGATGGGCCTCCCCTAGGTCGACTCATCTTCAAATGAGTATCTGGTGCAGTGTGTAAACATCACAACCAGGGAGACAAAGGCGGCCGGGCGCGGTGCTGGCCACCCACCCCCTCGTGTGCCGTGCCGGCCTTCATAGGTGCTCGCTAACAGCACTTGCCCCTACAGTCTGTCAAAGCTACACGGGAGATCGTTGTCTTCGTGGCGTTTCCCCCCGGCGTGTTTATCGTCTCAACTTGTCCCTTGGACCACTTGTCTAAGTTGTCTAAGTCGTCTAAGTTGTCTAAGTCGTCTAAGTCGTCTAAGTTGTCTAAGTAAGTTGTCTAAGTTGTCTAAGTCGTCTAAGTAAGTTGTCTAAGTTGTCTAAGTAAGTTATCTAAGTAAGTTGTCTAAGTCGTCTAAGTCGTCTAAGTTGTCTAAGTAAGTTGTCTAAGTTGTCTAAGTAAGTCGTCTAAGTCGTCTAAGTTGTTTGAGTAAATTGTCTAAGTAAGTCGTCTAAGTCGTCTAAGTTGTCTAAGTAAGTTGTCTAAGTTGTCTAAGTAAGTCGTCTAAGTCGTCTAAGTTGTTTGAGTAAATTGTCTAAGTAAGTTGTCTAAGTCGTCTAAGTCGTCTAAGTAAGTCGTCTAAGTTGTCTAAGTTGTCTAAGTCGTCTAAGTAAGTTGTCTAAGTTGTCTAAGTAAGTTATCTAAGTAAGTTGTCTAAGTCGTCTAAGTCGTCTAAGTTGTCTAAGTAAGTTGTCTAAGTTTTCTAAGTAAGTCGTCTAAGTCGTCTAAGTTGTTTGAGTAAATTGTCTAAGTAAGTTGTCTAAGTCGTCTAAGTAAGTCGTCTAAGTTGTCTAAGTCGTCTAAGTAAGTCGTCTAAGTTGTCTAAGTAAGTTGTCTAAGTTGTCTAAGTCGCCTTCCCCGTGTCTCTGTCTCCAGCTGGCACTTTGGCTGCTCTAAGAACCGCGTCTCTGCTCAACGACATCGTCCTCGGGTTACCCCGAGTCACAGAGAAGTCTCTCCCGTGCGTCCACTGCAACCAACAACAACAACAGCAGCAGCAGCTCCGATTAGCACGGTTGGCTACGTACGAGAGAAGTTCTACATACAACAGCAGTTGCAGCAGCAGCAGCAGCAATGACACCGAGACAGCAACAACAACAGTAACATCAACAACAGCGGGACACCACCAACAACATTGAGACAGCAAGAACGTTGGAATAGACAACAGCAGCAACAAGGCCGACCACAGTGGCACAACTTGTAGTGGTGGTGGTTGTTGTTGTTGCAGCCAGCAACCTCGACCCAGTAAACGGAGGTTCATACGGAGACGATAAAACACATCACCATCACACCATCATCAACATCACCGCTATAACCATCATCACTACCACTATAACCATCATCATCACCACTATAACCATCAACATCACCGCTATAACCATCAACATTACCACTATAACCATTATCATCACCACTATAACCATCATCATCACTACCACTATAAGCACAATTATGACCGAGTGAAATCATAACCATCACCAAATCGCCCCGGCAATATTGCGTTTGTGTTCCACTATCATCATCATCACTGTCACCACCATCGTAATCATCACTGTCACCACCATTGTCATCATCACTGTAAGCACCGTCATTATTATCATTGTCCAATTGTCGCTCTAGCAAATACCCGTATAGCATTCGTCATCTTCATCACCACCATCATCATCATCATCATCGACCACGGATGCTGACACCACTGATGACACCACTGACGGTGATGACGACGATGATGATGGCGGTGCTGTCGAGTGCGTCACTAATGACAGATGCCACCTCCACCCGCCGTGTTGCCCGCTAATGTTTCTTCTCGCAACTCCGACTGAGATTTTCGACGGCGGTCCCCTTCCTTGTCGGAGCCGGCACGTGGCGCACAGCGTAGACCCCCTTCCGTCTGCAGATAATACACAGATCCACTCCCAGTGCTAGAGCACAGACGAGCAACGCATGCGTATCTCGAGCCGTGCACAGACACACACACAGCATGGGGCAGTCGTCGTGCTTGATGGAGCTGGTGGTCCCAGCTTGACGTCTGGCCGCTTGAGCGTCGCACTCGGTTCACTGCTGCACCGAGATCGTGCCCGTGTGTGAGTGGCATTGGGCCGATTGCAAGCGAATTATATTTGTATAATTGTTGATGTTGTTGATGCGATTAGTATTTGAATTATGATGGACACAAATCAATCTCCGCTCTCCGAATGTTTTTCGCGATCACATTTTTTTTATTTTGAAAAATAATAATAATCATCGGCTTTCGGGTTTTACTAAGTTGTAAAGAATGCTGATCGGATAATCATCTTATATACACTAAATGTGTGTGTGTGTCACAGTGTTTACCTCTCGAGTCCATTCGGAAGGTCATTTCACTTCACATTGTCGGTCGTAGCGGTCAGCGCGCCGCGCTACGAAGATTGCGACCCGAGTTCGATTCCCGTTCACGGCCACCAACACCGCTGACGATTATCTGAACCGGTCCTGGGCCTCCCCCTAGGTCGACTCAGCCTCAAATGAGTAGCCGGTGCGGTGGTGTGTAAAACATCGCTACTCGGGAGGCAAAGGCGGCCGAGCGTGGTGCTGGTCACCCACCCACCCCCTCGTGTGCCGTGCCGGCCTTCATAGGTGCTACTCGCTAACAGCACTTGCCCCAACAGTCTGTTAAGGCCACACGGGGGATCTTTGTATTTGTGCAATACCCACTGGGGCAATACGTCCTTGGCAGCGAGAGCCTTTGTAACACCGCTTCCAACGCTAAGCGATACATCTCCAGAACTTAACCACACTATAATTAGACTTTTCTAGACCTTCCCATTTGGCAAACGTCCAACACTTAATTATAATTAGGCTTCCACCATTGCTCAGTAGAAGATTGACGGAGTGGGCGTGGTGGCTCTGCGGAGTGTGTGAGTGTGTATATCACACACACACACTACACCCACGACACACACACACGACACACACGCAGGAGAATCGAGTCACTGATCATCCCGTGCGCACCGCAGATCACCTCCGCGAAAGGCATCTGTGGGTCTAAAACATCTGCAACTGAAAGCGCATCGCCACTCGTCAATCAATCAATCAACCCCACCGCGCTCCAACATGTGGGACATTCTCAACAACAACTCCTTCACAACCACCACAACAACAACCACCACCACCAACAACAACTTCTGGTCACCCGCTCACGACCTCACCACCCTCCTCAACTGGTCGAGCACCGCAACTCCGGACGCTTCATCAACCTCCTCCTCCTCCTCCTCATCATCATCCTCGACGCCATCCTCCTCCGACGCCGTCGCCACGGCGGTGATGGCCACGGTGCTCTCGCTGCTCTGCGTCCTCGGCGTGAGCGGCAACGTCTACACCCTCCTCGTGCTGCGTCTCCTCTCGCGTCGCCGCAGCAGCCGCAGCAGCCGCGCCTCGGGCTGCCGCGGCGGGGTGGGGTCCTCCGGCACCACCGCGGGCTCCGTCTACTGCTTCGTGCTCAACCTGGCGCTCGCCGATCTCGCCTACCTCTCCACGGTGCCCTTCGTGGTGTGCACCAACGTGGCGCGCACGTGGTTCTTCGGCGACGCGGGCTGCCGCCTCCTTTTCGGCGTCGACCTCGTCACCATGCACGCCATCATCTTCCTGCTCACGGCGATGAGCGCCGAGCGCTACGCGGCGGTCGCGCGGCCCCTCCGCCACTACACGGGGGGACGCTGCGACGCGGCGTCGTCTCGACGAGGCTGGGCCGTGGCGCTCTTCGTCTGGGTCCTGTCGCTGGCCGCGGCCGCGCCCAACATGGTGATGGTCAACCTCGGCGAGCTGAGGCTGCGCGGAGGCGGCGTGGCGCGCATCTGCGTGCCCAGCTGGAGCCCCGGCGCGTTCCGCTGCTACATCACCGTGCTGTTCGTGACGAGCGTCGTTGCGCCGGGACTCATCATCGGCTGCCTCTACGTGCGACTCGCCGTCAAGTACTGGCGCTCGCAGACCGCCACCGCCGTGGCCTCCACGCGCTCCCCGAGGGTCAAGGTGCTCTACATGATCCTCGCCATCGTGGTGGTCTTCTGGGCCTGCTTCCTGCCCTTCTGGGCCTGGCAGCTGGCCAACCTCTACTTCCGAGACCGCCTGGGCATCTCGCGGAAGGCCGTCTCGTACATCAACCACGCGGTCACGTGCCTCACGTACGGCAACAGCTGCGTGAACCCGTTCCTCTACACGCTGCTCACCAAGAAGTACAAGGAGTTCCTGGCTCGCAGGAGGACGCCGCGTGGTGCGGTCGGCGCGGGCAGGGCGCTCGGAGGCTCCAGGGGCTCCACGTCGTCGCACGACGCGCCCTGCAGGAACGTGCGCATCTCCTCGCGGCGGTCTACGATGACGAGCGCTTAGAGGATCTCGGCTTGAGAGAGGGGGACATCTCGAGCGACAGAGAGAGAGAGACATCTGGAGCCAGAGAGAGACACATTTGGCGACAGAGAGAGAGACATTTGGAGCCAGAGAGAGACACATCTGGAGCGACAGAGAGAGAGACATCTGGAGCGACAGAGAGAGACATTTGGAGCCACAGAGAGATACATCTGGAGCCACAGAGAGAGAGACATTTGGAACCACAGAGGGAGAGACATCTGGAGCCACAGAGAGATAGACATCTGGAGCCACAGAGAGGGAGGAAGACATCGCGAGCCAGAGGATTTCTCAAGTCGGATGACGCGGTGAGGTCAGAGGACACATGAATGGAGGTCATGTCGAGTCAGCGGATCGAATGAATGTCAGCACCACGGTGGTGAGATGTTAACTACCTCGCCTGGTATACAGGAGGTCGTGGGTTCGATCCCGACCCTGACGCCTGCTGCTGTGTATTTGGAGGTTGCATGTTATCCCCGTGGTAGCGTGGATTTTTCTCCGGATCCTCCGGTTTTCCCTCCACATGTAGAATAAACACGCGTTTAGAGGATTTGCTTGCGATAAATTTGCACATGTTAAGCCACTGAGTTGAGCTATCATTTGTGGCCAGGTCGTTTCTGAAAAAAACAGATACACGGCTTAATGGACCTTACACCTGGTGAAATAAAAACACATCGTTGTAGTTTATTGTTTTATCTCAAAGGTCAGAGGACATCCGAAGCTCGCGTGACATCTCAATGACGCGTGCTTACATGACCTCATGCCGAGAGACACGTCTCGAGCGCGAAGATTTCTAAATCCAGAGAAATAAAACGTCACGGTGACCAGCGGCAGTTTTTGCTTTTAGTGCTTAGTCCGTTGCTCTCTCCCGCACCTCCGTTGAGCACGGTCAGATACGTACGGTGCGAAAGAAGTTCAACGCACAAACACTGCTCAAGATTGACAACCGTTATATTCATCACCAGCAGCACGTCTTATCAACACCACCACCACCACCATCATCATCACGAAATAACATTGTATCAATGCCGTCATTGCGCTCAAGTTAATACTACTAATAATAGTAACGATGCTATATATTTTACGCGAACAATATTTCACGCACATCGCAAACGATCGGCAGCTTCGAGGCGTCGAGCAGCGTTCCGTGTGGCTCGAACGCCAGGCGAGAGAGAGAGAGGGAGAAGGGTGAGAAGATGATGGGCCATGATGTGTTAGGACGCATTCGTCAAAATAGGCACGCAGATCCGCGGAAACACATCGCGCGGGATAAATGCCCTTACCCAGGAAAGCCTCACAGAGTCTCGTGTTTGGGAGGAGGAGGAGGAGGGTGCTGTCAAGTTTTCGCTGTAGCGGAAGTTGACGATTATTGTTGCTGTTGCTGCTGCTGCGGCTGTGTGTTTCAGTTTTTCAGTTTCATTTATTTGGAATAACCCTGTGAGCCATTCGGATCTTGATTCGGGTACAACCGCAACAACGAATAAAATGACAAGATACATTTAAAATGTGTGATCCCAAACCCCGAGTGCATTTGCGGTGAATATTTAACTTTGTTTAAATTTGGGGGGCGAATGTACTCACTCGTGTAGTGACATCGTCTATGCGATCGGTGTTAAATGTGGTTGTGGTTATTGTTGTGTGTGTGGAGAGAGAGATAGGGATGTTGACGGGTTTTATAAGAGGCGACGGGTTGATGTTGAATCAACGCTTTCAAAATCTGACTGTGGCCATCATCATCAACATATTCATTATCGACATTATTACCAACATATTAATAATTTAATTCAAAATCATCAACATATAAATTATCTAAATCAACATAATCAAGATCATCATCAACATATTAATTATCTAAATCGATATCATCATCAACACATTCATTATCTAAATCAACATCATCAACACATCCATTATCCACATCATCATAAACATATTTATTGTCTACATCAACATCGATGTTATCATCAACATCATCAACACATCCATTATCCACATCATCATCAACATATTGATTGTCTACATCAACATCGATGTTATCATCAACATCATCAACACATCCATTATCCACATCATCATCAACATATTGATTGTCTACATCAACATCGATGTTATCATCAACATCATCAACACATCCATTATCCACATCATCATCAACATATTGATTGTCTACATCAACATCGATGTTATCATCAACACATCTATTATCTACATCATCATCAACATATTGATTGTCTACATCAACATCGATGTTATCATCAACATCATCAACATATTCATTCATCAATATCGTCTACATCAACGTTAATCATTGGTACAGTAATGCCGCCCGTCCACATCATCAACATCAACACCAATCGCTGTTGTAGCAACATCGTTAATGTGTTCCCATCCACGATGTTGTCACAACAAGACCGGTGTGTTGACATCACATCCAAGATCATCGTCAAAAATCACTCTTACGGCATTCCCGTTACGGCGCTAAGACATCATCAACATCACCAACATCACCATCATCATCAACATCATCAAAATCATCAAAATCATCACAGTCAACTCATTTCTTTAGAACTGCTTTTTGTGTTTAGTTTGTTGTCGTTCATCAGCACCTCCGATTAGCACCACGGTTGGCTACGTACGGCGCGAAAGAAGTTCCACATACGTACCAGCAATCACTTCTACAGCAGTCCCGTTGCAGTGTCAAGACGTCATCATTGTTCTGTATTCTCATTCTCCGGATGGCCATCATCAGCATCACTGCGTGTCCGGGACGTCTGTGGCATCTGTAAAAAATAGAGCTTCATAGCTCATCGGATTCCTCCACCTCCAGTATAAATAAACATTCTGATTCGGAACGTTCGTTACAACGTAAGCCCCAAAGTGTCCGCGTGTCTCTGTCCCCCGCCGAAGATTCGCGACTCGGCCACCACGACCCCTGGGATAGCCACGACTCTGATCACGCACGGATCCCGCACGCGCCTTTGTCTTCCTCGATCGATGCAAACCACGTGTGCGCTTTCTGGCTCTTCGGGTTTGAAGCGGCGTGTTGTTCGGCATGATGTCCGACGTTTCGCTCGATTTTTTTGGTGCAACTGTTTCAGCAGAATTGAGTTTATTTTCGTTATTATCGCCGTTGCACGAGCGCACAGATGCAGTGATCCAAAACCACCAAGCCGGCTAGCGACACACGCGTGTGTTGTGTGTGGTGTGTGTTGTGTGTGTTTTGTGTGTTGTTTGGGTTGTGTGTTGTGTGTATGTTGTGTGTGTTGTGTGTGTTGTGTATGTGTTGTGTGTGTGCGTTGTGTGTGTTGCGTGTGTGTGTTGTGTGTGTGTGTTGTGTATGTGTGGTGTGTGTGGTGTGTGTGTGTTGCGTGTGTTGTGTGTGTGCGTTGTTTGTGTGTTGTGTGTGTGTGTGGCCGAACCCGGCGACCCGAGTTCGATTCCCGCTCACGGCCACCAACACTGGTTACGAGTATCTGAACCGGTCATGGGGCCTCCCCTAGGTCGACTCAGCCTCAAATGGCTACCTGGCGTGGTGTGTAGTAAACCTCGCCACTGCGGAGACAAAGGCGGCCGGGCGTGGTGCTGGCCACCCACCCGGCCTGCAGAGGTGCTCACTAACCGCACTTTGCTACACGGGGGATCTTTGTCTTTGTATTTGAGGGTTCGCACGTAAATGTTGACGACTTACTTAAGTTCATAATCAACGTTTTTGAGTTTAGATCGCGTTATTTATAAATGTGTCGTAACCCTCCACCACCAGACACGGCCAATCAGTAAAAAAGTGTCACGTTGACAAAAGACAAATAGTTCACTGCTTTAGCCCACCGGTGTGTTGAAGCGTGAAACCACAACATTTACAATTTGAGTAGCACGACGTTTCGCTGGTAATTGCATCCAGCATCATCGGGCAATTCGCCAGAATTACGACACATTTATAAATAACGCGATCTAAAACCCAAAAACGTTAATTATGAATAATATTGGTCGCGAAAGCCTACGTGTTAAACTGACTTATTTAAGCTTACGCGTTAAGCAACGAATTAAAGTCGTGAAAGACGAGTTGTCACAACAACATCAACAACACATTCCGTGTTAATAGCACTGTGGCCTGAACATAATGTAGATATATAATAGGCGACGTTTCGGACAATGTCCCTTCTTGAGGGCAACATATTGAGGTCACTCTACCGAATGGGACCTTTTTGCCGGCGTCAAAGTACGAAACAATAAGAATAGGTTTGTCATGACACTCTACCTCGCTGGCAACTTTACCTACTGCGAAGGACCATTGCCCGAAACGTTATGTGCTTGTTTTATTTCCGAGGCCAGAGTGTTGTTGTTGTTGTTGGTAGTGTTGTTGACACGGAATGCGTACAATGTTATCTTTGCTGCTTGTGCACCACTGTCCACGTAGCAGCACGGACTATTTTGTCGTTGCAATCGTTGATACCTAGGCCGTAATTATAATATTCAAATATGCTCAAAATGTCCCCCCACCCCCAATATATTGCTATAAAAAATATTTTAAAAAATAATAATTGCGATGCTAAATTTCGATTTAAAGCTTTCGTGACTGCAGGGATTCATCTTCTTGGTTCTTTCGGTAAAGTAAATAAAAACAACAATTTGCTAAACCTTGGCCACAATATCTGGACTTGTCTTGATATAACAACGCATAGATTTCTGTTTATATGATTGTGGTTATGGTTGTGCTTTATGAATCCCTAATCTCTGCCATTACATACAATGAAACAAGAAAAGGTAAAAAAGAAAAAAAACAGAGCAATGTAATACAATACATTATTAGACATTATTGTTAAAAAGAAATTAAAAGTCCATCCTGTGTGTTAGTGACTTTTTTAATATTTTAGGCAGAAAATTTTCAAATTTTTTCTTTTTTTCTGGGGGGGGGACCCCAGACCCCCTGGAAGATTTGGTCCCCCCCCCCAATGTAGACTCCATGGCTACAGCCTTGGTTGACACAAAGATTCATTAGTTTATTTTATCTATAGCCCTCCGCTGCCCGACAGAGCCAGTGAAATTGAAGGGTGATAGTGATAAAAAAAAAGTTACATTCCGCTTGCACGATGATCTAACCGAAAAGAAACGAACTCTGAATCATATTGGTCGTGAAAAGCGACGCGTATTTTAAAAAAATCTATAGAAATAGTTAATAGAGTCGGACGGGATGTCACAACACGCAACACAACTTAGCAGTAACACGCAACACAACACAACTCAACAGCAACACAACTCAGCAGCAACACGCAACAGGGTACACGCAGTGTCTGTAATGAACGTGGATATGCAGGCGCGTGTGCGTGTGTAGACGTGGCGCACGTGTACGGATGCGCTGCGTGTACATTGCACGCGTGGTCGTGCGTACGGACTCGGGCACGATCATACGAGTTGGGGTGTGCACGCTTGCGACTGACCACGACGATGATTGCAGGCACGAGACCATCCTCCCAAAGAGTAATTGCTAAAACCTGTGTAAAAAAAATACACGCGCTGTATTTATATACGTGTGTGTGCATATACATCTGATTTTTTTTTTATATAAAAAAAAAACTACTGTAAGTAGTCATTTCAGCAGATGTACAGGGCTATCCATTTGTAGACGCCCCACTAAAATAGTGCGATGCAGCCGCGTGGCCTTTGCAACGCCGCATCGCCACCGAAGTCCGTGGACTCTTCTAGCTCGCCCGCCCGCTCACTCTCTGCCATGCTCACGCAATGATCACTCTCTGCCAGGTGAGCAAGGCCAGTCGGGATGCAGTCGGTGGAAGCTGCTGCTGGTGAAGATTCGTGTTCGGAGTCGGTGGTGCCATGAGCGCAAAACAGCGACAAAACATCGCAGCAAACAGCATTGCCGCCGCGACTTTTAAAGGACAATGGATCTTTTTGTTTTTCATTGCGAGTCTGATTTCAAGAAATGATCACGATTATCATCATCATTAATCATCATCATCACCATTATCATCATCACCATTATCAACATCATCATCACCACCATTATCACTACCATCATTATCATTATCACCATTTTCATCATCACCATTATCATCATCACCACGATCATCAACCTTGATCATCATCACCATCATCATCACCATTATAATCACGATCACCATTATCATCATCACCATCATCACCATTATCATCAGCATCATCACCATCATCGTCATCACCACCATCATCATCGCCATTATCATCATCACCATTATCATCATCACCACGATCATCACCACGATCATCATCACCATTATCATCACCATCATCTACCCTTAACACAGAAGGGCCATGACGTTTACTTTGCAGGGCCACGGTGTTATTCGCGAATGCGTTGAGGTTTGTGCGGTTCGTTACTTTTTCTTCTTCTTTGGAGAACCAAGAACGTGAAGATTGGGCGACACAAATCGACGAGGCATCTGCAAGAGGCTCGCCGAGCAATGCCGCAGTGAGCGCGGAGAGCGAGCGGAAGACCTTTCAGAAGACTCAAACTCTTAGTTTTTTCGGTAAAGTCACGTAGGTAAAAAAATAAATTAAAATTAATAAAAAGAAAATAATTATTTATCATTTTTTAATTTTATTTTTATTAATTTTAATTTCATTTTTTACCTACGTGACTTTACCGAAAAAACTAAGAGTAGGAATCCTTGCAGTCACGAAAGCTTCAAATCTAGAATATCAGAAGACATTTCACACCGCGCCGATCAAGCACCAGGTTCGCGTTGGGGACACTGGCGGTGCTGGAAGTGTGCGGACCACGGGGGAACGGTGGCGCAGTGGTTAGCGCGCTGCGCCACCAACCCGAAGGCACAGAGCGCGGTGACGTAACCACGGCGCTCGTGCCAGGCTAGGTGCACGTTGAGGCCGTCGCGCGAAGTGTCGAAGGCTCGCTGCTGGCAGGAGGAGGTCACACGGGCACTGACCCAGCAGGTGCCGTGGGTCGACTGGAATGAAGAAGATGCACCACCAGTTGTGCTACACAATAACAACAACCGCCCTTCGCCACTAAGTGGCGGTGACGTCACCACAGCGCTTGTGCCAGGCTAGGTGCACCTTGAGACCACACACACACGGATAACCCTTGCCACCCCCTCCCCACGCCGCGCGGGTCATGGGGGGGGGGGGGGTTAATTGACCATACTTCACCACGCTGGTCAGTAGTTATATAACTATGTACACTCTAACCCGTGGTAAATAATGATTGTGTTGGTCACGGACGAGTTGTGTGACCATACTTCACCACGATTGGACAGCGTGGCTCGGTGAAGGACGGCGCCTCGATTCAAGACACCACTCGCTCCGCTGCTGCTGCTGATGCTGCTGCTGATGATGCTGCTGCTGATGATGATGCTGCTGCTGATTATGATGCTGCTGCTGATGATGATGCTGCTGATGATGATGATGCTGCTGATGATGATGCTGCTGCTGGCATGGAATTTGTAGCGCAGTGGCACCAACCACTGGTCATTGCAGAAGCCGAGCACGACCTCCATCAGGTGACCAACAATAACGCGGTTCGAGTCCTGGCCACGGCTGACGTCATTGCACCAGCCCGCAATGTTTCAACACTCGAATGTGGAAATAATCACTCCAGGCGTTTGGCTTGTACTGAATCAACGCTGCTGAAATTAGTCGCTCGGAGAAGGAACGTGGGGCCGATGTGGAGAGGAATTGACACAATAAACTACACACTATTTGAACACTGTAAGCTGTGTTTTTTTCTGTATTTTATCAGGTTAGGCCCCACTGAGCTATGGAGATACTTTTCAGAAGCGATTTGGCCACAAATGACGGATCAACGAAAGAGGCTTATCACGTGCACATTTATAGCAGCGGCCAAACACTCCGAACGCGTGGCGATGTTGTTTCTAAACGTGGAGGGGGAACCCGGAGGACCCGGAGAAAAATCCACGCGACCACGGGGAAAGAGAGACACGCAAACTCCAAATTTACAGCAGGCGTCAGGGTCGGGATCGAACCCACGACCTCCTGTATACCAGGCGAGGTAGTTAACATCTCCTCGCCACCGTGGCGAGATGTTAACTCCAAAGGATGCGTTAGTGCCAGCTTGTTTATCTCGTTATTTATATTGTCCACAACGACCCGAATAATGATTTCGAGCATGGCCAAGGGAACCCCATGGCCGACACGGCGTGAGGAGGCCGTCCTCTACCAGTAGATTCACAAAGTGGTGTAAACTCGGCACGATTACTGGGCAAATGTAATTGTCGTCAAGTAGCCTTGGGCAAGCTGTCCGTACAACATTCGGTCTGACATAGTTTCGCTGTTTGTCCAACAGTGTGTGTGTGTGTTGGGGGAATGGTCAATCTAAATTGGCCCTCCTCCCACGGCACTGCCCACCACAGCGTTGCCGTCCGGCACCACGAGGAGGTAGGGGGTTGTTTTTGCCAGACATCACCGCCACTTAGTGGCGAATGGCGGTTGTTGTTGTTGTTGTGTGTTGGGGTTGTGGGTAGGGTACTATGTTTGCAAAACAAAGTACCTGCCTGGGTATTTGATGTCATCCAACACTCACCTCCCCACGAGTGACGGGCAGTTGTGGAGAGAGTGGAGGAGTTCCCATACTTGGGCAATGTGCTCACAACGAGTGCCGGTTTTGGCAAGCGGAGGTCTCACTCCGAATCGGTCGAGTGGGATTACCATTCCATCGGTTGTGTAACGCCGTGTGGAAGCGACCTGCTCTGTCGCTCCGTACAAAGCTCCGGGTCTTCTCGACCAAGAGTTACGCCCTCCCTCATCGATGCTTGCGAAACGTGGATTGCCCTTAAAAGGAAGATCGGCGCGGTTTTGAAACATTCCGGCTGGTCCGTCTACGATCCATGCTGGCTGGGTTCAACCAGCCTGGATTGTGATTAGGAGATCCTTTAAAGGGCTGGACACAAGCATGCCCCATCGTTGAGATCTTCCCTTCACCACTCTGGTCAGTACGAGGAGCTAAATAAACGACTATTTTTTTGGTTTTACCAGGTAAGGCCCACTGAACTATATCGCTCTTTTTCAGAAGCGGCATAGCCACAAATGATAACTCCACGAGGTGGCTTGTCACGTGGAATGGTAGAGCAGTCAAATGCTTTAAAGACACGTTAATTCGAGATGTGGAGGGAAAAACCGGAGGACCCGGAGACCACGGGGAGAGAGAAATACAAACTCGAAATATACAGCCATCAGGGTCGGAATCGAACCCACGACTTCCTGCATACCAGGCGAGGTAGTTAACATCTCCTAGCCACCCTGATGATGATGAGAGAGACACGCAAACTCAAAACATACAACAGCAGGCATCGGCAGGGTCGGGATCGAACCCACGACCTCCTGTATACCAGGCGAGGTAGTTAACATCTTCTAGCCACCGTGGCGCACAATCAAACGTGCTAAAGTGACGTCCTGCTCGAATGAGCATTGAGGCATTGTTCGTGCTCATTCACTGTGTTACCAGCCATCCTGAGCCAGTGGTGGAATTTCCACGTTCCTATGGCGGGAGGAGGGTAAGGAAAGTTTATTTATAGGACGTCCGCTTGTTGACTTCCCCCACAAAGTGGTACTCATTGTATCGACCCCGGAAGGATGATGGGCTGAGTCACCCCCCCTCCCCCCACCGCTCAACCAGGATTGATGAAGTAATATATAATAAACTCGCACGAAATCTGTGAAATTTCTGACTCCAAAAATAGTTTCGTAAGGTTTGGAGCCACGCCACCAAGATGCACGTACGGGTCGTGTTAACAAACCATCTCATGGGCCCCAGGCATCCACTCTCATCCCTGCGCGCCTCTCCCGCTCGCGAGCTCGGGTTACCCACGTGTGTTGACCACGTGGCATGGGAAGTCTGTCCCAACGTTGGCCGCTGCTCATCTTTGTCGGCAAAAAACAGGGCAGCCCTGCAAGTGCTTGCTCGCGGCCACTCCGGGCGGAGAGGGAGCCCTAAGACGCGTCGAGAGAAACCCTTCTTGACGGCCTATTGATCTGTGGGTGAAGGGCTCTGTAGCTAATCGGATTCCTCCCAGTATGAATACATTTTCTGATTCACGCTGTCCAGACGTCTTGCAAGAGGCGGGAGTTACCCACATTTTACTCCACCACACGCGACCTGACGCCCATCTGCCAACGTCAATGGACCCCGTTTATAAGGCGGCTGCCGGGTGGACAGAGGCGGGGGCAGGAATTGAGACACGTGCCCACGTTTTAATCGGTGATCTCTGGAAATTCCATATTCCTATGGCGGGTCTGGACTATTTACCGCAAGCGATGTATTATCGCCAATGTGGTACGTATTTTATTGGCCCTGATAATTATGATGATTGATCAACATCATCATCAGCAGCAGCAGCCTTGTTCATC
The DNA here is from genome assembly GCF_964198595.1 of Lampetra fluviatilis. Lineage (NCBI taxonomy): Eukaryota > Metazoa > Chordata > Hyperoartia > Petromyzontiformes > Petromyzontidae > Lampetra > Lampetra fluviatilis. Next base: position 2,639,945 of record NC_136309.1, on the reverse strand, counting down.
ATCTCACGATCCTGTGAGGTTATTATTTACATAGCACCTGCAAGTGAGCTGGTTTCACTGCTCCATCTCCTCGGCATTCATTAGCAAGAGTGATGAACATCGATTTGCATCGTGAGATGAGCGATTTGCCAACCGGTGCAATCCATTTTGCAAATGTGCTTCAAAAAACTAAAATAAACACGAATTAAAAGGAGAACATTGGCACCGGTATAAATCATGAACTTACAAAATAAACATTTGGAAAAAATAAATATAATAATCCCAGGGTTTATCTTTCTCCGTGTTGAGGATGAATGTTTATGGAAATTCCATGGTTGCAAGCAAAGTCAGACGACATTCGCTTGGAGCAGGAGTCGGCAATCAGTGGCAGCTCTTTAAGGACCGCATTGCGGCGCTTGAAATATTGAAAGGCTTTTCTTTTTTTACAAATTAGAAACAAAAAATGGCTTTTCTTGTTATTTTGGCTGCAGACCCCTGACCATGGGAGTTCAGTTCACCATGGGAGTCCAGTTTACCATGGAAGTCCAGTTTACCATGGAAGTCTAGTTCAGCATGTAAATCCAGTTTACCATGGGAATCCAGTTCACCATGGGAGTCCAGTTTACCATGGGAGTCTAGTTTACCATGGAAGTCCAGTTCATCATGGAAATTCAGTTCACCATGGAAGTCCAGTTTGCCATGTGAATCCAGTTTACCATGGGAGTCCAGTTTACCATGTGGTTCCAGTTCACCATGGAAGTCCAGTTCATCATGGAAATTCAGTTTACCATAGGAATCCAGTTCACCATGGAAGTCCGGTTTACCATGGGAATCCAGTTTACCATGGGCAGGAGTCGGCAATCCGCGGCTCCGGAGCCACCACGTGATACTTTAAGGACCGCTTCGTGACGTCATTTATCAAGGACCACCACCGTGTCTCATATTCACCCCACAGTGCATTGCGGCCTCTTGAAATATTGAGGAATTTTTGTTACCGAATTATAAAAAAAAATGTCTCTCGTTATTTTGGTTCCCGACACCCCCGGCTTAAAGTTATCGGTGAGTGGGAATGCACGTTAACACCTTGCAGTGTTACCGCAGAATCCTCGAGCAGTGCGCTAACCACTGCGCCACTGCTCCCCAAAGACAAAGACCCCCCGTATGGCCTTAACAGACTGTTGGGGTAAGTGCTGTTAGCGAGTAGCATCTATGAAGGCCGGCAACGCACGTGAAGGGGATGGTTGACCAGCAATCACCACCTTTGAATCTCTAGCGGTAATGTTTGCACACCGCACCAGGTACTCATTTGAGGCTGAGTCGACCTAATGCACACACAGACGCGCATCGCCTTCTCTCCCCGCAGCACGAAGCGCGTCTACCACCACAGCAGCACGTGTCCCACGTGGTGCTTCCAGTCCCTGACGTATCATCATGCGCCACGGTGGAGAGACATTAACTACCTCGCCTGGTATACAGGAGGTCGTGGGTTCGATCCCGACCCTGACGCCTGCTGTAAATTTGGAGTTTGCGTGTCTCTCTCTCTCATCATCATCATCATCATCGCGGTGGCTGAGATGTTAACTACCTCGCCCGGTATACAGGAGGTCGTGGGTCCGATCCCGACCCTATAGCCTGCTGTATATTTGGAGATTGCATGTCTCTCTCCCCGTGATCGCATGGATTTTCTCCGGGTCCTCCCGTTCTTCCCTCCACATTTAGAAACATTGGTTTAGAGTATTTGGCTCACCTGTCCAGACCCTCACCTGTCAAGACTCTCACCTGGTTCAGTCTCTCACCTGGTTCAGTCTCTCACCTGGTTCAGTCTCTCACCTGTCCAGTCTCTCACCTGGTTCAGTCTCTCACCTGGTTCAGTCTTTCACCTGGTTCAGTCTCTCACCTGGTTCAGTCTCTCACCTGTCCAGTCTCTCATCTGGTTCAGTCTCTCACCTGATTCAGCCTCTCACCTGGTTCAGTCTCTCACCTGGTTCAGCCTCTCACCTGTCTCAGTTTCTCACCTGGTTCAGACTCTCACCTGGTTCAGTCTCTCACCTGTTCAGTCTCCCACCTGGTTCAGCCTCTCACCTGTCTCAGTTTCTCACCTGGTTCAGTCTCTCACCTGGTTCAGCCTCTCACCTGTCTCAGTTTCTCACCTGGTTCAGTCTCTCACCTGGTTCAGACTCTCACCTGTTCAGTCTCCCACCTGGTTCAGCCTCTCACCTGTCTCAGTTTCTCACCTGGTTCAGACTCTCACCTGGTTCAGTCTCTCACCTGGTTCAGTCTCTCACCTGTCCAGTCTCTCACCTGGTTCAGTCTCTCACCTGTTCAGACTCTCACCTGGTTCAGTCTCTCACCTGGTTCAGCCTCTCACCTGGTTTCAGTCTCTCACCTGGTTCAGTCTCTCACCTGGTTCAGCCTCTCACCTGTCTCAGTTTCTCACCTGTTCAGTCTCTCACCTGTCCAGGCCGAAATACGAGGAAGTTTGACCTCTGGCTTCGCGCCTCCGAGACCTCGATCGAACAGAGCATCCGGTTTGCGAAATATGCGCGTGCTACAAACTCGTGTCTATGATTAGGATTGGCAGAATTTTTTTGTTATCTTCGTCCAGAATGTTTCATAAAAATGTGCCGGTTGCCGGAAACATTTCCTTTTACGATATAAAACCATTTCAAGGCACGGGTTAAGATGTTTTTTGTCTGTTTGTTTATTTATTTGAGGGGGGGGCGGGTAGCTGGTGCTAGAAGGAGGGGGGAGTGACCTAGCATCATAAAATATTTCATCGCTGACCGCAGGGGAAACACAGAGCACGATACAAAATACGTAAATAAATGTTCCTTCGTTTGTTCGTTTCTCAATCCGCTTGTCCTGGTGAGGGTCGCGGCGGCAGCGTGTTGAGTCGTAGAGGTCCACACCTCCCTCTCCCTGGCGACAGATTCTAGCACTGCTACACTATACACTATTACACACTACACTATACACTACTATACACTATACACTACAATACACTACACTATACACTACACTATACACTACTATACTACACTATACACTACTATACACTACTATACACTACTAAACACTACACTATATACTACTATACTACACAATACACTACTATACACGATACACTACTATACACTACTATACACGACGATACACTATACACTACTACACTATACACTATTATACACTATACACTGCTACACTAGAAACTACTACACTATTATACACTATACACTACTACACTATACACGACTACTCTACACTACTACACTATACACTGCTATACTATACACTACTACACTAAACACTACTACACTAAACACTGCTACACTATACACTACTACACTATACACTACTATACACTACTACACTATACACTACTATACACTACTACACTATACACTGCTACACCATACACTACTACACCGCGACACTGTACACTACTACACTATACATTCCTAAAGAATATGAACCAAAGAAAATTAATTCCTGCAGCCACGAAAGCTTTAGGTCAAGATTCACGGACAATTTGTTCGTCAGCCGTGGTCCATCCACTGCTGGATCGCAATGGAGGCCCTCTCCAGGTAAACGCCCCCCAGCTGCTGCCGACCGCCTGATGCAATCGTCACGTCCCGGACAAACATCTGAAGATTGAGAGTCGGGGTGGTTTCGATTTAAAGCTTTCGTGACTGCAGGGATTCATCTTCTTGGTTCTTTCGGTAAAGTCACGTAGAAGGGAAGTAATAAAATGATAAAAATAAAACATAATAAAATAATATAATAATATATTATTCATCTTCTTGGTTCTTTCGGTAAAGTCACGTAGAAGGGAAGTAATAAAATGATAAAAATAAAACATAATAAAATAATATAATAATATATTATGTTTTATTGATACAAATAAAACATAATAAAATAATATAATAATATATTATGTTTTATTTTTATTATTTTATTACTTCCCTTCTACGTGACTTTACCGAAAGAACCAAGAAGATGAGTGGGGGTGGTTGTTGCCATACACAGAACAAATTTTGGATACAACTCAACAGCACATCAGTTTTCCATTTGTTGTTAAAATCTGATTGTCTCTGCCCAACGTGGCCCCAACTCTTTAAAAAAAATGTTTTTGCTTAACTTGAATGCAACGAATTTTCACTACCCCCCCCCCACGCTATCAGCAATCATTGCTACATTTCTCACAATTCATCGATAGATTCTATCGCAGCGGAATATAAAGCAGATTTGCTAAAACACATTATTTTAGTTTGTTTACGAAATATGCTTTAACTTCCGAAAGGAGCAGCGTATTATGAGACAAACACTGCACCGGAATGCTCGTCCGTGTGTGAGTGTACACATGTGTGTACACGTGTGTGTACACGTGTGTGTACACGTGTGTGAAGTGTGTGTGTGTACGTGTGTGTGTGTGTGTATTGTACCAGCGGTGTCAGGATCGGCCTCTGTGGAGGAGGCTCGTGAAGGACGCTACTGGGCAGTTGGAGGCAGTCGCCATCCAACAACAACGGAGGGCGGAGGAGCGACGCTCACAACAACGAGCGGAGCGCCGGGTGGCTAAAGCACAGCAAGTTGGCACAGTAGGGGGCACAGGTGGTGCATCAGCCAGTCATCTCGGTCATCTCGGTCAGTCGACCCGTGGCACCTGCTGGGTCTGCCCCGTGACCTCCTGCCAGCGGGCGTTTGACACTTCACGTGGCCTCAAGGTGCACATGGCCTGGCACAAGCGTCGTGGTGACGTCACAGCCACTTAGCGGCGAATAACGGTTGTTGTTGTTGTTGTGTATGTTGGGGAGCGGTAGTGTAGCGGTGAGCGTGCCGCGCTACGGAACCCGGCGACCCAAGTTCGATTCCCGCTCGCGGCCAACAACAGTGACGATTATCCGAACCGGTCCTGGGCCTCCCCGAGGTCGACTCAGCCATAAAATGAGTATCCGGTGCGGTGTGTAAACATCGCCACTGGGGAGACAAAGGCGGCCGGGCGTGGTGCTGGCCACCCAACCCCTCGTGTTCCGTTCCGGCCTTCATAGCTGCTCGCTAACAGCACTTGCCCCAACAGTCTGTTAAGTCCTCACGGGGGATCTTTATCTTTGTCTTTGTGCGTGGAACTTCTTTCGCACCGTACGTAGCCACCCACGCGAATCGAAGCTCACGGAGGAGGAGGAGGACCAAGACCGGTTCAATTATTCACCGTTTTTGGTCGTGAGCTGGAATCGAACTCGGGTCGCTGGGTTCGTTTCGCGTAGTGGGGGCTTCACCAACTTGCACGTTGACACGCCAACGTGCATCTTGCGCGCAAGCGCAACAAGAAGAAGCCGATTTTACGACGGGAAAAAAATTCCTTCTCAGAAAGCATTTCCACTCAAAATATGGAGCCGGTAACTCGAAAAACATGGACAGTGGTGTCGCTGATACGCGTGTGGTGAGTCTCGCAGTGACTTTTATAACGCTTTGGAACAAGCAGCCCTCGTCCTATTTGCATGCGCACGCCTCTGTCCACATCTCCAGGGAGCTCTAGACATCCTCTCTGAGAGGGGTGTTTGTTTTTGGCCTACTCTTCCACGCTGACCACGCGTCTTGGCAGAGGTGGAGTTTCGATTTAAAGCTTTCGTGACTGCAGGGATTCATCTTCTTGGTTCTTTCGGTAAAGTCACGTAGAAGGGAAGTAATAAAATAATAAAAATAAAACATAATAAAACAATTCTCACGACGTTTCGGCTACAACGCAAGCAGCCGTCTTCATTCTTCACCTGAAGACGGCTGCTTGCGTTGTAGCCGAAACGTCGTGAGAATTGTTTTATTATGTTTTATTTTTATTATTTTATTACTTCCCTTCTACGTGACTTTACCGAAAGAACCAAGAAGAAGAGGTGGAGTTCTTCCCCCGCGCGTTTACGCGATTCTGCCGATCGTCTGTGGCAGGTGGACTTCAAAGGCACTGAACGTCCCTTGGCGTCTCAACTGCCACGCCGGGAGATCGAACCCATTGAATGGATCCGCACGTCGAGGGCGCTAAGCATGGCACCGTCACGCACCGCGGAGGCAGCAGCAGCAGCAGCGAGGGGTTGGTGTATCACCACACACGCTCACGTGGTGTGTGAAACTCCCTTCGTGTGATCGACGAGGAGGGAGCCCGACCCCTGGCTCTGCCAGAGAATGTTGACTCCGCCAGTTCCATCCGTACTGGCATCGATGAGTACTGTGATAGAAGATTTGTTTGATTTGATTTCTACCCACGTGACTTCACCGAAAGAGTCAACGAGTATGGATTCCTGCAGTCACGAAAGCTTCAAATCAAGATGGTTGGAATCGTACGAAGTGCGGTGGTGGTGGTGGTGGCGGTGTCGTTTTTTGCTGTTCACGCTCTGCGCTTGGCCGCTCCGCACCATTACGCGTGGTGCCGCGCTGCAGATTGACGTTGTTGTCACGCACGTAACGCATGCACCTGTGCGTTGAACTTCTTTCGCGCCGTACGTTAGCCAACCGTGGCTAACCGGACGTGTGGCGGCGGGGGGGGGGGAAGGATAACAAACTAAACGCAAAGAAGCAGCTCTAAAGAAATGCGTTCGTCAGTCTAGACGACGATGACGACGACGATTTTCAAGTGCAGCGTAGCTCACAGCGGCTTCCAAATATCGGAAGGAGGAGAGGAGCGTTCACCTGAGGACGGCTACTTGTGTTGTGGCCGAAACGTCGTGAGAATTATTTTTAAATGTTTTATTTTATTATTTTATTATTTCCCTTCTACGTGACTTTACCGAAAGAACCAAGAAGGAAAAAAAACATGCTTCAAATCGCTTTAAACTATTGTCATTGTAGTGCGTATTTAATGTGGCGCTGCGCTCTGATGTTGTAGATGAAAACATTTATTAAAACGTCTATTTAATTAAGTAGAACGTGTTGTCTATATTTATTTAAAGTTGCACATTTTGATGTGACGTCACATTTCTCACCCCCCCCCCCCTCGTCACACATCGTCACAAATGTCTGACCCCCCCCCCCTAGGTGCGTGACGTCATTTATGGACGGCCTGTTCTGCTTACGCGACAAACCTTACCGATTGGCCGTGTCTGGTGGTGGCGGGTTTAACGAAACCACATTAATATATTTACGCGATCTAACCCCCCAAACCCACTCCCCCCCGCCGCCCCCTATAGTATGGAAGTAAAACGTAGTTTAGTTTTTAATGTTCTTATACAGATTGCGCGGGTTGCCTCGCGTGCGATGGCGCATTTTTGTGTTGTTCTTGTTGTTGTTATTACACTGGTCAACAAAAAAAAACATTTTTTTCTGGCCTGGACTTTTGCAGCTGTTTTAGACTAATTTCAGGGTGCTGATTCCAAATCTGATCTCAGATTTGCTCTATCACATAATTTTTATGCTATCGGCATACCCCATTTTCATTGATTTTACCCGAAATTAACTCTGTCACTTATGATTGCAAGTTGTTGCGAGTCAGTGACTGCTTCAGTGTTAAAATATGGTGCTGTATTTTTAGAATAGTGTGTTTATAATATCATTTTATGTAGATATCCACATTTATTTAATATTTTTCTTTTGCAGTTTTTATTGAAAATGCAATATTTGATATCTCAAGAACCTGATGTGATAGACAAAAACTGATGCCAGATTTGGAATCAGCTCCTCAAAATTACCTTAAAACCTTTGGAATACCTTATGCCAGAAAAAGTGTGTTGACCAGTGTTATCACTCCAAACATCATGAGCCTCTTTCGAGCGCTAAATTCACGTTGTCGGTGCCTCTGACGGATTGCTTTGCGTCGCCGGGGTGAGGTTCAGTGGCAGTGATTTCTGTCCGTCTGTCTCTCCCTCTGCGCTCAGTCTCGCTACTGATGCTGGTGCCCGCATGCCCTCCACTCACCACCACCAGGGCCGGATTCAGATGTTGTAGGCCCCTGGGGCTACAGGTAATGTTGAGTCCCCCAGTAATATTTTCAAAATGGAAAACAAAGTTAAAGAAAAAAAAAATTCAAGGCTAACAACAAATTAAATTCAGCATCCACAAATGAAACAACTTTCCACTTCAATCTCTGGAGGCCTTCCAGCTGGCTGAGACCCCGTGGGCTGTCGCCCCTGAAGCCCCCACGACTCGATCGGGCCCTGCCTCCACCCTACCTGAGAGGAGGATGACCCCCAACCGCTTGGCCAACACGCCCCCGGGCACATTTTTATTTTTTTTAAATCTTAAATATTTTTATTTTCTTTTATCGCTGTGTTTTCTTCACCAGCTGGCACGGAGGTCGAGAAGCCGTTGCCTGTACCGATTCAGACCAACGCACATCCAACACAAGTGTTCCCTATTAGGATCTGCACGCACATACTCTCAGTGTTCTTTCCTTTTCTTTTCGTTGTTGCAGACTTCATTATTTGTTTCTTTCTTTCCTTCTTTCACCGCAACAATTGCCCGCGGTGGAGTGGTGGTGGTGGTGGGTGGTGAGGGGTGGGGGTGGTGGCGGCTACAATGATTTCATCTCCGTGTTTCATTCAGCCAGCGTCTTGTCGTCCCGATTCAGCGTGTGCCCCCCCCTCCCCCCCAAAAGATGAAGGATCTTCGACTTGCTGCTGCTGCTGCTGTTGCTGCTATCTCTGTGTGCATCTCGCCGGGTGGTAGAGAAGACGGCGCGGGGGAGAGCCACGCCGCGCTCGTTCACTTAGCCCGGCGGGTGTCTATTTGTTAACGGGGGATGATGATGACGATGATGATGACGACGATGATGATGAGGATGATAATGATGATGACGATGATGACAATGAGGATGATGACGACGATGATGATGACGATGACCATAATGATGATGACGATGATAATGATGACGATGATGATGACCATAATGATGACGACGATGATGATGATGACGATAATGACGACGATGATGATGACGATGATGATGTTACGATCTTTAGCGTCCCATACTCGGAGCCACCTCGTGCGGCTGACGAGTTTCATGTTCTCGATGTCAAGAAAAGTGCCGTTGCCCGCCTGGAATGTTGACCCGACTTCTATGAGGACGCTGATGATGATGATGGTGTTTGGTGATGAGGATGGCGCGACGAGCTGTGGTGTTGTTGTGTTTGCTGTGCTTGTACGAAGGTCACGTGAACTCAGACAGCTTGACCGGCACACCCCGGTGTTCCAGAGGAATGCAGGCAGGGCTCTCCTTGCAACGAAACGATACACGGTGTGCACAGGGCCGGATTAAGGCACGGGGGTTCATCTTCTTGGTTATTTCGGTAAAGTCACGTAGAAGGGAAGTAATAAAATAATAAAAATAAAAACATAATAAAATAATTCTATGATTATTATGTTTTTATTTTTATTATTTTATTACTTCCCTTCTACGTGACTTTACCGAAAGAACCAAGAAGATGAATCCCTGCAGTCACGAAAGCTTTAAATCGAAAAAGGCACGGGGGCTTTAGGGGCTGCAGCACAGAGGGCCTCAGCCAACTGGAGTGCCTCCAGAGATGAAATAAAAAGTTATTTCACTTGCGAATGTTGAATTTTATTTGTTGTTAGCCTTGTAAAAAAGTGAAATTTTATTTTTTCTTTAACTTTGTTTTCCTTTTGAAAATATTACTGGGGTGGGGGGGGGGTGCCTCAACAGTACCTGTAGTCCAGGGGCCTACACAATCTAAATCTGGCCCTGGGTGGACGTGACGGACGGTGGGGTGAACCTGTGATCACGTGTGTTGTCACGTGCGTGCATTCGCGTACGCGTTCTCACGTGTTTCGTCACGTGTGTGCACGTGTGCGTGTCTTCGATGGAGAGCGGTGGCACAATGGTTTACGAACCCGGAGAATCCGAGTTCTATTCCCGCCCGCGGCCAACACCGGTGACGAATATCTATACAGGTTTTGGGCCTCCTCTAGGTCGACTCAGCCTTAAAATGAGTATCTGTTCCGGTGTGTAAACATCACCACTGGGGAGACAAATGCGGCCGGGCGTGGTGATGGCCACCCAGCCCCTCGTGTGCTGTTCCGGCGTGAAAAGGTTTTCGCGAACAGCACTTGCCCCAACAATCTGTTCAGGCTATACGGGGGATCTTCATATTCATTGTGACCTATTCCACGACCACTTAAATATTCCAACGTTGTCATTCTCGCTGGCAGCAATATTCGAGCAAAGTTTCAGTTGTTATATTTTTTGTCATCGTTTGGTTTGTCATTGCCTCCGGCGCAGGAAAAAAAGGAAAGCACTGAAACCAAACGAGGTCGTAAAAATCACGTGGGCTGATTTAATGGCACCGTACGAACAGTGGCAGACTGAGAAGATCAGCTTTCACATTTCCCAAACAAAGCCAAAGTGCGTGGAATAAGGCACTTAATGAGCTCCCTAAAGATGAATGTGCTTGTTTATATATCTATGTGTATGTGTGTGTGTTTATACTGCATGTAATAATAATTATTGGGGTGGTGCGGTCGATATAGCTTGCTGGGCTATGAATACCGACTTCTTTGAGTTAGATTCCAAGCCATCGCTCGCGTCGAGTAGAGAGAGAGAGGGTTGCCACTACGGAGAATATTAATTCTAGATTTGAAGCTTTCGTGACTGCAAGGATTCATATTCTAAGGTTTTCGGTAAAGTCACGTAGGTAAAACATTTTAATTAATAAAAGTAAAATAAAAAATAAAATATAAATCAATCAACCAGTATATATACAAGGACTGTTTTCTTGGAATTTCTCATTTACTTGATACAGCTATCGTGCTGTGACGGTTCCACCTGAAGACGGAAGCTTGTGTTGCCTCCGAAACGTCGTAATTTTTTACCTACGTGACTTTACCGAAAACCTTAGAATACGGAGAATATTGTCACAATACTGGAAGACAGGATAAACTTGCATGAAGATGCTTCGTCTTGAGTGGTAATTTGTCGTCGTTGTTGTTATTATTATTAATAAACTCACAAACACCATGACTTTTAATATCCCGGGAGGACTTACAGATTTCCCGGAACGGCTAACCTCAAAGAGAGGACGATCCCGTAAAGACCAGCACAGGTGGCAACTCTCGTGGCTAGTGATATCTGGACCGGTTGTGTGTCCCCGTTCACCAACCAGCTTGGTGAAGTATAGTCAAGCGACTCACCATCCATAATAGAGGGTTTTTTGGGGGTTAGATCGCGTAAATATATAAATGTGTCGTTAAACCCGCCACCACCCGACACAGCCAACTAGTAAGGGTTGTCACGTAAACAGAACGTGGCCAATTCGTCACTAGTACAGCACTAGTGTATAGTGTAGTGTATAGTAGTGTATAGTGTAGTGTATAGTAGTGTATAGTGTAGTGTATAGTGTAGTGTATAGTGTAGTGTATAGTAGTGTAGTGTGTAGTGTATAGTAGTGTAGTGTATAGTAGTGTAGTGTGTAGTGTATAGTAGTGTAGTGTGTAGTAGTGTAGTGTAGTGTGTAGTGTATAGTAGTGTAGTGTATAGTAGTGTAGTGTATAGTGTAGTATACTAGTACAGCACCATCGGTGTGTTGGAGAGCCAAGCCACAATGTTTACACTCTGAGGAGTACGACGTTTCGCCAGTAATTACAACCAGCTTCATCAGGCGACAGCCAAATTTGTAGAGAAGTCCACCTGTTTCGTTCCTTACATAGAGGCGTAGATGTGGTGGCCACACTTCTGTGCTCTTGCGCAAAGTGGAGAGGGGGGGGGAGAGGCATTCATCAGCAGTGGATAGATCACGGCTGATGAAACGCGGATGGCTTTAATGCAGGTATATGAAACACGGCAATGAACTGGGTTTCATTGCCATGCTGGAATGCTTGGAGACTATAAAAGTCTAAATGATGTCCGTGTTAAAAGTTGCGTGGGTCCGGCTCTGCGCTGCCATTACCGTGGATTGACTAAGGGCTGCACAATAATACCAACAATACCCCAGCTGTATATGCAGAGTGGCTGAGCAATTGACTATGTACGTACGCATTTCTAGATTTGAAGCTTTCGTGACTGCAAGGATTCATATTCTTAGGTTTTTTCGGTAAAGTCACGTAGGTAAAAAAATTAATAAAAGTAAAATAAAAATAAATAAAAGATTTTTTCTTTTATTAATTTTCATTTACATTTTTTTACCTACGTGACTTTACCGAAAAAACCTAAGAATATGTACCTACGGTGGACTTATTTCGCACCGTACGTTGCCAACCGCGCTAATCGGACGTGCGGGGGGGAATGCCAACAAACTGAACACAACAAGCATTGTAAAGAAATGAGTTTTCAATCTACCTGTCAGAACGTTCAAAGTTCTCCTCTTGGTCGGGGGTTAAATCAACCCATCATCTCTCCAGAGGCCATAAAATAGAGTACCACTTTGTGGGACCCTCATCAGTGGTTGTTCTATGGAGGGCCTGGCCTCTGCCACAGGAATGTGGAATGCCACCAACGGCTCAGGGTCACAAATGACAACGAGCGCCACTCAATGCTTGTTTGAGCAAGGAGACACTGTCCTTGGCGTCGTCAGCCAGGGTCAACTCACTGCTGGATGAAGTCCCCTCTAAGTCAGCATCATATATCATGGCCCTGCGATCTAACAAGCCGCTCGGCACCTGCACAAGAGCTGATTTCATCGCTCCATCTCCTCGATGGACGGCCTCTTGGACACATTCCGTTCCTTGGCCATCATCGTTTCCAGCGACTTGTCCTGCCCAAGCCCACTCACGTTTCTCAAGAGTTTCAAGCGAGTGTATGTATAACAGGGTAAGTGTGTGTGTGTTTGACCTAGGGGAGCGGTAGTGTAGCGGTTAGCGCGCTGCGCTATGAACCCGGCAGCCCGAGTTCGTTGTGTTTGACTTCTCGAACCGGTGTTACTCTCTCCGTCTCTCAGCGTAATCCCGGGCGTGCATCTTTCCGCACTCTCCCCACGGACGCATCTTTGTTTGTTTCTTTGTGTGTCTGCGTGTGAATCGTAATCCCATGGAATGACGGTGTCGGCACGGCCACGCGCAGGGCAGCGCACTCCACCCACGCGCCGTCCGCTCTCCCTGTCGGGAGAGCGGACAGCGAGGAGCAGCAGCAGCAGCGACTGTGGCCTCCGATCCAGAGGTCGGCCGCATTCAATTCGAACTCGCGGCGTGACAGTCGACACATTGGGCTTGCGGGTTTCTTAAATCCACCCCCACCGAGGAACGCCACGCTGAGTCGCGCGACCCTTTCTCAGCAGTTGTTGAACGCGCGCTTATTATTCACGAGGGAGGAAACCGAACCAGCGCGCAGAAAACCCCCACGAGGATGAGGGCCCCGTCACCCCCTCTCCAGCCCACGGGAAGGGAGTTTCACAACCATCTGTCCGATCCAGCAACCCTCAACTCCACCCGTGCCGGATTACGGGCCAGGTGCAATAGCCATCACCGCCCGGCTAGGCATCTGGCCAGCGAGTTCAGGGTAGGCCAAGTTTCCTGCTAGAAATGTGCTCTCTTTGAAGAAGGCTGCCCCCGAGTGGAAGACCCATCTTCCGCCAACAAGTGGCGCGGGATGCACCATTGCAGGGCCGCTCTTTTATCCTTCGCTGTTAGGGGGGTGGTGGTGGTGTGGTGGTGGTGGTGAATGAACGTTGCCCTGCTAAGTTGAAAGGACGGCAACGCGGTATTTGCGCCACTTCGCCGGAGGCTTGTAGACCAACATGAAAGGGAGCTCACACGCCGGCTCGCCACGCGCCGGGGGACGACACCAAGCCCTCGTGGCGGACACAAATCGCGTCGCACGCTCCGCCGATTTGGTTTTCTTTAAAGGGCGGACCTGTGGAAACGGCGTTTGATTGCGGAAACTTACGACCCAGAAGACGAGAGAGCGAACGGCTCGAGATGGCGAATCACGGATAATACGTGGGGTTGGTTGGTGTGTTTTTTGTTTGAAATACGAACACGTCAGTTTAACACGCAGTAGGTTTTCGCGACCAATATCCATAGTTCAAGGGCTCGGCGTGATTTTCCCGCTGGCGTTCGGCCCACTCAAAGTGTCCGCCGGTACGTGGCCGTCGATTAGTAATTTAACAAAAAGCAAGCACGTGGGCAGAGGGTGGTTGCCATGCGGTGGAAACGCCACGTGCCCATGATGGGAACCAGTTTATACGTAGGACGGCCACTGTTAGCTATCCACAATATGGTACTTATTTTAATGACCCGAAAATGGATGAGTGCCTGATGTTCATTGATAACCAATCTGATGTCAAGTTCTTTTAGAATTGTAAAAAAACGGACTGTCAGTGGTCTGTGTCTCTTATGAAAACGATAACATTTCCCGTTTATATAAATGTGGTGAGTATTCATACATATTTTTAGTTTGTACGTAAGCATGCGTATAGGGGTTAGAAAAGCAATGTGTGCATCATGTATGTTCAGTCTTAACATTAATTTGTTCGTGCAGAAAATTCAACAACTCTCCAAAAAACAGTCTTGGGACTCAGCGAGGCTTTCGTCTGGAAACAGAGGACTATTATACTTTTGTAAATTTACGTACTTTTATTGTTTTTAAAGTCATTAAGGAGCAAAGGCGACGGAGCGTAAAATACTTGAACCCACAATAGGGCCCCCCTCTGCCTTTCCTGGACCCCCCCCCCAACCACCCCCACATTGTTTTTGTTGGCTAGCTACCGCCCCCCTCTAAGTTATAGCCCTGTTGTTATTCAATTATAACTCTTTACTACAAGGCGTGTGTGCGTGTGTGCAGTGGTACCAGCATGCACGTACACGGTGCACAGGGCGCCGTGGTGGCGAGATGTTAACTACTTCACCCGGTATACAGGAGGTCGTGGGTTTGATCCCAACCCCGACACTTTTGGAGTTTGCATTTCTCTCTCCCCGTGGTCGCCTGGATGTTTTTCTCTTCGCGTTTTCCTCTGGTTTTTCCCTCCACATTTAGACATACGGGGTTAGAGCATTTGGCGGCTGTACATTTCCACTCTGTTAAACTATCATTTGTGGCTAGGTCGCATCTGAAAAAGAGCTATGCAGCTCAGTGGGCTTTACCTGGTGCAATACAAATCGTCTCTAGTTTGTGTGCCCCTTCTCGTCCATGAGCCACAGCCCTGGTCATGTTCCATGTGGTGACCACCCGATGTGGCGTAGCTTTCGCAGGTTCCAAATCGCATCGCGACTACGTGCGTTCCGCTACTTTAGGTGGTACCAATTTATACTCTGGCTCATGGACTCTCGGCATCTCCAGCAGAAAGGGCGGTTGGTTTCTGTCCCTATAGTCGTGTTTACATAACTCTTAGATGGGTAGAATACATTCAAATTACACATTACCGGAGGAAATGTCATTAAATGTTCACGTAATACAAATGACCAATTAGTTTAGATTACCAATTACGTTGAGGTAATTTCGAAAGCGATTGACAAATTACAAGTGACATTGTTTGAGTCACACGTAATTCAAAGAAACTGCTCATCTCTGCCAAACCAACCACCCCCACACGTGGAGCAGACAGCCGCCTCTGGGTGGTCACTCCTCTGGGAGAGTGGGCGCCTGTTCCCAGGCTGGCGGGGTCTGTGATGTCACGCTATCACGTGGGGGGCAGGCTGAGGGCAGTCGTCAAACGATGAGAGGACCCCCCAACCACCCCTGTAACGGAATAAGACCGCAGGCCGGAAAAAAAACGTTAGTTTCCAACAACATGGACACGTGTACAGAGCACCCAGCCTCTATGCACCATGCAAGATCCATCGCCAGACTGAGGGTAGGCTGTGGGCAGGATTTGGTTAGGCTGAGGGTAGGCTGTGGGGTGGCTGAGGGTAGGGTTTGGCTGGCCGGTGACTGAAGAGGGAAATCCCAGCTGCAGAGACCTCCGGTGCTGCTGGTGGTGGCGCGGGTGCTGGAGGCATCCACCCTACGATACACGCAGCAGATGAGACGACAACACACAACAAGCACACAACGAACGTGACATCGTGGTGATCCCCACGCTCGGCCTCGTTTGGAGATCGTCAGCGGCAACGGCGCTGCTCGGTTCGTCTACGCCGCCCGCCCAGTTGGGCCGGCCCCGACGTCCGCTGGACGTTCAACCCCGACTCTGTCTGTGTCTGTCTCCTACGCGCATGCCGGCGCATTCTCTGCGCGTGCCTTTTTGGCTCCGTCTATGTTTCTCTGTGATTCTTACCGCTCCGTTTCTCCGCGCGTATCTATCCATCTATGTTCCTTTGCGTCCTTCTCACCGTTTCTCTGTACGCGTTTACCTATAGATACACGCTTCTCTGTATCGACGTCACTCTGTGCGGATGGCAACGTTTCTATGTTTCTATACGCTTCATTGAATCTCCCCTCCCAGCACTCGCCTTGCTTCAGCCCTCCCGACACTCGCATCCTGGCTGATGTCACAACGCTACACTGCACCCCCCCTCCCCCCACCTCAACATCTTATCCTCCCATCCACAGCCTGTTCACGACGATCCTGCATCACGCCCGAATTGTCCGCGCGGCGAAACGCCAAAGCGGCGGCGAAGCCGGTCTCCCAGAATGCCGTGCTCCTGCTCAGGCCATCGACGTTCGCTCTGAGAAAGCGACGCAGCGGTCCAGCGCCCCCCCCCTCCTCTCACCATTCCCCCCCACGACTCCCCCCCCCCCCCCCGGCTCATGAGCCACCCCTCCCGCTTAAAATCTAAATGAATGAAAACACTCCAATTAATCTGTCCCGGCGACTCGATGCGAAATGAGATATCGCCATTTGACACTGTGAAGCCATCAATTCACGTTGGGCTGCTTCTAATGAAGCCCGAAGAAGGAATGTGGGCCGCTTTTTATTTGTCTCGCACGTTGGCGGGGAAAACAAGAAAAAAAGATTCGAAGAGGCGCACAAACATTGACATCAAAAAATTCCTATGCGTGCATTCCCAGCGACGGAAATAAAGTATTTCTTTTTTTTGGAACCTCACTTGCTCAGTCTGAAGCCTGGAAAAATTAGGCCAAGTGTGTGTGTGTGTCTGTGTGCGTTATGCGTGGGTTGGGTGTGTGTGCGTGCGCACGTGTGTAAGTGTGCGTGCGCGTGGGAAGCGGCAGTGTAACGGTTGGCGCGCTGCGCGACGAACCCGACGACCCGAGTTTGATTTCCGCTCACGGCCGACACCGGTGACGATTATCTGAACCGGTCCTGGTCCCCCCCCTCGGTCGACTCAGCCTCAAATGAGTACCTGGTGCGGTGTGTAAACATCGCCACTGGGGAGACAAAGGCGGCCGGGCGCGGTGCTGGCCAGCCACCCCCTCGTGTGCCGTGCGGGCCTTCATAGGTGCTCGCTAACAACACTTGCCTCAACAGTCTGTTAAGGCTACACGGGGGATCTTTTTGTGTAATGCGTGGGTTGGGTGCATGTGTGCGAGTGTGCGTGCGCGCGTTTCACACCGGCGGGGTTGGTGGGGGCAGGTGCAAACCACCGCACGGCTCGCTCAGCTGTTCAAAGTTTCTCCTTCCTGGCCCTCGTCGATTTCCATCGTCGATGTCATGCTCTGTGGCGCCGGCCACACCAACTCTGTGGGAGGGGCGGTGGATGGGGGATGGAGGGGGTGGGGAGTGTGGGGAGGGGGGGGTTTAAGACGCCTGCCCCCCATCGTTTCAACTGGCACGCAGGGAGATTTAAGTCCAGGATCAGAATCTTTATTCAGACTGCAGGAGAAATCCGATGAGCTATGAAGCTCTTTTCCACAGACCTCCAGTGAGGGGGCGGGGTCAGCAGGTGAGTGCGCTGCTCCCCGATACGCCACCTCTATCCGTTTAAAAAGAAAACGTGATCCTGAAGAAAAATCAAGCGGCCCTTTTCTCGTAGACATGCGCACAGGCTGCGTGCCCTGGGCTGCTGAAGGAGACGAAGGAGGAGACGAAGGAGGGGATGAAGGAGCAGACGAAGAAGATGAAGGATGAAGGAGAAGACGAAGGAGGAGTAGAAGGAAAAGAAGAACTTAAAAATCATTGTCAAGCGCGCGGCCGTAGCACTCCAGTGACATCGTTGTGGTGGTGATGCCACCGCCGCATCATAATTCACTGACTCTTCATCAGGAGGATTAATAATTTTTTTGCAATCGAGTAACTTGCGGCCAATTATTTTTCCTTTACTCGGTGAATGTGGCCCATTCCGCCAGAAGAGAGAAGGGTGCCAAGAAGTGGATCGGATATCGTGCGTCGCTGATGTTAGCCATGGCCAAGAATCAAACTCAAGTCAACGGGTTCACAGCAAAGCGCACGGACGACTGCACCCGTCACTGCTCTTAGCCCGGCCAATCATATCAACTATATATTTTTAAACTAAAAAAAAATTGGGCTTTTTCCGTAAAAAAACAAATTATAGTTCACATATATACGTGTAATTTTTTTTTTTTACATTTAGAGAAATGAGCCCGAAACTTTGTGAAGCATTTCACAGTTTAACAACGCCCCCAGCTCGTGTTTGTATAAGAGAGGTCGCCCCCACCGCCACCCCGTCCCCACTGCCACCACCGCCACCACCGCCACCACCGCCACCCCGTCCCCACCGCCACCACCGCCACCACCGCCACCCCGTCCCCACCGCCACCACCGCCACCACCGCCACCACCGCCACCACCACCGCCACCACCACTGCCACCACCGCCACCCCGTCCCCACCGCCACCATCGCCACCACCGCCACCCCGTCCCCACCATCACGCCGGCCCCACCACCACGTCGTCCCCCAGTAGCGAGTAAACGGGAAAGGGGCTAATCTTAATTTTGGAGCTTTCGTGACTGCAGGAATTATTCTTTGGTTCTTTCGGTTAAGTCATGTCTAAAGATAAAATAATAAATTAAATAATAGCATATTACGACGTTTCGATTGCAACACAAGCAATCATCATCAGGCATAAAAGAAATAGCAACAAAATAGCAACAAAAATCTAAATCTAACTAGAAAACTATAGACAGACATACAAGCAGACAGAATGGGAAAGGGGCTCTCCGCTTGGCACATGAGCCACCCCCCGCTCGCTGAAAGGCGCACAATAAGTGATTCCTGATGCGGCTTCATGAACTGTCCCAATCGGATTTTAAATTGAATTTAATCATAAATTCGCCTCGTTTGTTCCGTCTAATTCGTACTATCCGCGTTTCTGTTTTGTCCACCGATTCATTCTGCACTGCCCGGGGCCCCGTGCTGTGTGTATCGCGTGTCCACTATATGGTGTCCGTTCAAGTTGCACCGTCTGCTTTGCCTCGTTTGTAACCCTCTCGGTTGGTCTCGTTCATTCAGACGGTTCGCCTGATGGACAAGGACGCATTATGAGTTTCACAATGTCAACGTGTAAATATGAATGAAAATGTTTTGTACCCAGTCACAGACTGTCCGGGAGAGTCTACACCAAGTCGTAGGAATTTTTTTCATGAGGGTCCTCGCATTGAGTCTTCAACATTTTGAAGACGTTTTCAGCCAATTAACGATGAGTGTTTATCCAAGTGGGAGGAAATCAGAGGCCCGCCCCCGATGAAAACCCACACGTGCAAGGGTGCAACACTCGATCCCCGTACAGATGTAAACAGGTGGCGATTAGTCCACTTGCTGTCCCGCCTTTTCCTGGTGAGCCAGGGTACGGCTCCTCCTCGACGCCCACGGGAAGGGAGTTTCACAACTTTCGTGCGATCCACCAACCCTCGCTGCCTCCACGGTGCTGGTTTACAGGCTACGTGCAGATCCACCACTGCCCAGTTACCACGCCACTCACAGTCTGATACGGCACAACAATCCCATTTTGTGTTGATTAATTTACTAATTGTTACATGCCTGGTCGTCACCTTCTGGTACACGGGGCAATGGAGGACCGAGTGGGGTGGGGAATTAGACTGAGCTACTGAGTGGGCCAAGGGCAGGGCAATGGATCAAGAGAGATGCGTCGTCAATTGACCACCAGCGCGTTTACAGCGACGACAACTGGACATCTGCACCTCCGATTATCACGGTTGGCTACATACGGTGCGAAAGACGTTTAACTTACATACATACCATCTGCGTTTCTTTATTCCTGTAAATCAGCCTATTGCTGAATTGTCATGATGATTATTAAGTAAGTCCACTTGTTTGTCCAGGAAAGCCTCACTGAGTCTTATGACTCTTTTTCCGGAGAGTCCTGCCCCGTTCTCGCAGTAGCGGGGTGCGCGATGATTGCCACGTACAATCCCAATTGAGTAAACTTTGGGTAACTTCTCATCATTAGTAAATCTCGTCCATCAATTCCCTGTTGGTGCAGACAGAGAGAGATGGAGACGGAGACAGCGGAGAGTCGGAGAGAGTGTGGAGTGGTGTAAGGGCCAATCGTAGATGGTGAGGAATTCGGTCGAGGTGAGGAGTCCATAGCAGCCAGAGAGAGAGAAACGGAGAGCGAGAGCGTGGCATGCACTATTACCAGAGTCCAGGGTGAGATGGAAGGGGCGATCGTAGGCGGTGAGGAATTCCGCTGGGGTGAGCAGCCCGTGACAGCAGAGTAGGTGCGCCAGCGTGTCTTGCGGCAGAAGAAGATCCGGGTGTCTCTCCCGCACGCTCTCCAGTGCCTGACGCATGCTCACCTGGCACGTGCACAGAGGCAAAAGACAAAGTACCGCCCCCCCCCCGCCCCCCCAAACTGCCGTTAGCGAGCACTTATGAAGGACGGTGGGTGAGTCGACCTAGAGGAGGCCCAGGTCTGGTTCAAATGTTCGCCGCTGTTGTTGATCGTGAGCGGGAATCGAACTCGGGTCGCCGGGTTCGTAGTGCGGTTGCGCTTAACTCCTGCACTACCACTACCCCCCACTGGCACGTACACAATGCACATCAGCACATAGTTGCCCATAGAGTCCCGGGTCAGCCAAATGATGAGTGACTGAGCGCATGGGTGAGTGTGCGCTTGGAGTGAGTGTGTAGTTGAAAGTCGATCACCCTCCAGCCACAACGGAGGGCGGAGGAGTGACGCCCACAACAATGAGTGGGGCACCGGGTGACTGAAACACAGCGAGTTAGCACAGTGGGGAGCACAGGTGGCGCATCTGCCAGTCATCTCTGTCAATCAACCCATATTACCTGCGCTTGTCCCATAATCTGCCAGCGGGCCTTCGACACTTCACGTACCTGTGCCAGTCTAGACTGCACCTAGCCTGGCACGTGCACTGCGGTGATGTCACCGTCACTCAGTGGCGAATGAATGGATTTTGTTGTTGTCATCGTCGAGTACATAAGTTAAGTCATGGACTCAGTGTAAGTTTGCGGAGGTGAGCGTACATGCAATTTTGTGGGTGAGTGCATCGGTTAGAACACGGGTGAGTGTGTGCAGATGTGGCTGAGCGTGCGGTGAGCGTGTCGGTGAAATCACACCGGGGGCCAACGCACCAACGCAATTCGTGGAATAGCTCAGATTGGACGAGAGTAATATCAATGTCAGGGTCAGTATTCCTGTTGCTACATTCACATTGCGCCATTATAATGGGGGGGGGGGGGGGGGGAGCAGGGGAAAACACTCCGCTTGCAGCATTCTGCTCTTAAACTGCAGGAGAACCGTTAAATTCAAAGTCAGCGCCGGCTGCTTGAATGAGAATTGGAGCGGTGCTCCAATACCGTTAGTCGCCCCGGGGCCCACATTCTTGAGGGTAAGGGGCCAGTCTCTCTGCAGGATAATTACGATTGGCTTCCCACAACGCGGTAATCATTTTTATCAACCCCGAGGGAAGAGGAGCTGAATTGACCCCCTGAATGGGATTTAATTTCCGAACCTTTCGATCGCAAAGTCGCGCACTCTCTACCAACCGCTCCAGCCTATCAGGTTTTATAATAATCCGAAGTAAAATACGAACGACACGAAACACGAGCAATTCGGCCACACGATGCTGTGGCAGGCAGAGTGCTCAACTCCCGCTTGGAGCATCGACTTAGCCCATCTTCCTTTCGGGGATGGATAAAATTGGTACTACTTCGAAGGAATTCAACGTTACATCAGGGTGTCTTCTTCTTCTTGCTCAAACGAGATTCTGGTCGGAATGCCGATGCAAGCAATTCCACGTTTCCATGGCAGGGGCCCAGTTTATCCATAGATCAACCACTGTTGGCATTGAACAAAGTGTGACCCGTCACGAATACCGCGCGAATTCAGCGGCGTATGTTTGTTTATCACGTTTTGGATCCAGCTGGCCAGGAATAGCCCACTTTTCACCCTGGCAACTGGAGAGCACAAACTAAGTGTTTCTGACATAACATCAAAACTAACGCTCACATATTACAGAACCACACTGAAGAGACAAACAACATATATACTATAAAAATTAATTCAAATAATTTTTTATACTTCAAATCTCATCAATGGGACACTGTTCCAGTGCGCAACCAGGCTATTATAATTGAATTTAAAAAGCCGTGAGCACCAACTGGACATCTGTGAAAAAGAGCTTTATAGCTCATCAGATTCCTCCAGGAAAAATTTATATTATTATGATTCTGTAAGGAATTTAAAAGCAGTTACTTGAACGCCACCCCCGGTGCAGTTTGACCGCCGGGACGCCCGACAGCTACGCCACGGGACGAACGTTCTTGACGCCGGGTCAATCGCTACGATCGCAGGGCGGCTATGAGGCACCGCGTGAAGCAGCGCCGTCGTCGGGGCTACGGTACCCGTGTTTGCCAACAATGCCAACGTGGTCTCCGTAACCGCACCCCTCCAACCCGACCGCAAAGCGCGCTCGCACGCACGCACGCTCGCACGCGCGCTCGCACGCACACGCGAACGCACGCACACGCGAACGCACGCACGCACGCTCGCACGCACACGCGCTTGCACGCACACGCGAACGCACGTGCACGCGGGGCAGACGGCAGACGATGCCCCTAATGAGCACGCTGGGTCCCGTGTGCGTCTCGGGGCCGTTCTCCTCCACGACGCATTTCACACAAAACGTACATATTAGTCACGTTTGATGGTGTGTGTATATATAACTTAAATGAACTTCTTCTTGGTTCTTTCGGTAAAGTCACGTAAAAGGGAAATAATAAAATAATAAAAATAAAACATAATAAAATACAATTCTAACGACGTTTCGGCCACAACGCAAGCAGCCGTCCTCAGGTGAAGAACAGGTCTGTCGGGAAGACTGCGTCCGACAGCCGACAGCCCTGTTCTTCACCTGAGGACGGCTGCTTGCATTGTGGCCGAAACGTCGTGAGAATTGTATTTTATTATGTTTTATTTTTATTATTTTATTATTTCCCTTCTACGTGACTTTACCGAAAGAACCAAGAAGATTAATCCCTGCAGTCACGAAAGCTTTAAATCGAAAATTAAATGTGCTTATTTCACAAATTCACTCTTAAGTGGTGTAATCTCGTTTGGCTCGTATTAATGATTTTAATTTGCGAGAGCAACGTAATATGCGTTCCTTATTTTGTCACAGACCCCACCACCGCCACCACCACATGCTGGGCTCCAGCCAATTTGGGAAGGGTTGCTAAAGTCTTTATTTTTATATATATAATTTCGAGCATGCAATCACTTGTTTGCTAGTTTATGCTCACTTGAGAATTGTGGATTTCACCAGCCTCTACTCAGTAACGTCCCCTAAGTTACATCTTGAATTTAGGAATGTTTTCAAAGTATGTTGTGCACCTAAAAGGACGTGGCATGTAACCCGGGTCGCCTTTGCTAAGGAGGCTTTGTTTTATGCGGCATCTCAATCGGTGTATTTTTCTTCTATCTCCGAGTTAAATAAAGGATCCTGGCTCACGAAGTGAAACCTTAGAGCGAGCGTCACGGAACAATGATATTCGTATTAATAATGTATTTGTTGACGCTGCTGCCGCGTTGGTAGCGGCTCGCGAGTACGAATAACACAAGAAAAAACTCTACGCCATCAACAACAACACTATTGAGCATTGCCTCAAAAATAAAAATGTAAATTTTTTTTTAACCCTTTATAACCTGTGCAACGTTTCGGGCAATGGCCCCGTCCCCCATTCGTCTGTACGAATATTAACGATCGGCGAAAATAGTAATCGCTGCCACATGCGGCGCTGGAGCTTAATGAGCGGCCGTCCGTTCGTCCGTGCGACCGACCGACCGACCGACCGGATGCGCCGCACCAGCGGAACCCCGCGGTTCGATGTCGCTCCGCCCCGCTCGTTTCGTTACGTCCAACAGATGTGGCCGAGTGAGTCCGTCCCGTGGGAGCGAGAGGTTCTCGCGCCACGTCCACATTCACAAGCGCGGCAGATTTCATTTCGGCGGCCGATTCATCACACACCCCCCCCCCTGCCTTTCCCGAGAAGAAAGTTTCTCGCGAGCGGCCGCGCGGGCCGGGGGGACGCGTGCGGCCTTCGGAGTTGAAGCGCCGTCTCTTACCCCTGCCCTTGCTCGCTCCATCGAGAGGAAAGCGCTGCTGCTTCTCCCCCATTGGGGGACCCTGAGCCCGTGGTGAAAATGTGAGAATTTCTACTTCTGGGGGGCAGGAGACAATCGCTGCGGATATGGGGCTTCCAAAAAAAAAAGCAGTGATCAATTTTATCGGTCTGGGACGGATGATGATGGTGTTGATGATGATGATGGTGTTGATGATGATGATGGTGTTGATGATGATGATGGGCTGAGTTTGTCCCTCCCCACTCAAACTTGGATTTTAACTTGGGACCCATCCTGCCCTAATTTACGTTTAAGTTTCAAACATTTGGACAGTAAGATATATATCAAAATCTAAATAAAACGACTTGAGTGCTCTCATTAGCGGCACCAAATTTAGAATTAACATTCTTTCATCGGTGCGCTCCACGCTCATTTGTCAAATCTGCACAATACTTTGCAGTTGCCTTACTTTTTAACTCAACTCTGAGCGTCTGGGATACAATCTGCTCTGTTGTTGTTGTAATGGTGGTTGTGGTGGTGGTGAAGCGTCATAAGCCGAGGCACGCTGTCTGATACGCATGGCAGAATTCCGACCCTCTCGACAGAATGCGACGTGTCTGCGGAGGGGGAAGTTGGGATGCCCGTGCCAATCTTGACAACGCTCGGCCAAAATCACCGGTGCAGTGGCAGACCCCTCAACCCAGCAGTGGAAGGTCACGAGTTTAAAATATCGGTCAGGGGTCAACTCCGCCCATCATCCCCGTGAGGTTGGTGAAATTAAAACTATTAATGTAGCAAACCATAAGTGGATGCGTTATCAATATCACTGCTGCGGACGATCAGAATTGGCGTTGGAGTTTACAGGGCGGTAATTAACGTGGAGATCGGCGTAGTCATAACTCTGGAATTGGGGCCAGATATGATTGGGGTTAGTGATAGGGTTGGGTCTTTCAATTGGGGGTATTGTGCACTACAGCACCACCCAGCACCTGTGATAAGCGTGGTTGGCTACGTACGGTGCGAAAGAAGTTCAACATGCGTACATACACGAGTAAGGCGTTCGTGCGATTTGACCGCGACGTGACGTTGAAGCTCTCAACCGATATTCGTTGACTATTTGGACACAATTTGACCCCCTGCCAAAACACGAGCCGGGCTCTCACGCGGGAGACGAGAGATGAATGGTGGTGGAATCACCGCTATGCACCAATTACACTGCCCAGCAAAAGTCTGCGGGCCAGAACTGCGCACAGAAGAATTAGCTATAGACGAGTGAAGACGTAGCGGCTGCCAATGTGACGGGCCGGCGATGACTTTCGTGAGAAGATGATAATGAGTCGCCCAAAATTGCCTCACGGCGAAAAACGAGTGCGCAAGTCGAAAATCCAGCGGTCTTTTCGCCACCGACGTTACACATGCGCACGTGCCAAGATTTCCACGTAACATTTGGCGCACGCAAAACAAAGGTGATTGGTTCGCCTCCGCGTGCCAGGAGCAGGAGAGAGGTCATTCCCGATGGGCTCGAAGTGTTTTTCACAAGTGGGTATGAGCACTTGCCATTGGCCGTTTCAGCGTCGCAGTGGTCAGTGGACGACGTCAGTTATTTTCGCGGGAAAGAGGGAACAATGTGGTGCACAAACCGAGTTCTAGAATATTTTTTTTAGATCAGGCTCGTGAGCAGGAGACAGTCGTCGTGACACTGAGGGGTTGGCGACTGCAACAGTCATGGAAAGAGGCCTTCTTCATCCAGCAGTGGATAGATCGCAGCCGATGATGGTGATGAACTGAGTCTTGTTTTATTACTCGGGAGTTTTGTTTTAGTCGTCGGTAAAAATGAAAACTAAGGTGTCTTATGCTCTTTTCGCGAAGCGATTTTTTGTCTTTTTACGAGTTGTTTTAGAAGTCACACTGTCTCAATGATGCAGAGGAAACCGAAAATTTAGTAACGCGTGCTTTAAATACTGGGGTCCGCGTAATTTTTGCAAAGATTTCATCTTTTTTTTTAAGGACGAATTTTTTGTCGCTGACATGTTTTTGGCAACATTTAACATATTTTTGGAAGACCCGGGCCACCGCTTCCTGTCGAAGTCACGCCAAACTGTACCGACTTTAGCTCTGGCTCCTGCTCATTCCTCGCATCATGAAGCTCCACCGAAAACCGCAAACAAATAAAACAGCCGGCGACATGACGAGGCAAACGCACAGGGAAGCGATCTGTCCGCCCGAAATGTCAACGCGTGATTGTGAAAATACGATTTTTTTTCTCGATGCCACGTGTGTTTTTGTTATCGACTTCGGAAAACCTGCCCTCCATCAACAGCGCTTGCTTACGGCCTGGCAATAACGGCTGTGCACATACGGCTTCGCGAAATATAAATACACGACACATATAAAAGACAGAGATCCCCCGCACAGCCTTGAACAGGCTTTTGGGGACAAGTGCTGTTAGTGAGCAGCACCTATGAAGGCCGGCACGGCACACGAGCGGGTGTGTGGCCAGCACCACCGCCCAGCCGCCTTTGTCTCCCGAGTGGTGATGTTTACAGACCGCACCATTTGAAGCTTAGTCGACCTAGGGGAGGCCCAGAACCCGTTCAGATAATCGTCACTGGTGTTGGCCGTGAGTGGAAATCGGCATCCTGGGTTTGTAGGACACCGCGTGAACCGGTGCACTATACACACACACATATGTATTGCCCTCTAAGTCACGGTCGTTGAGGGGGAAAATGTAACTCTTGCTTAAAAAGCCCTCAGAAGCTGCAAGCACCGTCGTGAACATTTTTTCCGCAAATTACACAAAGTACCCGATGGTCTGCATGTCACTGTCGATTTCACAATGGGAACGCGCAAGATCGTGGGAACCGAGGCGCGGACCGATCCGTCACCATGTTTCACAGCGTCGTTTGAAAGACTTCCCCTCCATCATGTCCAGTTTCCCAAGCAGCTGCCTCAAGTCTCTAATCTCCCCTACAAACTTTACCCTTGAACCTTCTCCAACTTACAAGTTTTAATACGTTCGTCCTCTTCCTCCATGTCGCTTCCCCCCCCCCCCCTCTCTCTGCGTCCCCACGGTATTATTTTGGTGTTGTGTATTTTAGCTTTGAAGTTTGCTTTTCTTACCCCCCCCCCACCCCTGCACCCCCCCCCCACCCAGCCTTAGAAACCACCACAAACCTTAGGGGAATGGAGCAAGTGCAGTCCCAGCTTGAGCACGTGAGTGATGGCCTCCGACGCCAAATTCACGGTGGACTCAGTGGCTCCCCCGTCTCCCTCCAGTCGCGTGGCAGGGAGATTCAGCACCTTCACGCGAGCACAGGGACACCATCTCCCCGTTTAGTGTCCCAGGCTGTCAGGGGCACAAGCACTGTCGGTGAGGACCTATTAACCCTTTCCCATTCCGAGGACGTACGTGTACGTCGTCAGTTTTAATCCTTCCGATTCCGTTCCGATGACGTACACTTACATCATCGGAACGGACGTACACTTACGTCACCGGAAGGGAATCGGAATAAAAACTAAAATAACTTTATCGGTCCATCTTCAGGTTGGAAGACGTACCGAGGCTTCCACAAGGCCGAGCGGGAGGGCGTGTGGAACAGTTTGGCGGCAGCGGGTTGGTGAAGACAGGGCGCATAGATGCGAGAGCATATAAGTACGGTACAACTATGGCTTTTCGCCGCACCGCCCTCTGCTGCCCATCACGTAGGCCCGCAGCCTGCAACAGCTATTTTATGCGTGGTTGTCGCCCGCCCAAGGCCTATCTAGGCCGGAGCGTTGCTTCGCTGCCTAGAGGCAATGCAATTGTGCGCATTCCGGGTGATTCGATCATGGGCTCGTGCAGGTAGCCCGAGGGAATTCTGAGCCCGCATTGTGAACGCCGTATTCTGACAGCAGGTCTCCAACTGGAAACATTTTCTTTTCCATTGAATGACTTTGAAAAAATTGTACGGACGTGTGTATAAGTTCACTGCAGATGTGTTTTTCTTTCCGTACGTGCTCTCTATAAATATATAAAGTGGACGGTGGAACCCAGCAGTGAACCTCACCAATGTCACGAGTAGGCTAGTATTTTCCTACATCACTGCTACATAAATCTCTTCGTACACTGAATGTCCTTTTATTAATTCGTTAATTCATTAATAAGCCAGGAATGTTAGCGCTCGCCTGTGAACCAGCGGTGCGAAGGCGAGGAGGGTAAGTGGATCACAGGGATATGAGAAACTCGCAAAAGCCACTGGGCGACACAGTGGCCAACAGACGACAGCACATCAGGTGGAATTACGAATGCATCTGTGCGGATCTTTGTGCGCTATTTCCTCGAACGTGTGAGATATCTCTGGGCATTCCAGTTTCCTCTCAAAAGCAAATGCTCTCTTTTAATTGGAATTGGCCAAAGATCCCAATGCAGAACCCTCCTGAAAAGAAGTCTTTAAATACAAGTGAAGCTTCTCTGGATAAAAAAGTTGTAAACATGTTAATTTTGACACGCTTAAGAATCCATCGGTGCCAATTTTCAGGTATGCTACCACAGTGCTGTTAATGTTTAGCACAGTGCACTTGCAATTCAAATGTTGTCGGTTTGATCTCATGGCACATTAGGTAAAACAGTGTCGACAAGAGGCATGGACATGTGATATGTGTATCCTTGCATGACTAACCTTTCATAATAAAGGTTTTTGGGTCAGATCGCGTTATTTATAAATGTGTCGTAACCCTCCACCACCCGACACGGCCAAACAGTAAAAAATGTGTCAAGTTTTTCAAAGGACAAAATAATTAACTTCTTTAGCCCACCGGTGTGTTGAAGAGAGAATCAACGGCATTTTAAAATTTGAGTACGACGTTTCACTGATAATTGAATTAAATGATGACGTCACCCTGATGCTGCTCTATTTAAGACTGGAAGCAACAGGAGAGCTTCACCATTCTTGCCCGATGAAGCTGATTGTAATTATCAGCGAAACATCGTACTCAAATTTTTAAATGCTGTTGATTCTCTCTTTAACACACCGGTGGGCTAAAGAAGTGAATTATCTTGTCCTTTGAAAAACGTGACACATTTTTTACTGTTTGGCCGTGTCGGGTCGTGGAGGGTTACGACACATTTATAAATAACGTGATCTGACCCAAAAACCTTTATTATGAATAATATTGGTCGCGAAAACCTACTACGTGTTAAATTGTTTACTAACCTTGGGGGGATAGCGCAGAGGTGGGGAAAGGGGGGCGCTGGGACCAGTGGTCTTGATTGGGGGGGAGGGGGGGGGGGCTATTGAACTTTTAGACATTCAAGCCAATTTCTTCCTGCTCACACAAGCGTATGTATGTATGTATGTTGAACCTCTTTCGCACCGTACGTAACGCCCATACCTGCCAGAACCACTGCTGAAAGAGCCTGTTGGGGAGGTCATGTGACACCACCACAATCTTGACTCCTTGCAGCAATGCCCTGGACGAGAAGTGAAGGGGGGTTGCGCAACAGTAATGCATTGCAACGCTCCTGACGGACGTGACACGAAGCCAGATGGGCAAAGTCAGCGGCAGAACCGGCGGAGCCGAGTGCCCATGCGCTCCCAAACGAGAATTTGGCAGTGCTACCCTCCATCGGAAAGCGACGCATTAATCGACACGTTATTAAAACAGAACAGTAAATTTCGATTTAAAGCTTTCGTGACTGCAGGGATTCATCTTCTTGGTTCTTTCGGTAAAGTCACGTAGAAGGGAAGTAATAAAATAATAAAAATAAAAACATAATAAAATATTGTTTTATTTTTATTATTTTATTACTTCCCTTCTACGTGACTTTACCGAAAGAACAGTAAATCGCAATGGTTATTTATGTATATAAGTAAGGCTCCATTGTCAATCCACTGCTGGATGAAAGCCTCCCCCAAGCTGTGTTGTTTGAGCGTACAGTACTTCACGACCTGCGGTGGTTGGCACAGGTTGCCGATAAGTGGGGGGGGGGGGGCTACATGGCCAGTTTCAGAAGTCACCAAGGCTAGCCATGGTCGGGAACCAAATATCATGACGCCACTGCCCCCGCCAGCTGCTTCAACACTTTACTTTTCGACGCCAGTGATTGCAGTCGGCGCATTTGGTTACACAATCGTAGAAAAAAACACGTCAGCATGTTAAAATCCTGGCCAGAAGAATACCCGGCCATATCATCCGTCCGAGGTGGGTTGCTGCGAGTACCGCTCTGTAAAAAAAAGTCATCGAACGGAGAGACTGCTGCTCCCCGTGTGAGGAATGCTGAGGCTCTGCCACCTCTTGGGGACCACCAACAGAGAAGAGCGTTGCTCAATTCTCACTTGAGTGCGGAGGCATTCAAAATATTTATATTTTTTTCTTCACTCAACATTGTAACCCATCTTATTCATTCATATTTCACAACAGCCAAGTGACGCGGTTAGTCAAAGTGGGGGGGGGGGGGGGGAAGGCAACTTCATCCGCTCGGAGTGCAAACCCGGCGTGCATTTAATTCTGCGGACGTTGAGGCCGTGAGGCCGTGAAGTCGGCTCCACTGCCACCACCGCCGCCGTGTCGATGCCCGCGCGCCGTGCACTCTCTCTCTCCGTCGCTGCCCCGTCCCCTACCTCTCCTCTCTCTGCTCCATGTCCCTGAGGTCTCTGAGGATGGCGTAGATGGACTCGCTCCCACACTGCACCGCTCGACAGACGGAGGACGATTTGAAAACCAAAATCAAAACACGCAAAAAACACGAGCAGCAAGGTCAGCAGAGGGCCGGGATGCCCACGGCCACGGCCGGTCACGCAGCCCGCCAGCATTTTCCTGTGTTTTGTTCGCCGAATGTTCTACTCCCAAAAATCCCCCCCTAAATTGGCATGGGACCATTGAGGACAGTGCAGGAAGCTGCCGTCAATTACTGTCAACTTATAGAATAGCGGGGGGGGGGGGGGGGGAGCAAGCTGTATGCTGTGTGATGTGAGAGCGGAATGATTAAGCCCAACGGCGAGTCGATTAAATCGTTACGATTTAGGGTTCTGCTTTAAGAAGCAATCGTTAACCTTAATTATTGCGTAAGCAGTTTTTTTTTTATTGTGGTTGCCCTGTACGACTCGCCGATGCGTCTTTGGGTCGTACGGTGCGTTGTCCGGCAAGACGTCCGACGTTTTACTCCACGCACTGCGAGCTTCTTCAGCAGTAGCAATGAGCAGCCCGCGTTCGAGCCTATTACCTGCTGCTGAACCGGCAACGCCAACACCAGCAGCAGCAAGCAAGCAAGCAACGCTCGTATCGTCGGGAGAAATTGAGCTGCTCCATTCGGTTTCTTAAAGTAGCTCCCAGCACTTAGAGCAAACGTCGGAGCTTGTGCCGAAGAACCCGTGGCAAGACACGAAAAGACATCGGTGAGCAATTTTTTTTTCCTTAACGATGCGGCAGCCTTCCGGGGGCTAACCCGCCTCTGGTTTTATTCCTTAAAAGGAAGGCGCAACGCAGCAAAATACATTGCCCGCGTCTTCTAGGTGCACACCGAAGGCCGTGTGTCCGGGGCTGTGCAAATGTAATCTTTGTTAACAAGGGAAATGAACCGACTCTCAATTCACAATCAGTTACCCCATCGCAGTGCTCTCGTAAGCGGGCCGTTTAAAACGCACGGTAGTAACATTGCAGTGCCACGACTGTAGCGCTAGATCCGCGTGGCCAATTCTGACTTTAAAGCATTTTATGCGGCGGTCAATCTTGCGACAGACAACGCTGGAATGCCCTGGGCGAGGGGGGGCGAGAGGGGAGCAGTAGTCGGAGGGGAGTTGCGTCTTCCTCTAATATTGCAGGAAAGAGCCGCACAGGGGCAGTCAGCGTAGTGCTGAATCACCACCCGCTTGCTAGAGGCCCCCCATCCCCGCACTCTCACTACCCCCCCCCCCGCTCACAATTTTGTCGGCCTCGCGAGCGCTCGCCGCACGGCCCAGGACAAATATTTTTCTCACGGCGCCGCAAGGGGCTCTGACCTCGACGGTGTGGATGACGGCCGTCGGGTAGATGAGAAGCAGGCCATAGGCCGCCTCGCCCTGGTGGTGCTTGTGCAGTCGAGCAAACAGCCGCTCGTAATACTCTGGCCCCAGAGAAGGAGAGACAAACGGGAGGGAGGGAGGCCATTGCGGTACACGCAGAAAGAGAGAAACAGCTCGCTCTCGGCACAGCGTAATTGTTATCGAGTTCCACGGTGCGTTAACCTTTCAGAGTTGTGGGTGGTGGTGGTGGTAAAAGTAGTGTAGCGGTTAGCGCGCTGCGCTACGAACCCGGCGACCCGAGTTTGATTCCCGCTCACGGCGAATTCCAGTGACGATTATCTGAACCGGTTCCTGGGCCTTCCTTAGGTCGACTCAGCCTTAAATAAGTACCTGATCTGGTGTGTAAACATCACCCCTCCAGAGACAAAGGCGGCTGAGCGTGATGCTGGAAACCCACTCCCATCCCCTCGTGTGCTGTTTCGGCTCACTAGCAGCACTTGCTCCGACAGTCTGTTCAGGCTATACGGGGGCTCTTTGTCTTCGGTGCAAGTTAAATGCTTCAATCTGGCCAAAACGCGCATTTGCGTTGAGGTATTCCACCTTTCTCGAAAGCTCTTGGTGCAGAGTTCGGCTTAAGATCGCGGAGACGTATTGGGTTATCACAATTTAGCGCGCTGCGATCACGGTGTGCACATGTACAATGCATTTACAAATCTTAATAGTAATAAAATGTAAACAAACATATGCGCAGTCGTAGTCGACGGGATGTTAAACGGCCAGGGAGAGGAATGCATTGATGCACGACCCAGACTGCGTCCGCAGACTCGAATAAAGACGGCCACTGCATCGCGCGCTTTCAGATGCGCTTCTGCGGCCGTCTGGAACGCTCTTCCTTCCGATATAAGGAAGTTGCTGGAGCTATGCCCTTTTAAATAATCTAGATGAAAAATAACTTCTTTAGAACTGATGTTTGTGTTTAGTTTATTGTCCTTCTCCCGCAACACCGATTCGCACGGTTGGCTACATACGGTGCGAAATAAGTTCAACTTAGATACACACAAACTCTATGATGTCACGCGAATCCTATTTTTCCAAGATATTTCTCGTTTTATGTTCATAATTTATTTGTCTCATGGGTTCTGTTGTAACAACTGAATGCCTGAAGCACAGAATTCTGAGAGAACGTTTTACGCCACCATTTAAGGACATCAATTTTGCATCCTCACCACTTTGAAACTTGATACCAGCCAGAGGCTCATCGAGTGGTCCAAAAAGACTGAAATCGGGCGGAGATGGTTATGCCACAAAAAAAAAAACTGCCTTATGATCATCCCGGGGGGCGGTGTTGGCTGTGCTGCTGCACGTGCCCTGCTATCCAGCACGGTGAAGGCAGCAGCGTAGGTTGGTGGATCAAGGTAACAAATGTTGTGAAACTCCCTGTGGATGTCGTGGACGTGCCGTACGTACCCTGGCTCGCCGGGAGAAGGCCGTGCAGCAAAGTGGGGATCAATATTATCCGTCCCTTCTGTGTGGGATAAAGCGTTGGCCCCTCACATTGGTGCGTCGGCGATTTCCTCCCAAAATTGTATAAACAGTGGCTGCCCTATGGATAACGTTGTGTCTACCGATGGAATTTCCACCACCGTCTCAGAGCTGTCAACAGAGGGTGTCGCTCCGTTGTTCTTTTGCGCAAAGAGCTCCAACTGGTGACAGATAATTCTAAGCATGGGGGAGCTGTGGGCGCAGTGGTTCGCGCACTGCACTGTGAACCCGGCGATCGGCGTTCGATTTCAAGGCCACGACGCACACCAGAGGAGAGTTACATCTGAACCAGTCCTGCAGCTCCCCCTTCACGAACACACGATGACCAGCGTGGTGACGTATGGTCAAACCATCCCCATGACTGAATGGTGTAAGGTAGGCTTCATCCAACAGCAGATTGACAAAGGGCTGTGAGTTATTATTTTATGTTTCATAAGTACGAGCATGGCTTTCGCAATGCACTGTCAAAATAATTAGCACGCAAACTTGCCATGAATGTCTGGAAACTGGTCCCAGACATTGTAATTAACACCACCGCATGAGTGAATACCGCCTTAGCGAACTCCAACATAAGCAACCTATTAATATTAATAACAGTCTGCATCGTAGGCAGGCACACAGCA
The DNA here is from genome assembly GCF_964198595.1 of Lampetra fluviatilis. Classification (NCBI taxonomy): domain Eukaryota; kingdom Metazoa; phylum Chordata; class Hyperoartia; order Petromyzontiformes; family Petromyzontidae; genus Lampetra; species Lampetra fluviatilis. The sequence continues at coordinate 2,605,498 of NC_136309.1, read as the reverse complement.
CACTCCCTGTTAAGGTCAATGCATGGTAATTATACCATGGGGAATTCAGGTTTCATGTTGTATTGGGTTTGTAAGTTGCAGTTTAACCATAAAATCCTTTACTGCCAATTTCTAAAGGGATTGTTTTCTGAACATTTCATATTTCATCACAATGTTGGTGGACATCTTCCAATGGATTAATAAAATGTTTTGTGCGCACAATTATCTACATTCCTATTTTACAATATCAAGCTTTATGAACATAATGCATTTTTTAACAGGACATCTGGGTGTTTGCTTCAGCGCTGCCAAATATTTCCCTGCAGATGATCCAACATTTGAGAGTGATTTACTGCCATCGCGATTACCGTATTAGTAAAAAATGCCTTGAAACGAGTTAAAAGCCGACTTTTGAGGCAATGCCCTCTTTCAGGTCACCTCCGAGGCGGAGCGTGTTTACGGCGCTTTAACGACGACCATAAAGTGCGGCACTTTTTGAGAATTGTGTTTCTTTTACAAACGCTGCAAATTTAAGTCTCCAAAGTTTTGTTCAATTTCGCAAGCGGTTGTTGTTGTTGTTTTGTGTGTGTGTGTGTTGAAACTTGAACGGTTACCATATTCCCGGTGCTATAAGCCCGGGCATTAATTTAAGATTAAGTTCAAATAGGCGAAGCCCATGTCAAGTTTAAAGTACTCTGACTGTATTCTCCAAGTTTCTTAAGCAAAAAATTCTAACATCTTTCACACTATACGTAGCCAACCATGCTGATCGAAGGTGCGGGAAGTAGTACATGATCCAGTAGTACTGTCCCTACGACTCTATGCAGGCCAGACTGAGAAAAACATTAACCCTTCACCGTTCCGAGATGCCTGTAAGTTGCAGGGTGGGTGTCCCGTTCACCCCTGAATCTTGGAATGCGCAAACGGCTCAACGTAAATTTTATTTAGAGAGGCGTAGCGCCGCTGTTTGTAAAGACGCCGTGCTCACCGCAGAGAACCGTGGCGACACGACCGCCGCACTCTGTGATAGCTGGCGCCAAACTGTGCCACGCGCCCTCCCGCATGGCTTTTCACTTCCGAATCAAACTCGTGCCGCACAACTAGTGACACCCAGACCAGGCACGTGCCTACGAGGGCTACTTTGTCTGTCGGGTGGCATCTTCATTTGCAGTCGGGTTTTGTAACAGCTGCGAGATGCCGCACAAAGAAGCAATTGCAAAGGTGACGTCACTGGCACCTGGTCATCATGAACTCTTGACCTTTGTTTAATCCCGCACCTCTGATTAGCACGGTTAGCTACGTACGGTGCGAAAGAAGTTCAACATATATACGTATTTACGTAATCCAGTGGTTCTCAACATATGTAGTATTGCAGCCTCTCAATCAAGGCCACTGGTCCCCCCCACTCCTCTCCTCCCCCTCCGCCCCCTCCAGAGGTCACAATACAGAGAGAGACCACACTTCCACTCCTCAGGTCTATGTGGTGTTAGTAAATCGTGTGGGCAATGTCATGTATCGGTGTTTTGTGTTCGGCATTTGTGCCATGTTGTGTATTTGCGTGTGGTGTTCGCAAGGCATTCGCGTCACAATGTGTTTTAGTTTTGTCATCGCAACGGACGTTAACCCCTCCCCCCGCGCACCTCCGATTAGCACGGTTGGCTACGTACTGTGCGAAAGAAGTTCAACATGCATACATTTCTCCTGCACGATATCCATACCGCAGCCTGCGTGCCCTCGGTTTTCCTCCACGACCCCCCCTCCCCCCCCATTTCCTCCCCCCGAAGTCGAGAACCGCTGGTTTAATCGGCCACTTGCTGCCTGCCCACCGTGAGCAGGGCGCTGCGTGTACCTGCAAGCTCCCGCTTGTCCGCCAGATCTGAGTGGAGCTGTCCCACATATATCAAGCGGTGCAGCAGCGACTTCTGCCAAAACAAACAGGGTGAAGATACAAAATAAAAATCACGATGATGATCTACGATTAAAACACGGACACACAGACGACGCTTTGTGAAAAAATGTGTGTGGGCCCTGCAATTACACTGGCATTTGAATTGCACATCTGTTTCAAATAATGGCCATTAAAGTATTAAAAGTGTGATTCCAAAAGCCACTTAAACCTGAAAAATATTTTTATTTTACCAGGTAAGGCTCAATGAGATACGTAGCTCTTTCTCAGTAGTGACTTGGCCACAAATGATAGCTCAACGAAGTGGCTTATCACGTGGAAACGTATAACAGCCAAACACTCTAAACGTATGTTTCTAAATGTGCAGGCGTCAGTGTTCGGATTGACCCCACGACCTCCTGCATACCAGGTGAGGTAGTGAACATCTTGCCACTGTGGTGCCACTTGATACGCTTATCGGGAATTGTCGGCCGTAGATGATGGCTTTTAAGAAAAAGCGTGGCAGTATAACGTGTAAATGCTCTTCCTTATGTGAACAAAGCCGGATTAATCCATCAAGAGTGAAAGTGTTTAACTATATTATTTACGAATCATAAGATGAGAATGTACTATAGCTGTACAATACATTGAATGTACTCCAGTATATGTGTGCAGGAAATCCTTAAGGACTCCAAAGTCTTTTCAGGAGGGTCCAGCCACATCGCAAGTTTGTATAATCCCATTAATGAGTGTCTGACGTTGTGTGGGAGTACCCCGAGACAATTACGTAGATAAAGATCCCCCATATAGCGTGTAACAGACTGTTGGGGCAAGTGCTGTTAGTGAGCACCTATTAAAGCCGGAATGGCACACGGGAGGGGGGGGGGGCTAGCACCACGCCTGACCGCCTTTGTCTCCCCAGTGCTGATGTTTATACACACCGAACCAGGTGCTAATTTAAGTCAGTCGACCTAGGGGAGGTCCAGAACAGGTTCAGGTAATCGTCACTGGTGTTGGTCGTGAGTGGAAATGGAACTCGGGTCGCCGGGTTCGCAGCGCACGCACACACGCACACACATATGGGGAGGTAACACTTTTAAAAGCTTTCCACAGATTCAAAATCCCATTGTTGTACATGACCACCCTAAACCTACAACACCTAGCATTCCCAGGAATATCTCACAGCCGAGTGATAACTAGGCTTAAACCCTACTTGCTTCCAAGATCCGTCGAGATTGGGCGCATTCCAAAGGTGATTTGGAAATCTAAGTGCTACTGACAACACTCAGCCGAAAAGACACGCGCGACTCTCAGTACTCGTACTGTGGTACCAGGGCATCATTTCAGCCGGGTTAACGACTTGGGAAAATAATTCCACACCCAAGACATCACACCACACACACATACCTCTCCTTACGACTGTGGCTACACGTCACGACTTTCCACGGCGAACGCTTAGCGAGAAATTGAAACCCGTCGCGGTGTTAGAGATGGAGAGCAGGTTGGGGAGGAGAAATGCTTCATTTAGAATGGAAAAAAAAATCTGAATATATCGACCGGACGCCATTGTCTGAGAGGGAAGCTCGACGAAGGACGTTCTGGAAGGGAGGTGGTTGAGAAGGAGGCCATAGGCAGAGAAAGTTTGAGGCCGTTTAACGACTTGAAGGAAGGGGGACGTACAGTGAAATGAAGGAGGAGGCTCAAGATGGGACAGCGTCGAGTGAGTTTTTTCTTATATCACAGTTGCTGAGCGCAGTTCCCTAAAATGCCACGTGGCCAACAGCAAACGTCACTCTTGAAGTTGCAAGAGACAAGTCTTCATACGTTCCTTGATTCGAGCGATGTTGCTATAAGAACTGGCGAAGCAGAGACGATGGGAAGGGAACTCCAACGTCGAGCAGCGCGAGGGGAAGAGGCAGGAAGAGAAGGGCAGTGCGGTGGTCGACTTCGATCGAGGTGACAGGGAGCAAGTCTGGCAGACCCACTTCCTCAAAACGGGTGAATAAAAGCAGAGTCGCCGTGGCAGTAGCCTTAGAAGAGTGACAAGGAGGTAAACCGAGCCAAAGATCTTTAGTTATCGGCTAATTAGCAGAGAACTCAAGCTGAACTATAGAGAAGTTTTACAAAGCGGGCGGTGGTGGTGGCGGCAGCGGTGGTGGTGTTGGGGCAGGCTGCTCGCACACCGCCTCGCTGCCTTGAGCCCGGAGGGCACGCCGTTCCAGTAGTCGCTCGTACAGGTTACCCCTGGGCGCCGCTGGGGCCACAGGGGCGGCGTGGTGGTCCCGCGGTGGCGGCTTCGTTGGCTTGTGAGCCATGGCGGTGGCGGACGGTGACAGTGGAGGAGCAGGAGGATGATGATGATCAGCAGGAGGAAGGCTCGTTTTTGTAAAGTCCTTCTTGTAAGCGTGCGTGCATGCAGAACTGAAGTCGCTTCCAACCGTACAGCCGACCACAAACTCTTCAATGAGGGTTTGTTGACTCCGAACAAAATTGCTTCGAGTTGCCCGACCCACGCACAACTTTATTCCCACGGGTGTTGCACCCTTAAGATGAATGGAGCAATGCGGATTAAAGCAACAACAACAAAAAAGCCTATCGCCTTGTTGGGATGCCGGGGAGGGGGGGGGTGGGGGGGACGTTGGATCGTGTAACTTCAACTTAACACTGCCGTGCGTGTCAATTCCAAGTCGCCGACTTTCGTGTAATGAGACCTGACTGAGTTGGGGACCAGCAGCCCCCGTTTTTTTGTTTTGTTAACCGTGCAAACAAAGGCCGCCGCCACCACCTGTGTGTGTCTGTTGTACATAGTGACCGCTTGGTAGGGCTTGTGTGGGTTGAGCTTGTGCTTTCATGCGGCACAACGGTCACACAGAAGAGCGGACTACCTCGAGTGCCTGCTGGTGTGCTCTTGACTGTGCAGGTGTGTTGTGTATATTTGTGGTGTGAATAAGAGGTTTTTTTTGGGGGGGTTAGATCGCGTGAATATGAATGTGTCGTTAAGCCCGCCACCACCCGACACGTTCGATTAATAAGGTTTGTCACGTAAATAAAACGTGACAATTCGACACGATTACAGCACACCGGTGTGTGGGAAAGTATACCCACAACATTTAGGCGATTTGCCAATCAGATGAAGCTGGTTGTAACAAGCGAAACGCCAAACTCAAATTGTAAACGTTGTGGGTTTACTCTCCAACACACCGGTGTGCTGAAGTAGTAACTAATTAGCACCCTTTGTTTACGTGACAAACCTTAATTGGATGTGTACGGTGGTGGCAGGTTTAACGACACATTTATATGTACGCGATCTAACTGAAAAACCTCTTATGCCTCCGTGTTAAACAAACTATATGTAGTGTGTATGTGAGTGGTAGTGCAGCGGTTAGCGCAATGCGCTACAAACCCAGGGGATCCGAATTCGATTCCTGCTCACGGCCAACATCAGTGGCGATTATCTGAACCGGTCCTGGGCCTCCCCTAGGTCGACTCAGCCTCAAATGAGTATCTGGTGCGAAATCTAAACATCACCACTGGGGAGAAGAAGGCGGTCAGATGTAGTGCTGGCTACACCATCCTCTTGTGTGCCATTCCGGCGTTCATAGGCGCTCGCTCACAGAAATTACCCCAACAGTATGTTAAGGCTATAGGGGGAAACTTTGTCTTTGTGTGGATATTTTCTGTCACAGATGGTCTGGCATGCGTATAAACCAGTGCTAATACTCCCATCGCCTCCCTTCTTTAGCCTTTATTAACTAACCACTCAATTATTATATTTGGCCTGCGCCCAGATAATCCTGAATGCGCTCTCCATGCCTTGCCATAACTTGGAACACGAGCAAAAGTTGAGCCTGCTTAATTACTTCCAAGGGAGATCTCGCCTGATTAGAACAGGGATTGTAGGCTTGGACTGCAAGATGGGCAGATGTTAATAGAGAAAATTATTGAATTGATCTGTGCGGAACTTTGAATGCGTGTTGTGTGCGGTGGGTTTTCTCCCAAGCCCTCCAGTTTCCTGCCACGTGAAACCAAACTACAATTCACGTAATTGGGAAAACATGCAAATGTGCCACGAAACGTGCAACGTTGGGCCTGACGTTGGCCCAACGTTCCACGTTTACAGGGGTAGCAGCAGCAGGAGCCACCTGAGAAAAAGTCGCAGGACTCCATGAGGCTTTCCTGGACATCTGTGAAATACTGGACGTCTGTGAAAAAGAGCTTTGATAGCTCATCGATTCCTCCAGTATAAATACATATTCTGACCCTGATTCCTGGTTAAGGGCATTATCACTGCGTATGTTTTCGGCGTTTTTGCAGTCCTTGCAACTAACCCATCCATGTGTTATTTTGGCTTGTACCAAAGTTGTGTTTGGCGTCATGTCTGACGTTTCGCTGCACGTGTTGGGTGGGACGCACCTCACCTCCCATCACCCTGAACGTGCCCCCTATCTCGTCAACAGATCTCGGAAGACGAGCGAAACGTCGGTTACGCACATCGGAGAGAACGGTACGGTCATTACGTGCGTGGAGTACGTGACTCACATGCGTGGTTTGTTTTTCCTACTCTTCGTTTTCTTTCCCTCCCGCTGATGTGTGTTTACACGCGACCTCCCCAGAGTAAACACGTTGTTCAACGGCGACTCAAGATAGCCCGGTGGATTAATAGGGCTTGATAATAATCATCACCGGCCAAGTTTAGTGAAAGGCAATTTTGGTCCATTTTCTCCAAATGCAGAACAGCATTGAGGGGTAGAGCGGTGGTGCCGTGGTTAGCGCACCGCAAATGTGGGTGGTCACGTGGAACAGAGATAGTGCATTGGCCGCTGGTTAGGGGCTCACGGTTTTTCTTCCAGCGGCCGCCTTGATTAATACTGCGGCTTTATTAGGTGACCAGAGAATATATATTTCTCGTGCAGTATAGGAGCCGTCTGTTTCCCAGTGGACATTAATGATCTTAATGGCGTCGTTCGCAAGAGTAGGCCTTTGTATGTCGGAGTCATGGTTCAAATTTGCTTAGTAAAATAAATAGCTGCAGGTTACTGAATTGGGATTATAGAGCAATAATCGTTGTCCCCTCCTGCTAAGACCTGACAGGACTCACCAGAAAAAGAGCAATGAGACTCAGTGAGGCTTTCCTGTTTAAAGGATCAGAGTAACAATAATAATAATGGACGCGGTGACCTGAGTTTCAAATACCGGCCACAGATAACATCAATGGCCAGCTATCCGGGTCAATCCCGGACGGGTGGCAACCTTTCGTGGTGGATGATTGAGTGGGTGAGTGAATCAGTGGATGCATGAAGTGGATGAGTGGGTGAGAGAGTGCTGGGGTTGACACTTTTCCCACAAACCAACCGGGACATATTTCTCAATAAGCCTCGGTCAGGGGTTGGCACCAAAAATAACAAGAAGAGACATTTTTGTTATTCCGAATTAAAACCTGTCAACCCATACGGTTTAGCCGTAATCTTGTAAGGGAAATTTAGTTTTCAAGTCCATACGGCCGTTCCAATACGGGTAAAAAAACGTTGTTTATTTGTTTGTGTTTCTCCCTTGTGATGGGACTTTGTAGAATACACGTTGAGATGTATAAGGGGCACGGGGTGACCAATAAGGTCTGAATTGGTCTGTAATAAAGTAGGGGACACTGATAAGGCAGTGACAGGTTTTCATAAACTCGGTGTTCAATCTCGGAATTCGCACAAAGCTTCGGAGCGCTTAACACGCAAGCCCCTTAAGTGGAGGTTAGCAAGCCTGTTGTAAAACCGGGCGAGTTATATTTTAAAGACGCGATTTAAAACAAAGAGTAAGACACCCCCCCCCCCTCCTCGTGGACCGATGTACACAGCTCAGTTAGGCTGACCGGAATGCGAATTCGGTAATAAAAAAAACACTCAATAGTTCATCTTCTTAGCTCTTTCGATAAATTCACGTAGAATGGAAATAATAAAATAATAAAAAGAAAACATAATAAAATATTCTTATTTTACTATTATTTTATTATTTCCATTCTACGTGACTTTACCGAAAGAACCAAGAAGATGAATCCCTGCAGTCACGAAAGCTTTAAATCGAAACTCAATAGTTCATGAAGCCGAAATGCAGTGATGGTGAATATGAGACGACGGCGGTGTTTGCTTCCCGGCACTGAAACTACGGGAAAGAGAAGAGAGGACGTTGATGCTTAACAATCGGCGATGTTTGTGTGTGTATCTTATGATTTAAAGCTTTCGTGACTGCAGGGATTCATCTTCTTGGTTCTTTCGGTAAAGTCACGTAGAATGGAAATAATAAAATAATAAAAATAAAACATAATAAAATAATACATTTATTATTTTATTATGTTTTATTATTATTTTATTATTTCCATTCTACGTGACTTCACCGAAAGAACCAAGAAGATGTGTTATCTTGTTGGGAGCCGCGTGCGTTGTGCGTTATGCGTGTGCGTTGTGTGTGTTCGTGTGTTCGTGCGATCTGATCGACCGGGAGTGAGTGAGAGTGTGCGCGCGTGTGTGTGTGTGTATCCTGTACAGTTCGAGTTGACCTTCACGGACCTGGTTCAATGGTCTGAGCCGCTCTTGAAGAACCGTCAACAAAGTCGCCGCTCGGGGCTCGCCCTCACGCACCACCGCCACCTCCTCCGCCGCCATTGCGCAGCGGACGGGGCCGCCGCCGCCGCGTCGTTGCCATGGCGACGACGACGCGGCGGCGGCAGCCATAGCAACCGCGTCGGCCCTTACCGGGTTACAAACCTAAATTTTTATTTTAAGCTTTTGTGACTGCAGGGATTCATATTCTTGGTTCTTTCGGTAAAGTCACGTAGAAGGGAAATAATAAAATAATAAAAATAACAATTATCACATGAGAATTGATTATTGTTTTATATATTTTTAATATATAAAACAATAATCAATTTACCCTCCCTCTCACTCGCTCACTCACCCACTCACCAATTTACCCACCCAATTACGCACTCACTCGCTCACTCACTCACCAATTTACCCACCCACTCACTCACCCACTTGCTCACTCATCCACTCACCAATTTACCCACCCAATTACGCACTCACTCGCTCACTCACTCACCAATTTACCCACACACTCACTCACCCACTTGCTCACTCATCCACTCACCAATTTACCAATCCACTCACGCACTCGCTCACTCACCAATTTACCCACCCACTCACTCGCCCACTCACTCGCCCACTCGCTCGCTCACTCGCCCACTCACTCGCTCACTCACACACTTGCTCACTCATCCACTCGCCAATTTACTCACCGACCCATTCACCAATTTATCCACCCATTCACTCACCCACTCACTCATCCACTCTCCAATTCACTTTCCCCGCTCACTCTCCCCCTCGCTCAGAAGCAGCTGGGTAAACAGCCAGAAATAGGTGGGGGATAAAGGCCAGTTTAAAGATGTGAGATTTCAAGACAGACTTACATATTGCTAATCACTGATTGTCTTATTAGCAAAGCGTTACAACGCTTGGGAGCTGCACTGGCAAAAATCTGATCACTCACCGACTCATCCACAAGACAGACTTGAATATCTCTCTAACGATTATGATCGTCTTATTAGCAAAGGCACAGCGTTCAAAAGATTGGGAGCTGTTCAGTGGCAAATCCCGATCACCCCAGTAGTGCTTAGACGTACTCCTCGGAGTACTTAGAAGAGGGCGATCCTAAGATCTCAGGGACCACGTTGGAGTTTAAGAATGGATCAGTTCCTGTAAATATTACGGGGCTAACCCATTGAGAGCCTTGCTGTTGCCGCTGCTGCTGCTGCTTCGTTCGCAGTGGTGTACAAACACAAATTATTTTGTGTAACAAAAAAAACCTCCACAATACATTCCGTGTCAATAAAACCGTAGCCTTAAAATAAGATATATATATACTGTATATATTAGGTGAATATGAAACCTTTGGACCACAATGGACCTATGGTTCCAACCAAATGCCAATGTTGGGCCAACGTTGGAATGTTGATTGGGTAATACGTGTCTCTGGTTTTCATTTTTATTACTGCGTGGCTATTAACAGCACGAACCTACCAGTAAACCTGCCAACGTTGAGCTAATATTGGCATGTGGTTGGGACTCTTGAACCAACGTTGGTCCTAAGTTGGCCCAACATTCCACGTTTACTTGGGCCCTCTACAGGGACATGTCCACCGAGGTGGACTGCTTTGATCAGGGTGCCATTATTATTAAGGGGAGACGGGGGGGGGATGATTTTCCTGGCTCTGGATTTTCTTTTTGTGTCCAATGGGACTGCATTATCAGTTGTTATCCCTTGGGGTGCAATAATGGTTGTCTTGACTGTCGATGAATATCGATATCGGTCCAGGGGGGCGGGGAGTTGCTTGTGTTGAAATGATGCGCTCCCAGAAGGCAGTGTGGTTGATGTGATGTGTAACAATTTTTTTTTATGATACGTGAAGGGACAGATATGCGATTTAAGGAGGCAAATTGCCCGCTTAATGAATGTGTTACTTATGTTCTCCACAACGACGCTCGTGTTTATCTTGGTTTGCGACAGTGCCAAGGTTGAGTACTTTAATCACGCAATAAGAAAGTATTTAAATACGGTACCTAAATTGCAGTCGGCAACTTCACAGAACACGCATATGGACTGTGAACTATGTATACTGAGGAGCAATTGTTGCTTTGATCATGCACATTTCGGAAATTTGTTACACAATCGTTGTTTAATATATACATATATACAATCTTATTCTATTTCGTGTAAAAAAAGACCTTATGCTAATATAGTGGGAAATAGATGTGTGATTCAGATCTAACCTACTGTACTCAGAGTTATACTTTGGACTCAAATATCAGAGCGTATGGTTTGTTTTCATGCCCTGTTAAAGCACGGATGTTGTGTGGACACAGCCACCAAACGTCCAACGACCGTTTGCTTTGTCTGCAGAGCTAAAACAATCTTTTGTGCTAATCCAGTAGTGCATTACGCGGACCTATGGGAAGTGATATATTATCGTGCTGTGTGCTTTAAAATATGGACCAAATAAGATGGTCAAACGAATGGTGGGTGCTTTAGTAAAGTTTTTAAAACCTCTTGTGCGTTAAAAATATATGTATAGTATCATATGCTGAACATGATTTTGATTTTCTGTGATGGTCGTGTTGTAGCTGTCTCTGGTCATACATATTTCAAGTGATCATTTCCCAAAGTCTACAATGTGGATCAAGCGTGAACAATGGGACAATTATCACGTGATCCTTATGGCGGTACCCCGGGGTACCAAATAATACAAACTGGCCGAGGCAATTAAATATTTTATTTCTGTTATCGAAAAATGCAACTTTGCACCGTGTACAGCTCGTCGAGATGAGCCGATTGCCGCATCGCCGACCATCAACAGACTAAAAATGACTGCATCACGGACATTATGCGAGAGCCGGGGTACTATGGTACCCCGGGGTACCGCCATAAGGTTCACTTACAGAATTGTATTCAAACTCTCCACTCATCTCAACGGGCGTTTATCACGTCACGTCCACCCCACTTGTTCATCTCCCACCGCAGGATGAACCCCTCCTCAAAGGGCGTACACTCCACCACACAGTTTTCAAAAGATGCACACGCTGTCTCGGTTACCCTCGAAGTAAAACACTAATTGTAGCGCCACTTATATTGGATTTCAATCACGCAGAATTTTAATTAATTGCACTGCATGACATTGGGGGGGGGGGGGGGGGGTTGAGCAAATGATCATTTTTCTGATTGAAATTCTATTTCAATTTATATAACCCTAATTTAAAAGCCGACAATGTATCTGAGACATATTCTTTCGTTTCTCTTTTTTAAAAACTAAAACTGAATCCGCTTCAACACAAGTGGCCAACATCTAGTTTGAACGGAGAACACGTTGTCAAATGGGTTGCACAATTAAATCGAATGACTCGCACGCGGCATTCAAACGAATTGCACAGAATTCGGATCACGTGCATCTGGCCTTTCGGGGTAATGAACTTGGCTTTCTTTTTTCCTCCCCTCCCCACACCCACAAGGTCACGACACAGAGCACTGGACGCAAATTGTTCTCACGTCTTTTTTAATGATCTTCATGAACCACATTTTCCACGTAGGCTTTCGCAACCAATATAATTCGTAATAAAATGTTAATTTTTTTAGGTTAGATCGCGTAAATATAAATGTGTCTTTCACCCACCACCATCCGACACAGCCAATTAGTAAGGTTTGTCACGTAAACAAAATATGCCAATTATCTATTACTTCAGCACACCGGTGTGTTGGAGAGTAAACCCACATCATAATGTAGATAATGTGAATACGTTTTAGTCTCGCATTAAAACACATCTTCTTAAGTCAGTTTATGCTATTTAGCTTCTTTGTCTCTCTTGGCCTTTCCTTATCCTTAGTCTTACAAGGCGCCTTGAGACGTTAGCGGAAGGCGCCTTACAAATAAGTGTTAATACTGGTAGGAACCACCTGGTTCCACCAGCCCACAGGAGATTATTGTGTCCGTCCGTCCGTCGTGCATCCAAAAATGGGAGGGGTGGGGCTGGGTGGAAACTAAAAGTTTAACCTCCTCACGCCGGCTTGTACCCGCCCTCACAGTCGGGCATATTTGTGGAATACACCACGCCGCCGTTGACCCTGGCCATTGACCGAGCAACCCAACGTTCCTACCAGCTCCCTCCGCAGGACAATGTGTTTATTGTGTTTTAGGTAATTTGCCATTCATGAAGCTGGTCGTAATCGGGAAAACGTCGCATTCAAATTGTAAATGCTGTGGATTTTACTCTCCAACACACCGGTGTGCTGAAGTTGTAACTAATGCATTTGATTATTTTGCTGCAACAAATGTCAAAATGATAAGACACGTTGTTGAGCAAGCATTTGTGGCCAGGTCGCTTCTGAAAAATAAGTTAATACCTCAGGGGGCTTTGCCTGGTCGGGTGTGGATGGTTTAGTGTTGTATTTGTTTGTGTGATTTGATTACATATCGTGTTTAGTGTTGTTTGTTGTTGTAACGTTCTTACCCGCCCCTGCTGGACATCTGTGAAAAGGGATTCCTTCAGTATGAATAAATATTTAGATTCTGAATTGATACGTTATGTTTACGTGACACACCTTACTAGTTGGATGTGTCGGGTGGTGATGGGTTAACGACACATTTACGCGACCTAACCCCCTATAAAACCGCCTTTATTATTATTATGAATGGACCACATTCTCTCCCTGGGCCACGAGATGGCAGACGAGATAGTCGTCGCGTCTTTTTGAATGTACGTGCAGCTTTCACGCGCAACAAAGCCACTTCAATCACCATCTGCGACGTTGTCACGTTAATAGCCCTGATACATTGCCATTCGCGTGACACTTTAATGTCCGTGTTCACAATATCACTCTGAATTTCGATGTAAAGCTTTCGTGACCGCAGGAATTCATCTTCTTGGTTCTTTCGGTAAAGTCACGTAGAATAAAAATAATAAAATAATAAAAATATAACATAATAAAATAATTCTCACAACGCAAGCAGCCGTCTTCAGGTGGACCTGTTCTCCACCTGTTCTCCACCTGAAGACGGCTGCTTGCGTTGTGGCCAAAACGTCGTGAGAATTATTTTATTATGTTTTATTTTTATTATTTTATTATTTCCCTTCTACGTGACTTTACCGAAAGAACCAAGAAGAATATCACTGCTTTAGACCTCGGAAGCTGAAGCCGAGTTGAGCCCAGACTGTGCTCGAACGAGCGGGCGACCCACCAAAGCGACAAGAAAAACAACTCATGTTCAAGTTCATTTATTAGGTTTTTTCGGTAAAGTCACTTTACCGAAAAAACCTAAGAATATGATGCCTTGCAGTCACGAAAGCTTCAAATCTAGAATTCATTTATTAGGTATAGCCCTGTGAGCCATTCGGCTCTTGAATCGGGTGCAACCGCAACAAACCAAAAACAAAAGCATGAACAAAAAACATCTCAAAGTGAATATGCGACTAAGTGCAAACAGAAAATCCAAGAAAAGACAGCAAAATATTGCAGAAAAAAATCACCGTACAACAACGCTGTGTGCAAAACTCCCAGTGGGATGCAAGTCAAACAACCAACAACAACCACGAGACTTTGTGGGCAGCAGAGGGCGGTGCAGCTAAAGTCCACGACGTTCCTCCAGCGAATCACTCCCACCTACTGACGACCAGCGTGGTGAAGTATGGTCAAATAAAACCCGACGATTGACACGAAGCGGGCAGCAGTGGATTGACAAACGGGCTAGACACTGCACGTGACATTTCAGTGAGGGCTTTGTAATGTGGAGCTAATAAAAGTATACTGTGGATATCATAGCGCGCGGATGAATTTGTGCAAATTGCAAAATGATTATTTTTTGGCAACAACAATGAAGAGTAAAATTAACAGTCAAATAATACAAGGCCGGATGAATCCCAGAATCCCACGAGGAAATCCACCGCTGGATGAGGACCTGTGCAGGTCATTGAGGTTATATGACAACACTTCACTACGATTGTCTGTGCAGGTTGTCGAAGGCAGGGGAGGCATAGAACGTTGTAGCATGGGGGCCATCCATAAATGACGTCACGCACCTAGGGGGGGGGGTCAGACACGTTCTACTTTTTTCCCCTCCGCATTTAGAATCAACATCACGCGTTTGGAGTATTTGGCTGCTACAATTGTCCACACGATAAGCCACTTCGTTTAGCTGTCGTTTGTGGCCAGTTCGCTTCTGAAAAAGAGCCCTGTAGCTCAGTGGGCCTTAGGGGCAGTCCATAAATGACGTCACGCACCTAGGGGGGGGGGGGGTCAGACATTTGTGACGATGTGTGACGAGGGGGAGGACGGTTTGAGGAATGTGACGTCACATCAAAATGCGCAGCTTTAAATAAATACAGACAACACGTTCTACTTAATTAATTAGACTTTTTAATACATGTTTTTTCCTACAATATCAGAGTGCAGCGCCACATTAAATACGCACTACAATGACAATAGTTTAAAGCGATTTGAAGCATGTTTTATTTGGGGGGGGGGGGCAGAGCTTTGTGACGTCATATTTGAGGGGGGTCTGACTTTTTGTGACGCCGTGTGACGAAGGGGGGGGGGGGTCAAAAATCGTCTAAAATCGCGTGACGTCATTTATGGACGGCCCCATAGTACAGGACAACAATGGATTTAGCTGCACTGCCCGTTGATGCCAACGTAAGCCTTATTAAAGCAGGCATCAGAGACTGTGGAATCATCCCAAATTAATACTCCAATAATTCCACCAAGTTATCTGCCCCCCCCCCCCAAAAAATAAATAGTAATCTTGTCTCTCTCCGTAACTTTTTTTTTTGCTTCCATGCACAAGCTATCTTTAAAATGGCAATGAAACGTTGGGACCAATGAATGGAGATTTAATTATGCCTCTCGGGCCCACTGACTTGTAACCCCATCACTGTTGAGCTAACAGGGCTCTCTTGTGTGCCCGAGATATGTGTGTGTGTGTGTCGCTGTGGTGGTCCTCAAAGGGCCGCACTGAAACTCGATCCAACGTGTTGGTAATGGGGCCTTCCAGCGGTCACAACAGGCCCCATTGAGGCTCGCTGACTTCTATTGCAGAAACGTAACCGTGTTTGCATATAATATTGCATCTTACAGAGCCAGCGGCGGCAGTGCAGACACACTGGTGTTTTGATTAAGTGTGTGTATGTGTGTTGCGATAGTGTAGTGGTTAGCGCAGTCTGGGAAGAGGAGTTTAATGGGGGAATGGTGGCGGTGTGGTTCGCACACTAAGCTGCAAACTGGGCAATGTCCACTCAACGGCCAATACCAGCAACGATTATATAAACCAGGACATGGGTCACCCGAAAATGTAAACATCAGTGTTGGGGAAACATCGGCAACCGGGCGTGGTGCTGGTCAGACCACCATGTGTGCCGTGCCGGCCTCTAGAGGTGCACGCTAACGGCACTAAGCCCCTTGATGATTATCAGGAAGCCCCTTCCCCCCTCTCATCAATCGCTGAGTGGTCATTAAGTGATTTAAATGCTCAAAGGGGCCGTCCATAAATGACGTCACGCACCTGGGGGGGGGGGGGGGTGTCAGACTTTTGTGACGATGTGTGACGAGGGGGGGGGGTGTTTGAGAAATGTGACGTCGCATCAAAATGCACAACTTTAAATAAATATAGACAACACGTTCTACTTAATAAAATATACTTTTCAATAAATGTTTTCTCCTACAACATCAGAGTGCAGCGCCACATTAAATACGCACTACAATGACAATAGTTTAAAGCGATTTGAAGCATTTGGGGGGGGGCAGAGCTTTGTGGTGTGACGAAGGGGGAGGGGGGTAAAAATCGTCCAAAATCGCGTGACGTCATTTATGGACGGCCCTAAAGTCTATCAACAACCACACCCGGGCACTGCCTTAAAGTCAGCCGGGCTCTACTCCAAGACGATGTCTTGGGCTGCCTCCCACGCACGTTCTGTGGATGGGGCGTCTGGAATGAATCACACACCCTTGGCTCGGCTGGCACCTCCATCGTGGACAAGGGGACCAATCAGTTTCGAAGACAATGCATATATGATCAGAACATGTTTTGTTGTTTGCGTGTTCAGCACAAGTACGTGTGGTTAATGCAGACAGGATTCCTTGAATAAGCATTCCGTTTGGTGTTTTAACATCTTAACACCTGCTGTTCTATGGCCAGAAAGGGTAAACACCTATTGTTAGAAGGGGAAATATATTTGTAAACACAGACGGACAGGCCGGTGTGTATTTTTTTTAGAGGGGTTGGAGCTCGATAGGTGATTGGGTGCGGGGGACAATGTTTCGTTGTTTGCAACGCAGCTGCTGCGGCCTCGTGGCTGAAGGTGGTCCTGAGCTGGTTTCCCCGTACGCATAGTCCACAGTGACGAGATGCTAACTACCTCGCCTGGTATATACAGTAGGGGGTTGTGGGTTCGATCCCGATCCTGATCCCGACCCTGACGCCTGTATGTTTGGAGTTTGCATGTATCTCTCCCCGTGCTCGCGTGACATTTTATCCGGGTCCTGCAGGTTTTTTCCCTCCACATTTTAAAAACACGCGTTTAGAATATTTGGCTGTTATAAATGTCCACATGATAAGCCACTTCGTTGATCTATCGTTTGTGGCCAGGTCGCTTCTGAAGAATAGCTATAGAGCTCTGTGGACCTTACCTGGTAAAATGAACAATCGTTAGTCATCATGAGGCCTCCTTTGCCAGTAGCAAAATATAATAAATCGAAATATAACAATGGGTGTTTTACCCTTTTTCTGGCAACAAACCTGAAACTTCTTTTTTACAAGGAATCATGTTTGCATTAACCACAATACCTGCAGTCAGAATGCTTACCCCGAGCCCTCATTACTCTGATAGTGCGTTGCCTTTGAGTTGTGCGCCTTTTGGCGTCTTCTGGTCGAACACCGTATGAGACTAGGCTCTAAGCAAAGCTGTCTCCGGTGTGGACCAATCAATTTCAAGGACAATGCATACATTATCAGAGTGTGTTTTTTGTTTGCATTCTGACTGCAGGTATTGTGGTTAATGCAAACATGATTCCTTATAAAAAAAAAAGGTTGCAGTTTTGTTGCCAGAACAAAGGGTAATAAACCTATTATTGTAATCGTTAGTCAGTTATAATTAGGGCCTTTTTTTCTTCTCTATTACGCCGGAGTGTTTTCCAATTTCCCGTGTGTTTGTCACTTGCTTTTTTCAGATTCCGTAGCGTCTAAGCGATTCATGAATACAAATCCCTATCATTCCCGCTATTCCTTCTAATCCCATTCGGTCGTCTATCGGAGAGAGAGGGAGAAACTCGCCGTTATGGGGGATGTGGAACCTCCACCACAGCCTCTGACCCACCGATGGAAATGGGCATCCAGCCCAAAACGCTCATTGGCTCGAGAAGGCCCTTTGTCTTTTGACTCGAACAATCTATCTATATATCCAGGAGTCATTATTCACAGAAAGGGGCTACAAAGGGGGGCCTCTAAAACCCAATACACGTGGCAAATGGCGCGGCACCAACACGCGGGCACGGCGCCAAACATGCCAGCAGGTAAGGGAACACGGACGGACCCTTTGGGAAACGGTGCCCCTCAACCCTCTCGTGCACTGCGAGAATGCGAGAAGGAATGATTGAACTTTGAGCGAGCTGCCGTGTCGCAGGAAGTCCAAATACCTCCTACAGCGGCGTCACCACACTGCTGCTGCACCTGCAGGTCAGAGTGGTCTAACGTAGCCTCCATCATCTCGTGATCCGTCAACGCTGTCTTGGAGAGTCTCTGTATTACAGGATTTGGTGCGGGATCGCTACGGGACCCCGTGGGCCGAATGCAGGAACTGGACGGGTCCCGGACAGAGGGACCAGGATCGCCGATGGAGGGAAGTAAGAATGAGTTGGGACCGAGGTCAGTGGAGATGCAGCCAGGCCGAGACGGGGAACATTCATCGTCGTCGCACGTGAGTTCCCGCACATCGTGAGAACATGCGGTTCACTTCACGATTATCCGGCGTTGCGGATTCGCCGTGCTTGCGAGGAGAACATGAGCTGCTCCTCACTTGTCGACGGGTCGGTGACTCGGTGTTTCACGTGACCGCAAATATATTGGCAAGTGAACCGATGATATTATTTCCGTGCTTGAATATACCAATTGTGCTGTGTCCATGCATTACTCTAGAATTCAATCAAAGCCAAACGCAGAGTGCAATTGCTCACCCTGTGTGGCGTCCCTGAGCCAGTGGTGGACATTCCGCGTTCCCGTGGTGGGTGCCAGGTGTTTCCAAAGGATGATTGTGGTTGCCGTAGTAGTTTCTGGCTAACAGCACTGTCCTCAACAGTCAGCAAGGATTATATGGGGCATCGTTGGCTTTGTCTTGTGATGGAAGCCGTCATGATGATGATGAGGACATTCGTGGTGCTGATGGCAATTTTAATCAGTGGTGATGATCATCAATGTAGTTGGGGGGGGGGGGGGGGAATGATGATGTGCTATTTGTGGTCGTGGTGAAGGAAGTTGTTTTGATGATAGTTGTAGTAATGATAATGGTAATAGTGGTAATTATTATAATAATGACTCGTAGAGAACCCGTTGCTCTGAAATGAAAATAAGAGAAAGCTGTCCATACTCGTGCTTTTCACACAATCTCCTGTACTCCTGTACTCAGAGCAATACAGCTTTTGTATGTGATAACACAATGCCAAGATATTAAGGTTTGCGAGATTTATATATAATATTGTCGATGCTTTAGTGAATATTCTTGATAAATTGTTGCATTAGCAGACGCACAAAAGGTAAATGAACCGTGGTCAGTCTTTTGAATTCGTTAGTCCCACCTCTGCAGTGTTGCTATCGATGATAATGTCTTTCGAATATTTTCCGCCCTTTTAATCAATTTCGATGTGCATTCCTTACACGGAATATCCCGTGTAGCCAGTTACCCAGCTAGTTTCAGTCGTAGCGGCCCGGAGCAGCCACTCACAATTTTATTATTGTTCGGGTGGAAAATTATAATTATTCCAATTATGGTGGGAGTGGTGGTAATGCTAATACGATGCAGTCGTTATGGTGATGATGACAGAATGAATGACGGGTTTTTTCGTCACATCTATTACTCTCCTATACGCGTTCAGAGGCCTTTACAGCACATCGAAACACATTTGAAAGGGCACCCCCAGTGGCAGCTATTCCTTGGCACAATGGAACACAGCACCCGGCCTGCCAACGAGTGGCCGGGTGCTCTCTGGTGTGGACCAATCAGTTTCAAACAATGCATATATGA
Source organism: Lampetra fluviatilis (assembly GCF_964198595.1). Taxonomy (NCBI): domain Eukaryota; kingdom Metazoa; phylum Chordata; class Hyperoartia; order Petromyzontiformes; family Petromyzontidae; genus Lampetra; species Lampetra fluviatilis. Next base: position 2,585,818 of record NC_136309.1, on the reverse strand, counting down.
TTATCAGAGCATGGTTTTTTTTTGCATGTTCACCACAAGTATTGTGGTTAATGCAGTTACAGGATTCCTTGCAAAAGGGATTATGTTTGGTGTTTTAACATCTTAACACGTAAATTTTGATTTAAAGCTTTCGTGACTGCAGGGATTCATATTCTTGGTTCTTTCGGTATAGTTACGTAGAAGGGAAATAATAATAATAATAATAAAATAGCATATGTTTTATCTTATTTTATTATTATATATATGTTTTATATTATTTTATTATTTCCCTTCTACGTGACTTTACCGAAAAAACCAACAACATCTTAACACCTGTTGTTTTATTGCCAGAAAGGGTAAAACCTATTGTTATACAACGGGCGTTTGTCTGCTGGTAGGGGGGGCGGGGATTGCTTTGTACTAATCCCAATTGAGAACTTTCGAGTCATTTCCGAATTTGGCAAATGTTGGACCCCGTGACCGTGGTAAATCGGGAATGACATTGGTACTGATGGTGTCCTTCTGCAGCCCATTGGCTGGCAATGCCCCCGAGCCGCTGCGTGTGCCGTGGTGCTGGCTGGGTGCGGGGTGGCCCTGGCTGGCGTGTGCACTTTGTCTCTCCTCGCCATCCTCAATCGACGGTCGCAGCAGCAGCAGCAGCAGCAAGTGCGAATATCATAATTCACAACATACAGGTTTTGACAAATAACTGCAGCCCTCGTGATGCGTCTCGTCATTTCTTGCCAGATTATATTGTGCCAGAGCTCTCGACGTATGTGCAATTTGAAGGTCTCGTGTGTTCATTCAGACCATCATCAACAACTCACGAGCACTTTGTGGGAAGTAAACAGTGGTTTTCCTTTTCGATTTAAAGCTTTCATGACTGCAGGGATTCATCTTGATTCTTTCGGTAAAGTCACGTAGAAAGGAAATAATAAAATAATAATAAAACATAATAAAATAAAATTCTACGTGACTTTACAGAAAGAACCAAGAAGATGAAAAGTGGTTTCCTCTGAATAGATTCACACTTACCATAGGGATGTGGAATTTCCACAATGGGTTCAAAGGATCGCCATAGCAGATCACCATCAGCTGGCACTTGTAAAAAATAAAACCAATGGTTCATTATTTACACTAAAACAGATATCACACAAAGTTACTTTATGTTGACGACTTAACTATTGAGTGTGTTGTGCAGTGCAACAACACCTGGGTGCACACTGTTGGATGAGCCCAGGTGCCAGGCTATGAAGACATCGGCAGGCAGTGGACAGAAGGGGACTCATTTCATTATTTACATTGGGGCCCACGCAAATCACGCTACGATGCCACCGTGATCATTATAAATCTCAGCACGCTGCGGAGATGTTAACTACCTCGCCTGGTATACAGCAGGTCGTGACGCCTGCTGTATATTTGGAGTTTGCATGTCTCTCTCCCCGTGGTTGTGTGAATTTTTTTCTGGGTCCTCCCGTTTCCCCCTCCACATTTAGAAACGTGCGTTCAGAGAATTTGGCTGCTATGAATTTCCAAATGATAAGGAGGCATAACCCTAATTAATGTATGGGTCAGAATCTGTCAACACTGTATAATGGACACCCCTTCTCATGTTAAGCCACTTTGTGAAGCTATCATCTGAAAAATAGCTTCATAGTTCAGTGGGCCTTACCTGAGAATATAAATACATTGATTGTAGTTCATACGACCCCTGACCCCCTGCCCTCCCCTCCCGGAACGGGGTGAGGGAGGGGAATTCTCCTCCAGCAGTGGACCCTGCCGTGCCGGGAGCGTGGTCACCACCGAGCGAGTTGCTCCCTGGAGGTGGACACCACCGGGGCCACCCTCACCGTGACGGTGCCACGGGATTCGGCGGAGCCTGCGCTGCTCGCGATGGACGCGCGCCACGTGAGTGCAGAATCGGAAACGACGCACGGAGCTTGACACCCCTATTCCATTTCGATTTAAAGCTTTCGTGACTGCAGGGATTCATCTTCTTGGTTCTTTCGGTAAAGTCACGTAGAATGGAAATAATAAAATAATAAAAATAAAACATTATAAAATAATTATCTGAGAATTAATAATAAAAATAAAACATAATAAAATAATTCTCTGAGATTTATTTAATTATGTTTTATTTTTATTATTTTATTATTTCCATTCTACGTGACTTTACCGAAAGAACCAAGAAGATGAACCCCTATTCCACTGGCACATCCGAGCCCGTGCCAAGTCGTGCCGTCGTGGCTCAGCAGGCAAGAGGTTGGGTTTTTTTCCACTGCGGTATCCGAACCGTGCCACCGATGATGTCACACGCAATGGGAGGGGCTGTAGATGCCGTCTCCTCGCAGCGTACTGACGTCACGTGCAATGAATGCCTTGTCAGCTCCGCCCCTGTCCCTGCTTGGCCCCTGAGGTGAGCTTTATACGTCTTGTGAGAGACCAGCATATCGCAGTTTGGTCACAGTTCGGCACGTCAAATTGTCAGTGGGAAAAACCGTCCCGTGCTGTGAAGACGCCGTGCTGGCTCGGCTCGGATGTGCCAGTGGAAAATGGGTACAGAATAAGGCATAGATACCCAACGTCCACCTTTGCCCAGGACAGTCCGGGTTTCACGAAAACTTGTCCGCTCCCCCCCCCCCAATCGGTATATTCTGGTTTCATATCTTCTGGGCCCGACGTTCCAACTTGTGATCGGGGCAAGGGGTGGGGGGTGGGGCTAGCTGAGTCGTGGGCAGGGTGGGGTAGAGGAGTAGGCCGGAACCTATGAGCAGCGGAGCAGGGCCAATGTCAGAAAGGGGAGGGGCACTCATGTAGGCGGGGCTAGTAGGTGAGTGGGCGTGGCTATTGAAAGTGGGCAGGGCTGTAATACAGTATAATATTTAAAATGTACAATGCGCATTCCATCCTAAGATCCCAATACACAACGCATGAAAAGCAGGAAACAAAAACAGAACCAGGGCAACCGACCAAACTAAAGAGGGAAGGCCACGTTAAAGAGATGGGTTTTCAAAGCAGACTTAAATATATCTACCGACTCTGATTGCCTGACTTCAAGTGGCAAGGCGTCCCATAGTTTGATTGCCACGCTAACAAAATTCATAATAAAGTTTTTGGGTTAGATCGCGTTATTTATAAATGTGTCGTAACCCTCCACCACCCGACACGGCCAATTATCAAAAAAAGTATCACGTTGACAAAAGACAAATAGTTCACTACTTTAGCCCACCGGTGTGTTGAAGAGTGAAATACAACATTTACAATTTTTGAGTACGACGTTTCGCTGGTAATTGCATCCAGCATCATCGGGCAATTCGCCAGAATTGGCCGTGTCGGGTGGTGGAAGGTTATGACACATTTATAAATAACGCGATCTAACTCAAAAACTTGATTATGAATAATATCGGTCGCGAAAGCCTACGTGTTAAACTGACGCTAACAAAAGCCCGATCACCAAAAGAGCGCAAACCTCGACCTGGGAGTGCTGAGCAGTTGTAGATCAGAAGATCTTAAGGACCTTGATGTAATATCTAAATGTATTAGTTCCTGCAAGGCTGAGAGGGAGGGGCTGCAGGCTCGGCCCTGTGTCCCGGTTAAGCCTCCCAGGTGATTTGGTAACTTCATTGTAGAGCCAACAAATTCGATTCCATTGATACAGTCAATGTGAACGAGTCATCACGAGCAGAGCCGATGATGCCACCACCAATCATTTGACAATCACTCCCCTTCCTCCTGCCAGACCGCAAAACTTTTGCAATGTCAACACCCGATCTGAAATGTCCTTTATGACAGTCTCATCACCATCTCCCTGGAGCTACAGGTCTTTCCCTCCTTGGTTGCAAATCTGTGGGTGTCCTAATCTCCGAATGCTGAATTTCTGTCGCTGTAACTTGCCTATCTTGCACACATGCCACATCCATCGCAGTACCCAGTTCATGAAGGATGACGAAGATCTTCTTGGTTCTTTCGGTAAAGTCACGTAGAAGGGAAGTAATAAAATAATAAAAATAAAACATAGTAAAATAATTCTCACGACGTTTCGGCCACAACGCAAGCAGCCGTCCTCAGGTGAAACCAGGTCTGTCGAGGCGACACTGCTTGCGTTGTGGCCGAAACGTCGTGAGAATAATTTTATCATGTTTTATTTTTATTATTTTATTACTTCCCTTCTACGTGACTTTACCGAAAGAACCAAGAAGATGAATCCCTGCAGTCACGAAAGCTTTAAATCGAAAGATGACGAAGATGTTGCTGCTTCTGCTGCTGATGGTCGTAAGAAATGTGTGATGATGGTAATGCTTCAAATTATACTGCTGTGGTTGCTGCTGCTGATCATGATGCTACTGCTGATGCTGCTTCTGACGCTGCTACATCTGAGGATGATGTCTCTGTGCTCAGCGAGTCGTGTGCTTGAGGGAGGCGCTGAGGAGCGGGTGCGTCGTGAGGTCAATGACCCCGAGCGAGATGGAGTGTGTGCGTCTCACGCTGCAGCAGGTACCAGCACGAGCCTCGAGCTCCTTGCCATCCTCACCATCCTCACCGTCCTCACCATCCTCACCGCGCTCACCATGCTCACCGTCCTCACCGTCCTCACCGTCCTCACCGTCCTCACCATGCTCACCGTCCTCACCGTCCTCACCATGCTCACCGTCCTCGCCGTCCTCACCGTCCTCACCATCCTCACCATGCTCACCGTCCTCACCGTCCTCACTGTCCTCACCATGCTCACCGTCCTCACCGTCCTCACCGTCCTCACCATCCTCACCATGCTCACCGTCCTCACCGTCCTCACCGTCCTCACCATCCTCACCATGCTCACCGTCCTCACCGTCCTCACCGTCCTCACCGTCCTCACCGTCCTCACCGCGCTCACCATCCTCACCGTCCTCACCGTCCTCACTATCCTCACCATCCTCACCGCGCTCACCATCCTCACCATCCTCACCGTCCTCACCGTCCTCACCGCGCTCACCATCCTCACCATCCTCACCGTCCTCACCGTCCTCACCGCGCTCACCATCCTCACCATCCTCACCGTCCTCACCGTCCTCACTATCCTCACCATCCTCACCGCGCTCACCATCCTCACCGTCCTCACCATCCTCACCGCGCTCACCATCCTCACCGTCCTCACCGTCCTCACCATGCTCACCGTCCTCACCGTCCTCACCGTCCTCACCGTCCTCACCATCCTCACCGTCCTCACCGTCCTCACCATCCTCACCGTCCTCACCATCCTCACCGTCCTCACCGTCCTCACCGTCCTCACCATCCTCACCGTCCTCACCGTCCTCACCATCCTCACCGTCCTCACCATCCTCACCGTCTTCACTGTCCTCACCATCCTCACCATCCTCACCGTCCTCACCGCGCTCACCGTCCTGTCGCGGCTCAGCTGCAGGATGGCAACCACGGGCACTGGCCCCTCCCGTTCCACTGACGACCTTTCGACCCCCTGCCTTCGCCTACCACCCGCACACGCCCGACTGCCATATTCATGTAGTTTGGTGCTGTCTCGGTGGTTTTATACAACGCAGAACAGGTGAGAAAACAACAACAAAAAACACACCAAAGGCGTCGAGTTACTCTCGATTTTTCAAGTTCAAGTTATGGTGGCAGCGTGTGCGTATTCGCATATGTACGTGTGTTTCAATGTATGCTGAACTTCTTTCGCGCCGTACGTAGCCAACCGTGCGAATCGGAGGTGCGGGGGAAGGACAACCGACGTTAACACGCAAAAAGCAGTCTTGAAGAAAGAAGTGTGCATTTGGCAGGTCAATTCTACGACGCCGATGATGAACGACACCGCCACAGCAAGGACAGACCCTGAGCCCCACGACCAGGTGGATGAGGAGCTGGTTTTGGGATCCACCGTACGAGCCCTTTGTAGAGCCCGACCGCCCAGACGGGCAAACACCCGTAGCGGTGGGTCACTCGCACAACATCGCACACTCACTCAGCGATTCCACCACCCGTGTTAAGGACTCATTGTACGCGACCGACTGCGTCGTATCATCTATTAGGGGGCCGCCACCGTGGCAAAATGTTAACTACCTTGCTTGGTATACGGGAGGTCGTGGGTTCGATCCCGGCCCTGACGCCTGTGGATTTGGAGTTTGCGTGTTCTCCCCGTGGTCGCGTGGATTGTTCTCTCCGGGTCCTCTGGTTTTCCCCTCCACGTTTAGAATCAACATGCGTTTAGAGTATTTGGCTGCTATAGATTTTCACGTGATGATAAGCCACTTCATTGCGCGATCATATGTGGCTAGATGGCTTCTGAAAAACAGCTGCATAGCTCAGCAGCTCTTACCTGGTAAAATTAAAATAAATGTTTTTTAGTTTAGTACTTTGCCCAACCACCATGCAACACTTTTCTTTCTGCTTCTCACCTCACACTGCACTACTCTAGAATCCCACCCCTTATCACCGTGCTCAACCCAAGAGACGTACTAACTCGTGTCCATTACATCTTTGATAGTGCTTTTTGTGGCTGGCCGCTTGGCGATTTTGGGTCGTTGCGCCTGTACTCAGCAAACCGCAGCGAAGTAAACACCAAAGGCGTGCCCGGAGAAAAGCCGAGCTCAGCAGGGGAGAATGTTTCAATGTGCAGCAGTTAGGACTTTTTTGAACATCCGTCATTGGTCCAGGGGATTTTCGTAGTGAGGCATGTTTAAAAAAAGAAATAGCATCCACAATTTGGAAAGCAATAACACCTCTCGAAGCCAAACTCATCTGTGGTAGATCCTTTGTGGAGTGATGTGGGGTTTTCCAGCACACTACAATTAAATGAGCATACAGTACTCTTGAACACCTCTACTTAGGTGTATGGCTTTGAATGGAAACGCATGATTAAATGTATAAGTGTGACAGCCTGAGGACGTCTTCAATGCCTCTGCTCGCTGTTCCTAAATTCACAATGGTTGACATGAACACTTTGATGCAACACTGAATAAAAATGGAAATTTCCAGTAAGGTCAACATGATTTGAATAATCTTTATATATTTTTTGCTGTTTATTGGATAAACGTAAAACAATGAAATGTGTATCCGAGGTTATTTTATCGTGGCTAATCAGTTCAAACCAGAAACTAGTAGGCCGAACCCGAATTAATGTATGGGTGAGAATATGTCATCCCTGTACAATGGACACTCCTGTTCATGATAAGCCACTTCGTTGAGCGATATCTGTGGCCAGGTCGCTTCTGAAAAGAGAAGCTAATGGCTCGGTGGGCTTTACCTGCTAAAATACTAAATAGTTTAGTTTTCATATTGTTGGTTCTTTCGGTAAAGTTACGTGACTTTTATTTTTCGATTTAAAGCTTTCGTGACTGCAGGGATTCATCTTCTTGGTTCTTTCAGTAAAGTCACGTAGAAGGGAAATAATAAAATAATAAAAATAAAACATAATAATATACAATTCTCATGACGATTCGGCCACAACGCAGGACGGTTGCTTGTGTTGTGGCCGAAACGTCGTGAGAATTGTATTTTATTATGTTTGATTTTTATTATTTTATTATTTCCCTTCTACGTGACTTTACCGAAAGAACCAAGAATATGAATCCCTGCAGTTACGAAAGCTTTAAATAAAAATGTAGTTTAGTTTAATATGTATTTTTTTTGTGTGACTTGGTAACCTTTCCCATACTTCGCACTGCTATCGTGTTTTTGTACCGTTTGTTTTGTTGTTGTCACGTTCTGACCCCGTGCCCCTACTCGACATCTGTGAAAAAAGAGCTTCATAGCTTATCGGATTCCTCCACCAGTCTGGATAAAGATTCTGATTCTGCGGTGATCCGTGGGTGTTGTGGGCAAGCAGGGAAGGAGAAATCCCTGCTGCATTTCTGCGTGGATCTGTGCTTCCCAACCAACACCTGCATCACTGTCTGCCTCTACTACTCGCCGTACTTCTGACTGCTGGGAAAACAGCAAACATCACCGACTCGCAGCCGGCATCGGGAAGTTTGCTTTGTAAAACTACTCTTGATTACTTGAGGTGTTGGGACCAACTGGACATCTGTGAAAAAAGAGCTTTATATCATTATACCTCCTTTGCCAGTACCAACATATAATAATCGGGTTCTTTCCCTTTTTTCTGGCAACAAAACTGAAACCTTTTTTTTTACAAGGAATCATGTTTGTATTAACTACAATACCTGCAGTCAGAATGCTTACCCCGAGCCCTCATTACTCTGATGGTGCGTTGTCTTTGAGTTGTGCGCCTTTTGGCGTCTTCTGGTCGAACACCATGTGAGACTAGGCTCTAAGGAAAGCTGTCTCTGGTGTGGACCAATCAATTTCAAGGACAATGCATACATTATCAGTGTGTTTCTTTGTTTGCATTCTGACTGCAGGTATTGTGGTTAATGCAAACATGATTCCTTGTAAAAAAAAGGTTTCAGTTTTGTTGCCAGAAAAAAAGGTAAAAAACCCTATTATTATATTGTCACTTCCAAAACAACAAAATCATAATCTTTATTTATACTGGAGGAATCCGATTAGCTATAAAACTCTTAATAAAAGGGAGTTTCCCCTTTTTTCTGGCAACAAAACTGAAACCTTTTTTTACAAGGATTCATGTCTACATTAACCACAATACTTGCAGTCAAAATGCAAAAAAAAAACACTATGATCATATATGCATTGTCCTTGAAACTGATTGGTCCACACCAAGGGACGGCTTTCTTTTGAGCCTCGACCCAATTGGTGCTCGACCAGAGGACGCCAAAACGCCTTTCAGAAAGGGGCTCAAAAGGTAGAGGCTCAAAAGAAAGCCGTCCCTTGGTGTGGACCTATCAGTTTCAAGGACAATGCATACATTATCATAGTGTGTTTTTTGTTTGCATTTTGACTGCAAGAATTGTTTTCCTAGATTTGAAGCTTTCGTGACTGCAAGGATTCATATTCTTAGGTTTTTTCGGTAAAGTCACGTGGGTAAAACATTAAAAAACTAAAATAAAATAAAAATCACGACGTTTCGGAGGCAACACAAGCTTCCGTCTTCAGGTGGAACCGTCACAGCCACGACAGCTGTATCATGTTACTTTTTTAATGTTTTACCTACGTGACTTTACCGAAAAAACCTAAGAATATGCAAGTATTGTGGTTAATGCAGACATGAATTCTTGTAAAAAAAGGTTTCAGTTTTGTTGCCAGAAAAAAGGAGAAAAAAACCTATTATTAAGAGCTTTATAGCTAATCGGATTCCTCCAGTATAAATAAAGATTATGATTTTGTTGTTTTGGAAGTCACAATATGATGGATGCTAAATGACATCCTGGTCAAGTCGCGGGGGGGGGGGGGGAAGGTGGCGGGATGGAGGCTAACTCTGCTAATTATAATTTGAGGGTAGCTAAAATGATAACCACTTTGTGGGATGTATAAATAGTTGTTGTCCTTTTGAGTGATTGACCCCTGCTATGAGGATGTGGAATTATCACCAATTGCTCAGGACAATCACCCTGCCAGGTGCTCAATTGAGCAGGGAGACATTTTTATTTGTTGTATTCTGATTATAGTGCTTACAAATATATACATAGTCGGGCTTGTATTGCCTCAGGCATATCTACGGATAGAACACTTAATGATTATATGAATAGGTATTAAAGTAAGTTGTCTATGCATTCACTGGTGCTGTGTAATGATAATTCCTGCCGTAATTTATTTCCGGAATATTTTTCAAATGTTCATCGTAAAAGTACCATCATCAGTAGAGCTAACCGGCTCTTTCATGACCGTGCCACCACATCACTCTCCCACTGCGTAAGGGTGAACCTATACCCATTCTAGATTTGAAGCTTTCGTGACTGCAATGATTCATATTCTCAGGTTTTTTCGGTAAAGTCACGTAGGTAAAACATTAAAAGTAATGAAAGTAAAATAAAACAAAACAAAAATAAAAATAAAATTCACGACGTTTCGGAGGCAACACAAGTCTCCGTCATCAGGTGGGACCGTCACAGCCAGATTAGCTGCATCAAGTGAAGCAATGATTCAAGATGTAATCCCTTATAAGCAAGTTGAAGGGGGGAGGAGAGGGGGGGGGGGAGTTCATCAGAATGTGGTAGCCAATGAATGGAACGTATCGGGAGGGAGGGGGGTGGGAGGGGGAGGGAGCCAACAAAAACATTTGGCGACGGCTTGGACGCGGCTGCTGCGCACGCCAACACAATGGGCAGAAAGGGGGGAGGGGAGGTCTGATACACATGATAGAACAAAGGAACGAAAATGCCCATGTTTATACCAATGCAGGCTGAAAAATGAAGAGAGTACTGTTAAAAATAACTGGGGATGTTAACACTCGGTGAAGTAAATTAAAATAGTGCCTGTCAGATAAGATGGTCCAAAAAGTGTAATTACGTCTTTTTTGCGTGGTTAATAACATCTTTCCAGTGATTACTGAGTTTGTACCCATCATCACGGTTAAAATTATGTCTGTGTTTGTATATTTGTATGGCTTCGTGTACAAACCTTTGATGGTAGCCAGGAGGCTTGCAGAGAACCTTGGTCTCGGAAAAGACAATTTCATGAGAGCCCGCCGAGTTGTAGCAATGATCGGCAACGGCCGAAGAATCAGTTCTGCCGTGTTTCAGATCTGACTTGTGCTCGCGGACACGATCAGCAACATGACGTTTTGTTTCTCCAATGTAGCAATCACCACAAATGCAACTCAATTTGTAGACTCCAGGATACTGTAATTCAGGAACGACATCCTTCACAGATGGAATCAGATCACGGATTTTATGCACTGTGCTGAATCGGACTTGGATCTTATGTTTGTTTAGAATTTTGGAGATCTTTTTGGTCACGCCTGCTATGTATGGTAACGTGATAGTTTTGGTCGGAGTTTCATGTGGTTGTTTCTGTGTGGTGGGAGAGACAGCTTGGCGGATAGTACGGTCAGAGTATCCGTTCATCCTGAGGGCCCGATGTACATGTCTTAATTCATCAGTCAGGTGGTGTTGGTCAGAAATGCCATGGGCTCTGTAGTATAGCGTTTTGATGAGAGAATTCTTTTGAGAAGGGTGGTGGTGGGAATCCGGTTTCAGGTAGGAATCTGTGTGGGTGGCTTTCCTGTAGACAGAATGTCCCAAGGATCCGTCAAGCCTCCTCTTAAACAGAATATCCAAGAATGGTAGTTTACCGTCTTTCTCCACTTCCATGGTGAATCTGATAGATGGGTGTCTAGAATTGATGTGGTCCAAGAAGTGGTTCAATGCTGGGAGGCCATGTGGCCAGATGACGAAAGTGTCATCCACATATCTCTTCCACAGGGAAGGACGCAGGGTGGATGTCTGGATGGCGTCTGATTCAAACTTTTCCATGAAAATGTTGGCTATAACTGGTGACAAGGGGGAGCCCATAGGGGTACCCTCAAAACTATCACGTTACCATACATAGCAGGCGTGACCAAAAAGATCTCCAAAATTCTAAACAAACATAAGATCCAAGTCCGATTCAGCACAGTGCATAAAATCCGTGATCTGATTCCATCTGTGAAGGATGTCGTTCCTGAATTACAGTATCCTGGAGTCTACAAATTGAGTTGCATTTGTGGTGATTGCTACATTGGAGAAACAAAACGTCATGTTGCTGATCGTGTCCGCGAGCACAAGTCAGATCTGAAACACGGCAGAACTGATTCTTCGGCCGTTGCCGATCATTGCTACAACTCGGCGGGCTCTCATGAAATTGTCTTTTCCGAGACCAAGGTTCTCTGCAAGCCTCCTGGCTACCATCAAAGGTTTGTACACGAAGCCATACAAATATACAAACACAGACATAATTTTAACCGTGATGATGGGTACAAACTCAGTAATCACTGGAAAGATGTTATTAACCACGCAAAAAAGACGTAATTACACTTTTTGGACCATCTTATCTGACAGGCACTATTTTAATTTACTTCACCGAGTGTTAACATCCCCAGTTATTTTTAACAGTACTCTCTTCATTTTTCAGCCTGCATTGGTATAAACATGGGCATTTTCGTTCCTTTGTTCTATCATGTGTATCAGACCTCCCCTCCCCCCTTTCTGCCCATTGTGTTGGCGTGCGCAGCAGCCGCGTCCAAGCCGTCGCCAAATGTTTTTGTTGGCTCCCTCCCCCTCCCACCCCCCTCCCTCCCGATACGTTCCATTCATTGGCTACCACATTCTGATGAACTCCCCCCCCCCTCTCCTCCCCCCTTCAACTTGCTTATAAGGGATTACATCTTGAATCATTGCTTCACTTGATGCAGCTAATCTGGCTGTGACGGTCCCACCTGATGACGGAGACTTGTGTTGCCTCCGAAACGTCGTGAATTTTATTTTTATTTTTGTTTTGTTTTATTTTACTTTCATTACTTTTAATGTTTTACCTACGTGACTTTACCGAAAAAACCTGAGAATATGAACCTATACCCATTTGAAAAAAACAACACTGCCTTAAAATATATGAAGTTTCAGGCAACGGCCCTTTTCATTGCAATGACCATTCTTCAAATGCGATAAAGACGGGCCATTGCCTGATACGTCACCGATTATACAGGATTTTTATTTTATTTTAAGGCAGTGTTGTTGACGAGTGTGTTCAGTTTTTTATTTATTAATTGTGCTTGTGCACCACTTGCCAACGCAGCATCCAACACCACATCATTCGTTTATGATACTCGTACGTATGACCAATCGAATCTCGCATACAAAATAAATAAAAATGTGTCAACGCAGCGACTGCATCAGAACTCTAATTTCGTTGTCTTGCTGACATGTGTGTGCGGTGTGTAACCACGAAAATACTGAGTGGAGATTTTCAGTAAGTGACCCTCGGTGCACATAATCTGCTGTGTTTTCCACTTGCGTCCCCTCCCACGGATTATTATACTGGTAGGAACCTCCTGGTTACACCAGCCCACAGGGGATTATTGTGTCCGTCCGTCGTGCATCCAAAAATGGGATGGGGCTGGGTGGAGAGGGGAGGGTGGGGAGGGGCTGGGTGGGGAGGGGTGGGAGGGGCTGGGTGGGAGGGGCTGGGTGGGGAGGGGCTGGTCACCCCGTGGTGCCCTTATAAAACTCAACGTTTAACCTACTCACGCCGGCTTGTGCCCGCCCTCACAGTCGGCCATATTTGCGGAATACACCACGCCGCCGTTGACCCTGGCCATTGATCGAGCAACCCAATGTTCCTACCAGCTCCCTCCGCAGGAATGTGTTATATATGTGATCATCGTTCACTGAACTTGTTGTACGTGACCTGTGTTTTTTGCTCATACAGTATTTATTCTGAGCGTGCATTTGCAGCATGCTTTATTGCAAATCTTATATTTCACAAAAGACAGTGTAATTCTTTATGGGATTTTTTTTGCCAGCGATTTTCTATAATAGCTACAACAATTACATTACCCGTATTCTCCAGAGGATGACAATCTGGTCATACACAACTTATCGGAATATAAAATAAAGAAACTCGAAATTCATACTTAAGGTGCTTGACGTAAGTTTCAAGTATGTCGATTGTGAAAATTCATCGCCAACTTCCCGGACGACTGAAACAATCATATGTTGCGCGTTAAACCCTTGTGCAAGTGACAGTTTCATTTATTTGGTTAATTCGGGTGGGTAGAGTGTCTTGCAACACAACATGTTTTATTGTTATTATTTTATTATTTCCCTTCTACGTGACTTTACCGAAAGAACCAAGAAAATGAATCCCTGCAGTCACGAACACTGGAACTCATCAGAACAGGGGGGGAGGCGGTGTGGGGGTTACGGGCAGGACGGATAAATCGATTTTAAACAACGCACAGTAACGGAAAAGTGAACGAACAACAAACAATCAAAACAATTCGTACTCCGACAGTGCCCCCTGCTGGCAGCTCGCAGCACGTGGCCGCCGCGAGTCCATTTTGTGGCCGCGGTCGTCGAAGCGCTCCCCCCCGCACGGTCACGCGACAACAAAAATCGCCCCCCCCGCGTAGCCCCCCCCCACCCCGCGTAGCCCCCCCCCCCCGCGTAGCCCCCCCCTGCTGCCCCCGATTTAAACGCGCGCGAAAAAAAAGCCCCACAACCGTGACAATCAACAAACTCCAGGCGAGGCTTTACGAAATTCTACATTTTTTGTTACAAACAGGGGAAAAAAAACACCGCTGGCGCTAAAACTAAAATTTTAAAATTGTTTCGCAAACCCCCTCAGCGCCCCCCCCCCTAAAAATAAATTAATTTCCCACAAAGACGCCCGGGGCCCGACGCCGATGTTCGCTAGGCCCAAGCCTACGGTCTTGCCTGGACTGCCCGCCGGGAACGGCGCCGCTTGACTCGGCCGCCGAGGCGACAAGCGGCCGCCGCGGAGGATGTGGAAAGAGGGCGGCGGCGGTGGCAGCAGCGGCGGCGGCGGCGACAGCGACATCAGCCCTCGCCCCGACGACTCTCGTCCGCGTCTCGACGATTCTCACAAACGAAAAGTCGACGGCGACGCGGGGCCTCCCGGCGCCAAGAGGACACCGCGGGCGGCCGAAGCCGGTGGAGGCGGCGGCGGCGGCGCGCATGGTGGACACGGGGGTCGAGTCGGTGACATCCCATTGTCTCTGTCCACCCGGCCACACGATCACGGTGGTGGTTTCCCCTTCTACCGCCAGCCCGTCGAGGTCGGATGCTTCTCCCTGGACGCTGAGCGGCGCTTCCACGCCGACGCCAGGCAGCTGCGTTACTACGCTCCACCAAAAGGGGACGACGACGGTGAAGGCGGTGGTGGTGGTGGCCGTGGCCGGGTTCGCGATGGAGTTCGTGGGGCGGCCTCTGGGCAGAGGGACGCCGGCCGTGCTGGAGCTGACGACGGCCACGGTGGCAGTGGTGAACGTGGCAGTAGCGACGGAGCAGGTGATGGTGGCTGCGGAGAACACGGCCTCACTGCTGGCGCCGGTGACAATCGTGGAGGTGGTGCTCGAGCAGGAGGATTTGGCGTTGCCGCTACTTCTGGTGGGGGTGGAGGCAGTGGTGGCGGTGGTGGTGGTGGTGCCACACGTGTGGAATTTGACCTGCGGGACGGATACCCCGAGCGCTACGTCCAGCGAGACGACAACATCAAGGAGAAGCTGGACCACGTCCTGCGATGGATCCTGCCGAACCGGTACAAGTTCGCCCTCGCCGGGGAGAGCTTGCGGGACAGCGCTGCCATCTCCAGGTGAGATAGAGAGAGATAGAGAGAGACGAGGGAGGTGGGGGACAACTTAGCCGTCATTATTTGACCTCCCGACCCTCCCCCCTCCAATGACGACGGCAGCATTGCCATCAATTGCGAGTCAACTTCGTGGGGGATAAGTCGCCAAACGGAGAATCGACAAGACGCGACTAAAAGTAGGCGTTCGGAAGTCGTCAACAATAGCGATTGATTCTTCACACCACACCCGGGTTCAATCGTAGAGAAGTTACAATTACAGCAGGCGCCGTATTGTTACACGGATGTCGAACCAGACTGTTTACCCCCAATTCGTGTACGGGGAAATTCAGTTTTCGGGTCCATACGGCGTGCAGCCGTTTCAATACGGGCAGAAACAAATATTGTCTATTTGTGTTTCTGCCTTGTGGATGGGACATTGTAGGATGAACGTTGAGATTTATAAGGGCACGGGGCGACCAATAAGGTCTGAATTGGTCTGTAATAAAGTAGGCACTCATACGGAGTTGACAGGTATGTTGTTATCTTAATTTATTCGTTACCAGTGACACAATTCCAATTGTAATTTAGCCCAGATCCAGCTTCATGAAGTGCAGTATTGCCTTTTTGTCATAATTCGTATTTTGTAGCTTTTGAAACCCCAAAAAGTCGTGACAATCGCTAAGTTGACAACTCTTGATACGCATTCGGCAGAGCCCCTCTACCTGACAATACCGAGGAACAGAGAAGGTGACTTCAGAAGCATTGGTCGCGGTGTATTTGATGCATCAGTGTGTATTAGTATGCATTCTGACAGGTTTACAGAGCGGCCATGTAACCACGTGTGTAGGACTATGATGTTTACGCAGTTACGCGAACACAATTGTACATAGGAGACGGAACTGTGAAAATGAGACGGTTAAAAACGAGGTGAAATAGATTGAACCGGTTCTTGAATTGAATCCCATCCATGGGGAATTATTACACTGTTTGTAATAAATGATTAATAACGTTCACCACTGAAAAAATGTTCAGTTTTGGTCCATCAACCTCTGGGATTCGTGGAACAGTGTGTTCTTAACAACATCTTCCAACAGTATTTAGAGCCTTTTCTTCCTGAAACATTTGATCAATGTTTTCCCTTCAGCATTTTACCTAACAGGTGAACTTTTAAACTAATGCTGGCTGGAATATGTGCTTTAATGACCCACATATCACCAAGACAACACGCAAAATAATGGTTGTAAACAGCTGTCTCGGAGGTGTATCTACCTGAAACTTAAGCCGGGCCTGTGACGGCAGTGAGCACCAAAAATGAAAGATGGCAAACACGGAAAAGGTCATAGGTTACAATAGTGGAAGAGGGGCAAGGTAGTGTGATGGTAAAGCCAACTAGCCAATTACACATGAACCCCACCTATGACCATAACACGAATTTATGAATATGGTGTTGTCTTCTTTTACAGAAGATGGGGCTGCATGAGAGGTTTCCACCTGTCCCTGCATTTTACCAGCTTCACTGCTTTCTTGTTTCCCCTTTTGTTTTGCCGTGTCTTAATCCAGGACACCTGTGCCCTTCCTCCGTTTCTTGTTCCGTGTGCCTGTGTGCATAACGCCACGTGTGGTATTCTCTCCATCCATTCTAGACACGCGTCCAAATCGTCAAAGTCGCCTCTCTTGGATCTTCTCTTGTCAGTGTGACCTCTCGTCCCCGTAATTCTCTTCTTGCTTTTGCTATTTTAGTTACCCAACCATACACTCAACTTCTAACCCCCCCCCCAGTGCTTCGCCAGATGGGCTGTATAGATTCGCTTTGTGAATTCATTCATCACCCAAAATCGTGACCGTTCATTAAATCGCTTTGTGTGGGTCTAAGCAGTGGAGATAATATGCATATGTGTATCATTGCGTACCTGTGGGGTAATTGTAATGGACAGCCTCTTTGCCGGTCCAATGCTGGATGAAGGCCTCCCCTAATCATTTCATAATTAATCACGCTAGAGAGTGCAGGCTGGTGTAGGTGGTGACCAGCACTGGTTCAGATATCACTCATACTGATTTTAGTCATGGCCAGTAATCAATCTCAGGATGCTGGGTTTATGGCAGAGTGTGGAAAAGCACTGCGTCAGTGTTCCACTCCGTTGTTTTGTAATCTCGTACGTTTTTATCGTTGTCTCGACGCTCGCTAACGAAAGCTTGCACACGGACGTGGTGACGTGGAGGGGCCACCTGACGAAGGTGGCCTGCACGCCGTACGAGCGACACGAGGGCTGGCTCATGGCCGTCACGCTGCTGGCCGGCACGCGCTACATGAGCGAGATGGAGACGGAGGAGGCGCGGCGGCAGCGGGGGACGCGGGACGCGCGCCAGCGCGAGATGACCTACTGGGGCTACAAGTTCGAGCAGTACCTCTGTGCAGGTGAGCGCCGGTACCACCCTTGTCGATAACAGTTTACTCGTTTGCAACCCTTTGTCAGTCCGCTGCGGGATGAAAGCTACCTCACCACAGATTAAAACGTGGGATTTTAAAGCATGGCATGGGCAGCTTAAAACATGGGATTTGAACCCAGGATCTCGGGAGCCAGTGGCTCGGTGTTATAACCTTCGAACCACCCAGCCATCCCGCCACCCCAATCGTGTTTTCCTGTAATGAGGCGTTGATTACCCCTGCACGTTTGTGTCTTCAGAAACCCCCGGAGGGATTCCGGACCCCGGCGGCGTTGTCAACACAAATGAGGCATTCTGCACGGTGGTTCGGACCCGGCTGAAGAGCCACTCCCTTGTCTTCGCCGGGGAGGTCGACTGTCTCTCCTGCCACAATGCCGAGGTGGACAAGAACCGCGATGCCGAGCCAGCAACTCCAGCCCGTCGGGCCTCAGGGCAGAGGCCTCAGCAGCAGCAGCATTCCTCCAACTATGTGGAGCTGAAGACCAGCCGCGAGTTGTACACCCCCAACCAAAGGCGCAATCTGCACAGGTCGGTATCGGCGTTTTGGGTTTTCTTGTCAGGAGCAAAGCGATTGCGTGGCCCACTCGGAAGAAACTGAGCTGCAATCTCATCCCAAACAATGAATGAAAGGAAATTTGACAGATACGTAACCTGCAAAAAATTTCATATTGAACTATTATAACATCGCCTTGACCATGCCAGCATTTTACAGGATGTGTTATTGTAAAGGACTTTTGTAAGCTGGCCGGGTGGTGCTTTATTTTTGAGTCTTTGGCTCATAATCACAAGTTTGCAAGTTCAAATCCAGGTCAGAATCATAATATTTATCTATGCTGGAGGAATCCGTCAATGATCCACTCAGCCCATCATCTTTCCAGGGCCCTTAAAATAAGTACCAGTCTGACAACTCTGTTGTAATTATCCTCTGAGGATGCTGGTGTTGTCATGGAAATGTGGAATTTCCACCACTGACTCAAGGCAGCCACCCAAGTACCATCTACACCCATTTTTTGTTATCAGGGAAACTTTGTCAATATTGGCCAAAGTATTCTTTTGGACCCCCCACCTCAGGAGCAGCTAGCCCAGTGACAATGAGGGGGAGGGTCTACAGTGAAACGTTTAGCTGCCAATGATCCTCACAAGGCACTGCTATGGATAGACTGCTCTCAACAACGTGAATGTGGAATTGCCACTATTGGCTTTGTTTCTGATTTCAAAGTCACATCGGCTCCCCAGACTCCCTGTTTGGTCCAACGGGTTTCTCTGCTGACGTGTGCAAGTGTTTCCGCCCGTGGGGCCACCTGACGTGGCTGCTGTGTGCTCGCTTGATTTACATCCTAGCAACGTTGCGTGTAGGGAGCCCCCTCTGGCTCTCGTGGCATTACCAAGGGACTGTCGTCGTGCGAGCCGTCAGCGCGGTGTTTACACGGGGGGGTCACTTTACGATTGGCCTGTGTAGACTTGGTACGTCCGACGTCTCACAGTTGCGTAAGCATTTCGTCATGTGATGCAATAAAAATACCAAGTTGCGTATGAGCCCGTTAGTGTGCGCTACTATGCCGTTTGTGAGCACTGTCTTTGCTGAATGATCGTTGTAGTATTTTTATGAATACTAACTTTTTATTTTACCAGGTAAGGCCCACTGAGGTATACAGCTCTTTTACAGAAGTGACCTGGCCACAAATGATAGCCCAGAGACGTGGCTTATCACGTGGAAATTTATAGCAGCCAAATACTCTTAAATGCGTGTTTCTAAATGTGGAAGGAAAAACCGGAGGACACGGAGAAACATACACCCGACCACGGAGAACATGCAAACTCCAAATATACAGGCGTCAGGGTTGGGATCTAACCCACAACCTCCTGTATACTCGGGTAGTTAACATCTCGCCACTATGGCACCGGTGGCGAGATATCCATACACTCTTAACAGATGGTCGCAATCTGTTGGAAGGAAATTATGGGAAGCTCAAACGCCAGCATGGTGTAAATTTTAAAACCATTCTACTCACCATATAGTTTACAGCACCTGGAGATGCAGGTCGCATTTAGACATTGGTATCAATCTAAATTGTATTTGTAAAAGTGTATTTTATTAAGGGAACACAAGGACCCCATGCACATGCTGGTGCCAGTGTTCCTTTTCATCCAAAATTTGGCTAAAATTTTCCGATATCTTCCTCAACGACAGTGAGAGAAATTACCAAAGCAGTGCATTTTGGCCTTTTTTTTTAAATAAATTTGTCAATTTGGGTGCGTCTAGGTTTAAGCTGATCAAGTGGTGGGCCCAGTCGTTCCTGGTGGGAGTGCCAAAAATAGTGGCCGGCTTCCGTGATGACGAGGGCGTGGTGCGGAGACTCCAGACCTTCGAGACCCTGCACATCCCCAAGATGGTCGCGGTGAGACGTGTCTCATGCTCAAAAAAGCAAAACGTTAAATCATCACCTTGCTCATGTGAACATTAAACCCGGTGATCACTTGAGAGACGAGTGGAAGGCGACATTGGCCCGTTGTTGGGAACCGCGCTTCTGTGTTAAGAGCAGAGCAAGTTTTGGAGGACGCCAGAAGTAAACTTGCATGTTTCTCCTGCCCTGGTTCATTGCAGAGATCGTGTTGCTGCTAATGAAGGGCGCTAATAAAGGGCGCTAATGAAGGGCCGGGCTGTGGGGCCAGTGATTAATGGGCCTTTCACAGAAGCTTACTTGCGGGGCGGGGGCACTGTGTGTGCGCAAATGCGTTGGCATTGGCACCTTCTGATGTGTATCCTTTCCGCGTACGTTCACGCATTTTTGTGTTGTAGGATGACCAGGAGGCGTGGAATGGCTCGGTTTGTCTCAATTTTGTGGAGGCGTTTCTGACCTTCATGAAGAAGGTTGTGACAAAGGATGACCCAAAGTGAGTGTGGGGGTTATTTGAGCATATTCTCCATGCTGGACAGTGCGAATTAGTACAGGTGGGGAGCCATAGATATTTGTGCATAGGACAGTACAACAATGGATATTTTTGCTCGTGCCCTCTGCTGTGGCTCTATATTAGGACCACAAAATGGAGGCCAAGCTTGCCCCAATTTAGTTTTGTTTAGCTTATGCATATTTTCATGACACATTTACAGGGCTTGCCAGTTTATAACCTGGATCTGATTATACACATAACATCTTTAAAAGGCCGATCTTTATATTTTTTTAATGACCTGTTTTAATACATCCCTGATTTGAGTTTCACAAAATTTATTATCACGCCATTTGTCCGGCAAAGTCTCAATGAAGGTTTGTTTCAAAGGGGACCTGTATTGGGATGTTTGGCTACTTATTATAACATACATTTGCATGTGGGATGACACTTAAACACCATCAGAAAACAAATCCATGCGTACAAGGGGATAACACTTGGAAGGTCTTGCACAGACAGGTTAAAATCCACTTTCCCTACCATATCTGAACCGCCGTACAACTCGGCAGGCTTGAGATTTCACGTTTGTGTTATCCATCAACCCTCCCCTCCAGAGTGCTGGATCACAGGTGAGCACAACCGTTCCCTGCCAATATAGAATAATAATAATTACTGGCTTGATGGCCACTCGACAGCCAGCAGAGGGGATAACATGCCCGAGATTGTCCATCATGGAGATGGAGCGATAAACGTAGCCAAATTTGTCGTCGAGATGGGACGATGAATTCGGCTCGTGTGCAGGTCTAAGATATGTCTATTGTTTCCTGGCTAGACTTAGGAATGGCTGTGGCTTGGGAAGGCCTTCATCCAGCAGTAGATTGTTTACGGCTGCCACCTGACGATGGATTGCTGGCTTGCAGGACGGTGTACCTGTTCTCCTGGGAGCCTGGCCGCGACGTCACGTACAGCGTTCACCCCGACTCGGAGCTCGCGTTCCTGCCCGACTGGTACGTCAGCGAGATGGTGAAGTCGTCGTGACTGGCGGAGAGAGAGAGCGTTGCCACCCTCTCGCCCGCCCATCCGCCTGGCGCCAGCGGGGACCGCCCATCGCCGTCTTGTTCATCGAAGCCACGAGCAGAGAGCGACGGAGCGAGCGAGCCTAATGGGGATGGTGTCACCACCTCCCTCCGTTCTCCGCTCTAACACGTCTTGACGACGTAATGTCCACCCTCCTCCACTCCACCCCTCCCCGCCACCACCTGATTTTATGCAGGCGCCAGGTCAGGTGCTTTTAATGATATAAATGCGAATTGCAATTAGTTGATTATGAGGGTGGCATAATTACTAAATCGCAACTAATGGACTATAAAATGGGACACTATTTAAGAAGCGTTGCTGGGAGGGAATCAAAATAAGGGTTGTTGGGAGTGCATTTTGCGCGAGATAATTCACCCCAGCACTTTGCTGTCTGCCCTCCCGGCTGTAGAACCCCGGCAAATGACCGCTGTTAACGGGAATGGAAATTACGGCAAATGGTCCGGGAAGATTAACCGGAAACGAATGCCGACGTATAAAATATAAAAAAAGCAACGAACTGAAATAAAAGTACATCGATCCGTGGCAGCTTTTAGTGCAGAAGCGTTTGGGGAGCTACCACTACTTACAGGGTGAAGACAAACCGAGTGAGCGGTGGAGTACAGTCATTCATCCTGGACTACCTTATAAGAGGGACACTCTTGTGAGTGTCGTGTCCTCGTATTGCAAGCGTCGTTTACAAGCAAACAGCAATGATTATTATGACGATGTCTCATCAATGTGTGCGCTCATGGCGTGAGGGCTGGTTTACGAACATTCCCTCCTTGCTGTGAATGGACGTTTTCCCCGAAGGGAGTTTCGTCGGCCGTGGTGAGACGCGCGTTTGATGAGCGGTTATTGAAATGTCGCGAAGGAACGCACCCACGTTGGGAACATTTAAACATTTTCTGCGTTCAGTTTTTGTCACCAAGCCGAGTTCAAGTGGGCAACGAGCAATGTGATGGTGCTTTTCTCTGCTGGTGTAAATTCCACATTCCCATGGCAGGGGTTGGCCGAACACTCATCTGACCACAGTTGATAGCCCACTTAAGAGGTACTCGTTTTATCAACACTTGAGGGTGAATAGACCAAGTCTTAACTCCAACCAGGAATTCAACTCGCGACTTTTAACTTAGAGCACCACCCCAGCCAGTGAAAATTAAACACCTGGCTCTCAATAGTCGTTCATAGAAATTATAACATGGACTGATCACCCCACTTGTGTCTGTCCCAGCTTCTTGTTAAACAACTTGGCAACGCTATGTCAGCACTAGTGGTTTCCCGAGCGAGAGTAAACTGGAATACGTGTGTGTAATATAAAATTAAATGGCCCCGAACAGAGAATAGGACGATGCTGTGTCCGTTTCGTTCCGGATCATAATTGAGGCAGTCGAATAGGTCTGCTGGCGATATTAATCCTGGAGTGCAGGTGTGATGCGTAACAATTCAGGTGATAAAGGAGTATACGTGTGTACAGCTAAATTGCCTCTTGGTGATCGCCGATCATTCTTACCGTAGTTAGTAAATCGGCCCCAGTACCAATTGTGAACGACCAGTTTAGAGACTGGGTGGCTGGAAAGCATGATCCACTGCATGATAAAATAGTGCTCTGAAGTCGCACTGACGAAGCGATCCAAAATGGGTTTTGGACGATTTGAGGATTTTGACACACGCCGAATCAGTTTTTCGTTTTGAGGCTTTGCGCAACTCTCTTGCAGGTGAAACCCCCAATCGTTTGTAAAACCTGACACCCCAAACTTTTCCCCAGTAGATGTTTCCATTCGGGCTAATGAGTGGTTAAACCAACGAATGTCTTCAAGGGATCTTTCAACATTATCAACACGTATCGCCAGCGTACAAACGGTAAGTTGGGTTGGGATGGGCGTGAAGTGTAATGTAGGCTTAAAAAAACAAGTTTCTTAATTTTTTTTCCCAGCATTTCTAATTGTGGCATCAGTGTTGTTGTGTCATGGGACGTGTCTTGAACGCTCTCCGAGTTGTATAACGACCGACATTCTCTTTGCTCCCGTCGCCCCTCCGCTCCTTCCCGTCCCTCCCCCCCTACCCTTCCGTAATCCCCAAGCACCCTCTGCCACAGTCACTCATTCCTCGATCCCTACACGCCGAGACCGTCGAAAACATTCTATTCTGTTTCCGTTTTGTAAGCTTTGTCAAGCCCCTTGGCGCTCATTAAATATAAAATTAGATGAGATATCACGTAACTTCTTTTGAGATCCCTTCAAGTGACCTTTTTTATCCACAATAAATGGGCGCTGCATTTACCCATGCTCCCTGCTGTACGGTGATGTTCGTGACATAACTCTCAAACTGATTTTTGTTGTTCTTCATTCTCAGAGCCGAAAATGTTGCCCAAAGCAGCAAAAATACCAATGTGAAGTGGTTTTTGTTCATTCATTGGGTGACCTTGCCGAGACCATCCACTCACTCCCCTTGAGAACCCGGTTCAATCACTGACAGCTGAAGCCCACATTTGGAAGCCAGGAGCTCAGCAATGTATGCTCTGCGCTGTTGACCTCAGAGTCACCTGGCCACCTCGATATCGTATGTTTTAAAAAAATCCCTATGATGTCGAAAAGTCTCTTGAGAATCATTGTTTAGAATGTGCGATTCACAACACTGGTCTCTGTGTACAGCTGCAGCTGCTGCAAGGGGGAGTCACAGTTGGGGTCAGGATCTGGGAAAAGTCACTTGTGTTGCATGATTTGTGACTGGGGAATTATCTGCCATGGGAAAGTACTGTTCCATTGGGGCAGTTGACATGGCAAGCGGTAGCGCATTTGCCAACTGTAGAGATTCACAGTTCGCGATCCACGTCCGCCCTGGTTAATACAACACGGTCGTGTGTGTATTCTTAAGGGCAAAGACGTTTTCGGAACTGAAACCTATTAAACTGTCAACCCCTTTGTCAATGGGACCAGTATCAAAATAATTTAAAAAAACAAGAATACGCTTTACCCTTTCTGGCAATGAAACTTGAGATGTTCAAACACCAATATGTACCGATTGCAATGCATACAGTCTGCATTAACCACACACATTTTTGGCAAAACATGCAAACAAACATGCTGTAATAATATATGCCTCGTCTTTATGCGTGCACGTTTGTTGATATGTTTTGCCACAAGTTTGTGCGGTTAATGCAGACTTGACGCCTTGCAATAGGTGCCTGTTTGGTGTTTGAACATCTTAACACCTGTTTTATTGGCAGAGGAAGGTTATGAAGCATATTCTTATTTTGACTTTTTTCTCAGCCTGTGTTTCTAAGTCTATACGCATAAAGCCACACCTGAAAACCATAAAAACGAGAGCCATTCTGCTACCAGCTGTGCCCAGCGTTTCAAAAGAAGTGTCGGCGAATGGGACAATGTTTCACAACCACAAAAGGTGTTATTTAATGTGGTCTTTCTGTGGAGAGGGAAGGTTTGTCGTGTGGCTTTTACGAGCCACGCTTAAATGTCGATGATGTCAATCGATCTCTAAAACTGCTGACTTTGTGTTTTTTTTTTGTTCTTCCCATGTGTATATTATATGAACCCTAATATTTATGAGAGAAAAAAACGTACACGTAACGTATTCGAATTTAACGTTTTACATGGTACGTTCACCGCAAAAATAATAGAATTTGCTTTTACGTTTTTATACTGTGTTTCCTTGTATTCTTAAAAAAAATAGAACAACCAAGTTGGAATTGTTTCAGAAATGTGACTAAATTGTATATTTGTGTACCGTGTAAAATATTGCAAATAAATCACGTTTTTTTTAACCGACAAAAAACTCATCTCGCTCCTTGAATCACGTCAGAACCAGGAGGACCTACGTCTGCACTTCAGGAGCGGGTGTTTGAGAACCACTGCCCCAAGCAGTAGAGCTAGACAGCCAGTTTAGATTTATTTTCATAATCATATCCATATACCCAGTCTGTTACCCCCAGCTTCACACACTACCATCACCATTACCACACGTTGTTTTTCAGCTTGCACATTTCTAATTTAACCCCCCGGCAGCATAACAAAAGGCTGCTTAATCTTAGCGTTCTTATGTACTTCCGCCCCCTGCATCACAAAGCTTCAGTTTGAACTCCATACGTTGCCACCAAGCGCCCTCCCCGTTCCTCACATCGTTGCCTCCCAGTCCACAGCCCGCCCACACACTCACCATGGCCCCTCCCCTCCCTCCATCCCCCGCGACTATATAATTCCTCGTCACAGCCATCTCTTAGACACACTTAAGCGGTTGTGCTTTCGTTACATTGTCCAGACTTGAAGAAGGACGCTTGTGTTGCGCCCGAAACGTCGTGATTAAATTTAGTTGTTTTCATTTATTTTATACGTGACTTTACCGAAAAAACCAAAGAGTATGAATACAACCCACGCCTACAATGAATTTCCATTATTAGACATGAGATTAGGTATTCTTTAAAAAAAATCGATTTTCTTTAACCATTGTGATGAGTGCAGTGGCCACCAGTGGCTGGATGTGTCACGTGAACCCTTTCAGGTGCAACATGTGAATAGCATGCGATCCGATGCATATTCCAAGAGCTTAAACATTTATATTGTTTGAATAAATGCGTTCTTACACCTTTACCGAATTGTCATTCCATATATTTAGTTAAAACATTATCACTTAGACACGTTACAGGAGGGGTCCTGTGTTGGAATGTTTGACCGATTCCTATTAGAATGTTTTGCGTGTGGCAATACAGCCGATGAGTTGGAGAACGCCCATGCATATCGAAGAAGAATGCAGTAGATCATCGATTATATCCAGCGGCTTCGGGGAGGGGTTGGGCGCCGGGTTTCAAAAATGCGGGATAGTCACTACATGATTTATAAGTGTATTTTTGCACATTATTGCATGACATGTTTGTCGGTGTTGTATGTGTTTACATTTGTTAACTACGTGAAATATGCATTAATAAACATACAAATGGACACTAAATATCCTACTTAAAAAAGTTACCGTATTTACTGTACCGTACTTACCACTCCCATCTCAAGGACTCTGCATCGGGTTATATATACGTGCAGAATTTCATTGTTTAAGTTGTATGTAGTTTAACACATTCCTGCGGAGGGAGCTGGTAGGAACGTTGGGTTGCTCGGTCAATGGCCAGGGTCAACGGCGGCGTGGTGTATTCCGCAAATATGCCCGACTGTGAGGGCGGGCACAAGCCGGCGTGAGTAGGTGAAACGTTTAGTTTTATAAGGGCACCACGGGGTGACCAGCCCCTCCCCACCCAGCCCCACCCTCCCCACCCAGCCCCTCCCCTCCCCGCCCAGCCACTACCTCCCCACCCAGCCCCTCCCTGCACGACGGACGGACGGACACAATAATCCCCTGTGGGCTGGTGTAACCAGGAGGTTCCTACCAGTATAATGTACCGTGTATAATAGTTGACACTGAAATCAAGCGAGCTATACTTGTTTTGTCACGCACGCGGTGCCGATCGCTGGACTGGTTTTCAGCTTTTGGAGCAGTTTTGGCGGTTTCGCCGGATCGGGCCCGGGACCGCCGGATAATGTTGTAAGCAGCCGGATAATCGATGATCAACTGCACTAAGAAGGTCCACCACACAAGTGGCATTACAAACAACAGTCGGGTGCGTGTGTGTAAAGACTTATCCCGACCAAAGGCATGTAGAATTTCCAGCTCAGGGCCACCAACAGAGACGCGCACCACGCCGCTATTACTCAGAAAAACTGCGTGAATTCGACCACTTTTACTTGGCGCTATGGAGAGCATTACTTTATTGTACCCTAACACATTACTTGCCAAGGTTGTTGCGTATTGCTTTCTCCCTCTCGCTCTTTTTGAGAGAGCGGCGTTGATGATGATGATGATGGGAGGGCGCCAGCCACTCGTTGCCAGTTATCGCAGCAGCAGGCTGGCCAGTAATTAATGAGTGAACGCGCCTTAATGAGGACCGGGTCGCAGATGCTGCTTGCATCGTGGCAACAGGCTCCTTTCACCTCCTCTCCCCGAATCGCCGCGGTGACTCCTGCTGTGGAGGCGACTCGTTGTGTTTTTTTCATCCTTTATATTAAGTTCACTTGCTTGCTTGCGCGCTTACGACCGTGCAAATCTTTCGGTCGTTTTTAACCCACTTCCCGTGATCCAATCGAGCTGACATTTTGCACACAGACTCGTTGTGCGTGACAATTTATTTTCGCGAATTTTTTTTCCCAAAATGTTCCACTTTTTAGGAAAATTGTTTTTTCATATTTTATTTAAAATACCAATGTGATAAAAATGAAACTCTTACTCAAGAAAAACATAAATGAATAGTAAAATAAAACCGATGCCACGCATATCAAGGATTTATAGTGAAAAACTTTGTTTTTACGGGTTAATTTTTTTCTTTTGCTGCCCAGGGCTTAATTTCAGATGGAGCTGCCCGGGGCTGAGCTTCGGAAAATATTACTCGGCCGTTCTTTACACCCATCCTTCCAACTCCACCACCATTTCGGCCACCACCACCACGGCCGGAGTGGGGATTTGGGTCCCGTGAAATGGGTGGCTCTGGAAAGTATTCCATGAAAAATGTTAACGTGATTTAGCCTCTCATCGACAAACTTCACGCAGGGGGTCGATTACATTGCCACTGCTTTGTAGAATGATAATTATTTACGCAGGTCGCCGGTTTGACCCATTGGTGCGGCAATTGAAACGCTGAGAAAGTTTCAGAAATCACCCTGCCTCTGTCTGTCCACCAACCCAGCAGTATAAAGAACCGGTCTTGGGCCTCCCCGAGGTCGATTCAGCCTCAAATGGGTACCGCGGTGGCTAGGAGATGTTAACTACCTCGCCTGGTATACAGGAGGTCGTGGGTTCGATCCCGACCCTGACGCCTGCTGTAAATTTGGAGTTTGTGTGTCTCTCTCCCCGTGGTCGCGTGGATTTTTCTCCGGGTCCTCCGGTTTCCCCCTCCACATTTCGAAACACGCGTTAGTCGAGTATTTGCCTGCAATACATTTCCACGTGATAAGCCACTTCGTTGAGCTATCATTTGTGGCCAGGTCGCTTCTGAAAACGAGCTATATCGCTCAGTGGGCCTTACCTGGTAAAATAAAGCATTGTTTAAATACTCTTTGTTTTTTTCGGTAAAGTCACGTAGGTATGAAATAAATTAATTTATTTTATGGATCCCTGCAGTCACGAAAACTTCAAATCTAGATTTTTAAATCGTTAATAGTTTGAAATGAGTACCTGGTGCGGTGTGTAAATTTCACCACTCGGGGGACAAAGGCGGCCGGCCGTGATGCTGGCCGCCCAACACACCCCCTTGTGCAGGCCTTCATAAGTGCTCGCTAACAGCACTCTCCCCAAATAGCCTGTTCAGGATACATGGGGATTTTTGCATTGCGTTATGTATCGCCGCGTTCATATGGGCAGACGACAGCTCGTCACGTGGGTTTGGCCGCAAGCTGCTCCCAGGATGAGAGGCAATCTGGTGTTTTAAGAGTTTACAATAATTTGTCGGCGCTTCTCTAATAACACACCGAGGTGTACGTACGCACGCGGCCCATACGCACACGTACGCACGCTCACCCAGTATCAGCTCAGCGTTCCTGTAACTCGTTGTATAATTGTTGCGATCAGTCTAAAAATAATAATCTGTGCAATATTGTTTTACTTCTCGCGTGACACGGTTGTTTTTTGCACCGATTCCTATTCGCGTCATTGCTGTGCTTTCATTTGATTTCTTTGGCTTTTTCCCCATCTGGTGGCCCAGGTCACACTTGCAAATCAGACTCTGATCTGGTCTCTTGAGTTGCCACCTACCTGGCTAAGCAAATAAACATGAACTGAACATACACAAACACGGTAGGACCAACACCTCGGCCGTGGCAGATCACTGTTACAACTCAGTGGGCTCACATGACATTGACTTCTTCAAGACAGAGGTTCTCTGCAAGCCATCTGGCTACCATGAGAGATTCGTTCATGAGGCTATCCACATATACAAACACAGAGACAATTTCAACCGAGAAGATGGATTCTGGCTTAGCAATCATTGGAAGGATTTGATCAACCATTTCGGGTCTTAATTGATTATGTTCACGCTTACGGTGACTTTCAGACCGCATTCCATTCTCTTCCTCTCCCCCCTCCTCTTTTCCGAACATAGATCGACTCGTCAATCTGAAAAACTGCCAAATCGCTGTCCGTGGTGCTGACGTAACGCCACTTTTTTCAAATTTTCTTGCTGTGGATTTCACACCTGACGATGATTGCTTGTGTTGCAGTCGAAACGTCGTGAGAATGTTATTGTTTTATATTTTTATTATTATTTTATTATTTCCCTTCTACGTGACTTTACCGAAAGAACCAAGAATATGAACATACACAGTTACCCCTTTACATAAACATTCAGCTCACAGAATATAAACACAGACAAAGCTCCCCCGTGTAGCGTCAACAGACTGTTGGGGCAAGTGCTGTCAGCGAGTAGCACCTATGAAGGCCAGCACGACACACGAGGGGGTGGGTGGCCAGCACCACGCCCGGCCGCCTTTGTCTCCCCCAGTGGCGATGTTGACTACACACCCGCACCAGGCACTCATTTGAGGCCGAGTCTACTTAGGGGCGGCCCATGACCGGTTCAGATAATCGCCACCGCACCATTGCACGCGCATAAGGTGCCATACACGCACACACACACAACGTGAAAACATTCAGTCGGTCATTCTTGGCGTATTGTTATTGTAGAGTGATCATTACTGTGATGAGGGCGGGGAGGGGGGGCTGGGACGGGGAGTGGGGGGCAGGGAGGGGGGGGCTGGGAGGGGAGGGGGGGCAGGGGGTAGAGGAGGGGGGGCGGGGAGTGGGAGTCAGGGAGGGGGGAGGGTGGACAGGGAGGGGGGGAGGACAGGGAGGGGGGGTAGGGGAGGTGGTAAGAAGGGAGGGGGGGCCCCAGTTGCCCCGACTAAGTGAGGGGCATCACGTTGGGGACGAGATGAAACCTTCAAGTCGGTGTTCATGAGCTCGGCGGTGAACGTTTGGAGAGCCGTGGAAACAACAACAACGTCGTCGTCGTCGTTGTCTGTAAAACAAACAAACAAAACGTACACAGTGTTGAGTATTATTCTAGTGGGGTGTAACTTTAGGCGCATCTCCCCGTATCGTTTGCAGGCCGCCGCCGCCGTTCTGCGGTTTGTAATTCGCTGCTCCGATTTCGCGTCCGTCCCAGGCTTAGTCCACAACCCGTGCCTCTCGCTCGCTCGCTCTCTCTTAATCCGCCTGCGCGTGTGATTGCGCTCGGAGATTAAACTCGTACATAAACAACCACAAAGCCCCCCCCGGGTAGCCTCTAACAGACTGTTGGGGCAAGTGCTGTTAGCGAGGAGCACCTAATGGATGGGGGGGGGGGTCGGGACACGACCGCCTTTGTCACAATACACACCGCACCGAGTTCAGTATATTATTTTTTTACGACTGAACTGACCTAGGGGAGGCCCAAGACCGGTTGAAAAGTCGCTGCCGCTGTTGTTTGTCTTGAGCGGGAATCGAACTCGGCTCGTGGTGCACAGTCCGCGAAACGCTGCACAACCAAAGATCCTCCGTGTAGCCTTCACAGGCTGTTGGGGCAAGTGCTGTGAGCGAGTAGCATCTATGAAGGCCGGCACGGCGCACGAGGGGGTGGGGTGGCCAGTGCCACGCCCGGCCGCCTTTGTCTCCCCAGCGGCGACGTTTACACACCACTGCACCGAGTACTCATTTGAGGCCGAGTCGACCTAGGGGAGGACCACGGCCGTCTCGCCCTGAACTCGGTCAATTCCGCTGGCGATGATGATGGTGGTGATGATGGTGGTGGTTATGATGGTGATGGTGGTGGTGATGATGATGATGATGGTGGTGATGATAATGGTGGTGATGATGGTGGTGATGATGGTGGTGGTTATGATGGTGATGGTGGTGGTGATGATGGTAATGGTGGTGGTGATGGTGGTGATGATGGTGGTGGTGGTGATGATGGTAATGGTGGTGATGATGGTGGTGGTGATGGTGGTGGTGGTGATGGTGGTGGTGATGATGGTGGTGATGATGGTGGTGGTGATGGTGGTGGTGATGGTGGTGGTGATGGTGGTGGTGGTGATGGTGGTGGTGATGATGGTGGTGATGATGGTGGTGGTGATGGTGGTGGTGATGGTGGTGGTGATGATGGTGATGATGCTGCCGATGCTGCTGCGTTGGCATTGATGAATAGGGACATTCAACACCTTCCGTCGTGGCCTTAAATGGGGAAAAATGTTCTACCATAGACGATGTTTCAGGCAATGCCGCCCCCC
Organism: Lampetra fluviatilis; assembly: GCF_964198595.1. Taxonomy (NCBI): domain Eukaryota; kingdom Metazoa; phylum Chordata; class Hyperoartia; order Petromyzontiformes; family Petromyzontidae; genus Lampetra; species Lampetra fluviatilis. The sequence continues at coordinate 2,553,983 of NC_136309.1, read as the reverse complement.
GCCGTAATGAGTTCTGAGGAAGAGCCATTAACCGAAACGTCGTCTATTATACAGGTTTCCCGCGTTTTGTGCGGTTTCGCGTGTATGCGGCTAACCTACTCATGCCCCAAAATTCGCTGTATGATGCGGTCTGAATTCACACACAGCTACACTATAACGCAATAGATATCGCACGAGTAATTACAAAACACTCGATAACACACCCGGTTAATTGTAATACAACAGAGAGCATAGTTCACTATGCCTTTATTAAAGCACGTTTTCAAATGTGCTTACTCGTCAAATGAACACGCCGGGGTTGTCCACAAAGACAAAGATCCCCCGTGTAGTCTTCGCGGACTGTTGGGGCAAGTGCAGTTTGCGAGCAGCACACGAGGGGGTGGGGTGGCCAGCACCATGCCCGGCCGCCTTTGTCTCCCCTCTCCCCTTGGCGATGTTTACACACCGCACCAGGTACTCATTTCCCGCTGAGTCGATCGAGGGGGGAGGCCCAGGACCGGTTTCAATACCTGTCAACCACTTATCAGTGCCCTACCTTATTCCAGAACAATTCAGACCTTACTACTCACCCCGTACCCCTAATAAATCTCAACGTTCACCCTACAACGTCCCATCACAAGGGAGAGACACAAAAAAATAGACAAAAAACACAAGCCCCTATTGAAACGGCTGTACGCCGTATGGACCTGAAAACGCAATTTCCCCGTATAAGAAGAATACTGGGATAAACCGTGTGGGTTGACACAGTGTGGGTTTTCTGATAATCGTCACCGGTGTTAGTGGCGGCGCTAACCACTGCGCCACCGCTCCCCGTGTTTGCACGCACGCACATCCACACAGAAAGATGCCCCGTATAGCCTTAACAGACTGTTGGGCAAGTGCTGTTAGCGAGCACCTATAAAGGCCGGCACGGCACACGAGGGGGTTGGGTGGGCCAACACCACGCCCGGCCGCCTTTGTCTCCTTAGTGGCGATGTTTACACACCACACGAGGTACTCATTTGAGGCCGAGTCGACCTAGGGGAGGCCCAGGACCGGTTAAAATAATCGTCACTGGTGTTGGCCGTGAGCGAGAATCGAACCCGCGTCGCCAGGTTCATAGCGCAGCGCGCTAACCGCTACACCACCGCTCCCCACACACACATACACACATCCACACATCAACACACACATCCATACACTCACATCCACACACTCACACACACACATCCACACACACACATCCACACACACACACATCCACACACACACATCCACATACTCACATCCACACACACACATCCACACACTCACATCCACACACTCACATCCACACACTCACATCCACACACTCACATACACACACACATCCACACACTGACATCCACACACACATCCACACACTCACATCCACACACTCACCCTGAACACAGCTCTGCCTGCCGTCATCCCCTCTCGCCTCGCAAGCGCAGCGCTGACAGCGGAGCGCGCGTGCAGTGCGCGTGGAGGTGGCCGAGGTGGCAGGTAGGTGGGGAGTGGGTGCTGAGTAGGGGGTAGGTGCAGGGTGGGTGATGAGTAGGGGGTAGGTGCAGGGTGGGTCGTGAGTAGGGGGTAGGTGCAGGGTGGGTAGTGAGTAGGGGGTAGGTGCAGGGTGGGTAGTGAGTAGGGGGTAGGTGCAGGGTGGGTAGTGAGTAGGGGGTAGGTGCAGGGTGGGTAGTGAGTAGGGGGTAGGTGCAGGGTGGGTCGTGGGTAGGGGGTAGGTGCAGGGTGGGTAGTGAGTAGGGGGTAGGTGCAGGGTGGGTAGTGAGTAGGGGGTAGGTGCAGGGTGGGTAGTGAGTAGGGGGTAGGTGCAGGGTGGGTAGTGAGTAGGGGGTAGGTGCAGGGTGGGTAGTGAGTAGGGGGTAGGTGCAGGGTGGGTCGTGGGTAGGGGGTAGGTGCAGGGTGGGTCGTGAGTAGGGGGTAGGTGCAGGGTGGGTAGTGAGTAGGGGGTAGGTGCAGGGTGGGTAGTGAGTAGGGGGTAGGTGCAGGGTGGGTCGTGGGTAGGGAGTAGGTGCAGGGTGGGTCGTGAGTGGGAGGTAGGTGGGGAGTGGGTGCTGAGTAGGAGGTAGGTGCAGGGTGGGGAGTGAGTAGGGGGTAGGTGCAGGGTGGGTAGTGAATAGGGGGTAGGTGCAGGGTGGGTTGTGAGTAGGGGGTAGGTGCAGGGTGGGTAGTGAGTAGGGGGTAGGTGCAGGGTGGGTAGTGAGTAGGGGATAGGTGCAGGGTGGGTGCTGAGTAGGGGGTAGGTGCAGGGTGGGTCGTGAGTAGGGGGTAGGTGCAGGGTGGGTAGTGAGTAGGGGATAGGTGCAGGGTGGGTGCTGAGTAGGGGGTAGGTGCAGGGTGGGTAGGGGGTAGGTGCAGGGTGGGTAGGGTGTAGGGGGTAGGTGCAGGGTGGGTAGTGAGTGGGAGGTAGGTGCAGGGTGGGTAGTGGTAGGAGGTAGGTGCGGAGTGGTTAGTGGGTAAGAGGTAGGTACATGGTGGGGAGTGAGTAGGGGGTAGATGTAGGGTGGGGAGTGAGTAGGGGGTAGGTGCAGGGTGGGTAGTGAGTAGGGGGTATGTGCAGGGTGGGTAGTGAGTAGGTGGGTGCTGAGTAGGAGGGAGGTGCAGGGTGAGACGTGAATACCCTAGCTGTATATACACAGTCACAGTGGCTGAACAATTGACGATGTATGTGGGACTTTTTTTGCACCATACGTAGCCAACCGTGCTCATCGGAGGTGCGAAAAATTAACTAATTTATTAATATTATTAATTCGTGTGACATTTGTTGGAGGTATCGACAAGGTCGCTATTGGGTAGTGATGTGGTACTGAGTAGATATGTGCTGCGTGGGTAGGCACGTGCTGCGTGGGTAGGTATATGTTGGGGGGGGGGTGTAGGTACGTGATGGAGTCAGTGATGGGTGGCGCAGTGGTTAGCGCACTGCGCTACCATTCCGAGCCGCGGTTAACGTCAGTGGCGAGTGCTTTCAGAACCGGTCCTGGGGCCTCCCTTAAGTAGACTCAGCCTCAAATCAGTGTTTACGTTCGCACGAGGGAGACAAAAGCGGCCGGGTGCGGTGTTGACCGCACCATCATCTTGCGCATCGTGTCAACCTTAATAGGTGCTCGCTGACAGACTGCTAGAGGCTATACGGGGGCAGTCTGTATTTTGTGGATGCTGGATTGGTGGTGACTGTGTGTGGTTGATTGTAAGGGGTGTGTGTGCGGTGGGGGTATGAGCGTGTGTGTGTGTCTCTGTGGATGGGTGTGTGTGTGTGTCTCTGTGGATGAGTGTGTGTCTCTGTGGGTGTGTGTGTGTGTCTTTGTGGATGAGTGTGTGTCTCTGTGGATGTGTGTGTGTGTCTCTGTGGGTGGGTATGTGTGTGTGTTTGTGGATGGGTGTGTGTGTGTCTCTGTGGATGGGTGTGTGTCTCTCTGGATGTGTGTGTGTGTCTCTGTGGATGGGTATGTGTGTGTGTGTCTCTGTGGATGGCTATGTGTGTGTGTGTCTCTGTGGATGTGTGTGTGTGTCTCTGTGGGTGGGTATGTGTGTGTGTTTGTGGATGGGTGTGTGTGTGTCTCTGTGGATGGGTGTGTGTCTCTCTGGATGTGTGTGTGTGTCTCTGTGGATGGGTATGTGTGTGTGTGTATCGGAGTGCATATTTAGTGTCTGGAATTACATTTTTGGTGTGGCATTTTCTGTGAATGTGCTTGCGTGTGTAGGTCGATTCAGCCCTAAATTAGCACCCTGGTGTGGTGTATATAAACATTCGCACTGGGGAGACAAAGGCGGCCGGGCGTGGCGTTAGACACAAGCCCTACTGGCCAATCGTTAAGGGCACTTGTCCCAAGCACCTGCGTGGCCTCTACGGGTATCTTCATCTTTGTGCGTCTGTGTGTTTGGTGTCTGGGAGTCGGTGGACGCGATGGCGACATCCAGTGCGGGTTCATATTCTTAGGTTTTTTCGATAAAGTCACGTAGGTAAAAAATTAAAATTAATAAAAGTAAAATAAAAAATAAAAATTAAATAAAAATACAAATAAAAATCACGACGTTTCGGAGGCAACACAAGCTTCCGTCTTCAGGTGGAACCGTCACAGCCCGACAGCTGTATCAAGTAAATGAGAGATTACAAGAGATACCACTCCGTATATATAATGGTTGAGGGGGGTGGCCAGGATCGGCTCACTTTTCATTATTATGGTAAGGTGCGGCTTGAGACTACGGCTAGACTACATAACAAACTTTACCGAAAAAACCTAAGAATATGAATCCTTGCAGTCACGAAAGCTTCAAATCTAGAATGAGTGCGGGTTGTCGCTGCAGGCTCCAGGCTCCTGCTGTTGGGAGTTCCTGAGTCTGGTATTCGTGGTTCGCTGTTCGTGGGACAGGTACCCGCTTCTCTATCCCCCTCCTCCTCCTCCTCGTCATCATCATCATCTTCCTTCTCCTCCTTATTGCCGCACAGGTGACGGATCGCGTCCTTCCTCGATCCTCTCAACCCATTCCCTAGCTGCCAGTGCTATTCAGTGGCTTAAAATAAAATATTTCGCTCCGGATGATCACTACAAAGTATGACCTGTATTTTGATTTAGTGTGCTGATCTTAAAGGTGCATTGAAAAATTATAATACTCCGATTGATGCTCCTGCTGTTGTGGAGTGACTCATGCAGCCAGCTATGGCTGCAGAGTTTTGGTAGTACATGTTGTTTATGCCATTTATTGTGAAAATTCCGTCACAGTTCCTATGATTGCTTTTTCATTGCTTTCATGGCTTTATTTTGGTGATTTCGAAAAGTGTATTGGTTTAGCCATGTTTATTTGTTGTAGTACAGAGTTAGACTGATGGCCTTAATCTAAGTTGTCTTGTGGTTGTTGTTGTTGTTGTTTGACTTGCATCCCACTGGGATTTTTGCACACAGCGTTGGTGTACGGTGCTTTTTCTGCAATATTTTGCTGTCTTTTCTTGGACTTTCTGTTTGCACTTAGTCACATATTCACCTTAAGAGGTTTTTTGTTCATGTTTTTGTTTTTAGTTTGTTGCGGTTGCACCAGATTCAAGAGCCGAATGGCTCACAGGGCTGTACCTAATACATGAACTTGAACATGCGGGGGCGTCACCCGCCGACGTTTCAAATCGACCCTCGCGCGGGATGGCAGCAGCAGCAGTAGCAGCAGCAGCGGCGATGTGGTTCACGAACTCGGTGTCACCAATGGCGCTTAGGTCTGCTCCTGCTGGCCACGACGAACGGGTTTCAGCAGAGAGAGAGTTCATGTCGCTGTTTCCCCTTCTCCTCCTTTGATGGAGCACAATGGGTTTACTGTGCGGTCCATAGCGTGAGTTGCATGGCCACAATCACACTACCGTGGCTTGCCTTTAATGCCTCTCTCCATGTATATCCTTCTACCTATCAGGATCTCTATGTTTCTGTATGTTTCTCAATGTATGTAAATGAGTCTCTGTGGGCTTACTATGCGGTCCGTGTTTTGTTTATACTTTTACATTCCTGTTTCTCCAATTAATTCCGTCCGATGCGACCCGATCGTGAGCACGAAGCTCACGGCAGACGTTCACATGGCGAGGTTAATTATGAAAACGTGACTCCAAAATGTAATGTTATCTCGATATCTCAAGGACATTTTTGCTTTTACATCGACAAGATTTCTTCAAGGAAGATATATTTTTTTACAAAAACGCGATGTAATGTTATACAAATCGCTCGTCTCGGAGATGTTGTAGGTTCCAATCCTGTCAAAGGCGGAGGTTGACTCAGCTCATGATCATCACAATTACGGGAGGAGGGGTCGAGAATAAGGTACCTCTTTGTCGAAATGTAACCGTCCGTCCATCCATTCATCCATCCATTTATCCATCCATTCGTCCATTCATCCCTCCATCCATCTGTCCATTCATCTGTTCATTCATTCATCCATACGTCCATGCGTCAATCCATCCGTTTATCCATCCATCTATCATCCATTCATCCCTCCATACATCTGTCCATCCATCCGTCCATCCATCTGTCCATCCATCCGTCCATTCATCTGTTCATTCATTTGTCCATTCATCCCTCCATCCCTCCATCCATCTGTCCATTCATCCGTCCATCCATCTGTGTCCACGCATCTGTGTCCAATCGGCGCGCCGCAGCCCCGCACCAACGCGACCCGAAGGATGCTCCAGGTGACGAGGCAGCGCCGTACGGTGGTGGCCATCGCGCTCAACGTACTGGCGCTGGTCTTCTCGAGCACGGCGTTCCTCTCCACCTACTGGTACCAGGGCATCCACAAGGTGGTGAAGCCCATCTGCAACCCTGAGCGCGGCCAGCACGTGAACTGCGTGCACATGAACGGCACCACGGTGGGCGGCGAGGAGATGCTCGTGGCCACCGCTGCCACCGGCGGTGGCATCAATGCGTCGCTCGGCGGCCCGGCGGGCGCCGTGAGCTACAGGAGTGTGCACGTGATCCACTACACGTGGGACACCGGCGACGACAAGTACGCCTACCGCTTCTTTCACACGGGCTTCTGGCTGTCGTGCGAGGAGAACATCTACAAAGAAGGTTCACCTACCTGCCTGCCTGCCTGCCTCCCCCTCTCTCTCTCTCTGTCTCTCCCCACACCACCCCCTCTACTCCGCGTGTGTGCTGGCACCTGTGGGGAACGGTAGTTCAGACGCTGTCTCCCCGACAGACCTGGTCTTCACCTGAGGACGGCTGCTTGCGTTGTGGCCGAATCGTCGTGAGAATTATTTAATTATGTTTTATTTGTATTATTGTATTACTTCGCTTCTACGTGACTTTACCGAAAGAACCAAGAAGAAGCGGTAGTGCTGTTACTGGTTCGATTTTTTTTTTGCACGTTTTGTACGCAGCATGGACGGGTGGTGCTTTTTCTGTAGGCTTTTATTGTTTACGCACGTGATGTTTAGATTTGTGTACAATGAATTTTAGGTGAATCTTGTAATTTTATTGTTTGTTGCGGTGGCACCCAAATCAAGAGCCGAATGGCTCACAGGGTAAATCCTAATAAATGAAAGTGAAACTGAAACTCACGGCCAACACCAGCGACGATTATCTGAACCGGTCCTGTGCCTCCCCTTGGTCGACTCAGCCTCGAGGCTATATGGGAGATCTTCGTCTTGTGGGACACGGTGACACAGTCGGGAGTGGGGTAAACGAGCGTGGTAAAGGCTAGAGAAGAGATAAAGCTGGCGCGGTGCGGGAGGATGTGGAGCTGAGTGGACTTGCCGGTGACCGGTACCAGCGGTGTCAAGATCGGCCTCTGTGGAGGCTGCTACTGGGCAGTTGGAGGCAGTCGCACTCCAGCAACAACGGAGGGCAGAGGAGCGACGCTCGCAACAACGAGCGGAGCGTCGGGCGGACAAAACGTAGCAAGTTGGCACAGTCGGAAGCACAGCTGATGCATCTGCCAGTCATCTCAATGAGTCAACCTGTGGCACCTGGGTCTCGTGACCTCCACCTTCTAGCAGCGAGCCTCCGCACACTTCACGTGGCCTCAAAGTTCACCTGGCCTTCACGGACTTTTTGGGCAAGTGCTGTTAGCGAGGGGGTGGGTGACCAGCACCACGAACCGACCGCCTTTTTCTCCCTCGTGGCGATGTTTACACAACCACACCAGGGCGAGGCTGAGTCTACCTAGGGGAGGCCCAGGAGATGTTCAGACAATCGTCGCTGGCGGTGGCCGCTCGCGAGAATCGAACACGGCTGTCTGGGTTTTCGTAGCGCGTCGCGCTGACCACCTTCCTGCCGCTCCCCCCACTCGCCGCTCGCGAATGGCAAACACGCACGCCGCTTATAACGCGCCCGTCACGTTGTGAAGAGTGCCGCTTATAACGCACGCGTCAAATTGCACGCTACCGGCGTTGTAAGCGGCTGCTCGTGCCCACCCCTTGCGCGCTTTTGAGTGACTGCCGCGATGTTTTCCACCCTGCCCCGTTCTGTGTTGCCCCGGGCAGGCGAGCAGTGCCGCAGCTTCGTGGATCTCATTCCCTCCGCCGAGCGCGGTAACCGACGCATTCTCTCTCTCGAGCACGACGCCCGCACCTACAGTACCTCACCTACCCCTCTTTGCCTGTCTCTCTGCCCGCCGAGAAGCACTCGTTTAGTCTGCAGGGCTCAATGCGACTTCGAGCTACCATGATAAAACAAAACAAAAACGACAGCGAGGACATCAGCTTCATCCGCTGAGACAGTTTAACGCGTGGCAGGCTTTCACGACCAATATTATTCGTGATAAAGGTTGTTGGGTTAGATCGCGTGAGTTCAAATGCACTCTCGAGCACAGGAGCCTCGTCCCGTGAGCACATTAACACCCCCGACAATTTAAATCTCTGCCATTGGCTTCCCATTCAAATGTCGGGTACAATTGAAAGCTGCTCCACACACGAGGCCACAAACGGCCTCGCACCAACATTGTCACATTCAACAACTGATTTCCCTGCACGCACCGTCGTTACCTCTCCGGTCCGCACATTTACATCTGGCCCACGTGCCCAGAACTCGACTCTGCACCTGGGGTGACCGAGCCCTGTTTGTTTCGGTCTTCTCTAAAGACTCGCGTGCTTCGCCTGCAGCGCTACACTTCCCACGTACGACCCAGTTTGGACTCTGAACTTTGTCGTGTTTATATTTCCTAACTTGTTGCATCAATTGCGCCTTTATGAATGTATGTTGTTATTGAAGGCTAATCCGGATTCATATTCTTAGGTTTTTTTGGTAAAGTCACGTAGGTAAAAAATTAAAATTAATGAAAGTACTTTAACAACCCTGGCACCCCCCCCCCCTTTCAGCCAGTCTACATAACAAAGGCTCAGTCCTTTTTTATGTAGACTAGCCTTGTCAAGCCGCACCTTACCATAATAATATAAAAAAGGGGGCCTGTCCTAGCCCATCCCCCCCCCCTCAACCAGTGTATATACAGGGTAGTATCTCTTGGAATCTCTCATTTACTTGATACAGCTATCGTGCTGTGACGGTTCCACCTGAAGACGGAAGCTTGTGTTGCCTCCGAAACGTCGTGATTTTTATTTTTATTTTATTTTACTTTCATTAATTTTAATTTTTTACCTACGTGACTTTACCGAAAAAACCTAAGAATATGAATCCTTGCAGTCACGAAAGCTTCAAATCTAGAGCTAATCCGGATGTTTCTTTCTTGCCGTCGCGCAGGCGTGCTGTGGCTGGCCATCACGTCCGAGGCCCTGTACATCTGCCTGCTGGCGATCGGCTTCATCCTGATGTGTCTCGAGCTATGTCAGCAGCGCAACATCGTTGGAGCGCTGCGGCTCAACGCGTTCGCGTCGGTGTTCACCGTGCTGGCCGGTGCGGGGCGTACACGCTCACCGCCGGGGAGATGACCGGGAGAGATGATCGGGAGAGATGATCGGGAGAGATGACAGGGAGAGATGACAGGGAGATATGACGGGGAGAGATGATGGGGAGAGATGATCGGGAGAGATGACAGGGAGAGATGACAGGGAGATATGACAGGGAGAGATGATCGGGAGATATGACAGGGAGAGATGACAGGGAGATATGACAGGGAGAGATGACAGTGCGAGATGATGGGGAGAGATGACAGGGAGATATGACAGGGAGAGATGATCGGGAGAGATGACAGGGAGAGATGATCGGGAGAGATGATGGGGAGAGATGATCGGGAGAGATGACAGGGAGAGATGACAGGGAGAGATGACAGGGAGAGATGACAGGGAGAGATGATCGGGAGAGATGATGGGGAGAGATGACAGGGAGAGATGACAGGGAGAGATGACAGGGAGAGATGACAGGGAGATATGACAGGGAGAGATGACAGGGAGAGATGACAGGGAGATATGACAGGGAGAGATGATGGGGAGAGATGACAGGGAGATATGACAGGGAGAGATGACAGGGAGAGATGACAGGGAGAGATGACAGGGAGAGATGACAGGGAGATTTCGTTCATTAATCGCGCGTAGTCAGCGAAGGAGCCGTTGCGCCAAACGTGTGGCCTCTTGCGATGACGACGTTCGCCAGAAGATGTTTCGTTCCTGATATAGAGGCGTAGATGTGGGGACCACGCTTGTGCACTCTTCTTCAGCAAAGTAGCGGGGCGGGGGGGGGATTAATGAGTCAACGTACATTATGCATTCGCATTATGCGGTGTATCAGATGTACATCCTTCACCCCTCCTTGTCCTCTGTTATCTAATTGGGGCAATTAAGCCTCATCGGATGTTAAGGAGGCCTTGAGGTCAGATGTCCGCAGCATAAATAATGCACTTTGCAATGCTCAATCATCAATAATTGAAGCAAGTCCCATCAATTTGTATCTTTAATTGGAGCCGAGCGTGTGTTCGGAGCTGCAGAGTATTTTAATTAAAATAAATCTAAACAGCAGTCTAATTAAACATTGCTAATTAAAGCCACGGGGGTCATACATCTGCCATTCTCAGCCTATAAAGTCAGTGTAATAATAGGCACGGAATGAGCCAACGATTCGTTGACCAATCATTGATAATTACGCTTATAACGCAGGCAACAGATAGTGCGAGCAAGGCAGCTGTCATGTTCGATGCGTACTGGATCGAGAATGTAGATTAGATCTGGTATCCCCTGCTTATTGGATGCTGGGTTTTCTCCGGGTGTGTAATAATTATCGATACATCACATGTGCCAAACACCCGTGTAGTGGATCACCGCGTGGATATTCACGGTTCTTGCTGCACCAGCAGTCCGGGGGTTCTAGATTTGAAGCTTTCGTGACTGCAAGGATTCATACTCTTAGTTCTTTCGGTAAAGTCGCGTAGGTAAAATTTTTTTATTAAAATTAATAAAAAAATAAAAAAATAAAAATCACGACGTTTCGGAGGCAACACAAGTCTCCGTCATCAGGTGGGACCGTCACAGCCAGATTTGCTGCATCAAACGATGCAGCAGATCTGGCTGATTACAGCTGTCGGGCTGTGACGATTCCACCTGAAGACGGAAGCTTGTGTTGCCTCCGAAACGTCGTGATTTTTTTTATTTTATTTTACTTTTATTAATTTTAATTAAAAATTTTACCTACGTGACTTTACCGAAAAAAACCTAAGAATATGAATCCTTGCAGTCACGAAAGCTTCAAATCTAGAATTGATGTCACGACATAAACCACTCCCGCCGCAGCGGGCAGGTGGACTGCGCTTGATCAATCGCCGACGGCGTGGCATCCGTGTCACGCGCGCGCGCGAGAGAGATAAGAGAGAGATAAGAGAGAGATAAGAGAGGGATTGGGAAGAGAGAGGGGGGGGGCTGTCGTTTGGAACGCGCCCGTGCCCCGAGTCTCGCGTCGTCGCCTTTGATTTGCGCGGAAACGATGGTCGGCCCGGGTCGCTTCGGTCCGCTCGAAATAGCGATTTCACTCACGGACAACTTACAGCGGCGCCACAGGCGGAGTTTCACTTCACTGTTTGGAGAGGGGGGGGGGCATGGGTTCGCTTTGTCCCTCACATTAGAAATCGCGGGTGCATATAATTTGTTTTTATCTTAATTGTAACCTACTGAAAATAAGCGTATACCGGGCAGTGTCAGTCTATTCACAATATGGGACCTTTTTTGCCACTATCAAAATATAAGAATATGTTTTTGCCCTTTCTGGCAATGACACAGCAGGTGTTAAGATGTTAAAACACCAAACAGACACCTTTTGCAAGGAATCCTGTCTGCATTAACCACACGTCCTTGTGGTGAACATGCACAGAGCTATGAATGCCCTGATAGTGACATTGCCTTTGTGCTGTTCGCCTTTTGGCGTCCTCTGGTCTAACACCGTTTGAGACGAGGCTCTAAAGAAAGCTGTCTCTGGTGTGGACCAATCAGTTTCAAAGACAATGCATCATATTATCTGAGAATGTTTTTGTTTGCATGTTCACCACAAGTACGTGCGGGTAATACAGACAGGATTCCTTGCAAAAGATTTCTGTTTGGTGTTTTAACATCTTAACACCTGCTGTGTTATTGCCAGAAATGGCGAAACCTATTCTTATATTCAGCCTATTCACGTCTACAGACCCTTTTAGCGTCAGATGTCTTCTGTTTTCTAGAGACCTCCATCAGAGAGCAGTCTCTCGATACATTATGAGAGACACCATCACAGACAACCCTGTCTACCCATCACCTAGAGACCGTCATCATGAGACCTATCAATCCGTCCGTGTATACGAGGGGAGAGGGGAGGGGGTTTCATAGGTCCTTGGCCAAACAGCACTTGCCCCAACAGCCTGTGTAGGCTATACGGGGGGTCTCTGTCTGTTGTGTGCCTGACGCAGGTCTGCTGGGCATGGTGGCCCACATGATGTACACCACCGTGTTCCAGGTGACGGCGCACCTCGGGCCTGAGGACTGGAGGCCTCAGAGCTGGGACTACGGCTGGTCCTTCTGGTGTGTCGCAATTCTCCGATGGCCTCGCGGAAACGATCGTTTGCATCTCCATTGGCGCCGCGAGACATATCCCCCTTTTAATTGTGTCGCGTGCCGATGGGGCCATCGCGTGCGCACGTGTGTGTGAGAGATGCCACGTGTGAGAAAATCAATTGGTGCGTGTGTGTGTGTGTGGTGCCCTACCTGTTCAGGTGCACCTAGCCTGGCACAAGCGCCGTGGTGATGTCATCATTGTTGGGTTTGTCGTCCAGTCCCTAGATTATGTGGCCCCTGTGTGCATTCCCACAGAGGTGTGGGAAGCTCTTCTGTAATAAATCAAATAAAATACATTCCTATCCCAAGGCACTGCGCAATACATAAATGAATATATAAAAACACTGTACCAAGCCACGGCCAGAGCCGTCCCTCGGGTACAGCAAATTTGGGCGACTGCCCCGGGCCCCGCGCTTTGGGGGGACCCGCGCTTCGACGGTATCAGATGTAACACTTGAAGGCGTCGGGGGGGGGGGGGGCCCACAGAGTGGAATTTGCCCCGCCCCCCCGTCCCCCGCTCCCCCTATAGACGGGCCTGGCCATAGCGATAGCTGCCAGAACATCTCCAAAGAAAACTCACCACCCGTTGCTGCTTCTGCTGCTGCTCGTTGCTAATCGCCGCACCAAACGAATCGTTCCCAATTCCCTGTCCGTCCGTCTGTCCCTCTCTCGAAACACCCCTCCACTCACCCGCCCGCCCGACCTCCACCCCGACCCCCGGCAAATCGGGCAGCCTGGCCTGGATCTCGTTCACCTGCTGCATGGCGTCCTCGGTGACGACGCTCAACACGTACACCAAGACCGTCCTCGAGTTCCGCCACCGCCGCAAGGTCTTCCAGCAGAACCTGCGAGAGAGGGACGTCTTCATGGACCCCGAGGTCCTGCTCGGCCTGTGGCCCGGCACGGCCAAGCGCTGCAACCCAGGTAAGGGGGCAGCCTGAGTCGGGACGAGCGAGCGCAAGGGTCGCACTCGTTACGCACACGAGGTGCCTGCCGCAAATGAACCACGACGCCTTCGCTGATATCGCCGCTGAGCGTAAACCATCACGCGCCGAACAAATACTGTGGTCACCGGCATCTCGCTCTATCAGATGCGCTTCTGCGGCCGTCTGGAACGCTCCTCCTTCCGATATTATGAATCCATTGGAGCTACGCACTTTCAAAACGAGATTGAAAACTAATTTCTTTATAACTGACTTTTGTGTTTCGTGTGTTATCCTTCCCCGCACCTCCGATTAGCATGGTTGGCTACATACGGTGCAAAAGAAGTTCTACAGACATACAAGTACATCTGTAAACGTGCAACTCTTAGAACATAGCTTATCACGTGTGCGCAGTATTCATACATTGTAAGCTCTATTAAACAGTCTATCTTACTCTTTGGTTCTTTCGGTAAAGTCACGTAGGTATAAAATATAAAATAAATATCGTGCAGCGGCAGTGAGTAGGTGAGTTCGAGGCTGATGGACCGCTGAGTAGGTGAGTGGGTGGGTGAGTGGGTGGCTGGGTGAGTACCGTGAGTGAGTGGGTAGGTGAGTTCGAGGCTGATGGACCGCTGAGTAGGTGAGTGGGTGGGTGAGTGGGTGGCTGGGTGAGTACCGTGAGTGAGTGGGTAGGTGAGTTCGAGGCTGATGGACCGCTGGAACGCGAAGCTGCGAGGTCCAAATCTCGCTATCCAAGTGCGCGGAATGATCAGGTGTTCACCATGAGCTGCCCAACATTGACAATGTACCGGCAATCACCACGAGTCCATCAGATCACGTGGAGAGCCGCCCCGCGACAGCTACGGGTTAAACATGCCAACGTCGGGCTAACGTGGCATGCGCTTGGACCCGTTGGACCAACGTTAGCCCGACGTTGGCATGTTTACCGGGTAAGTGCGTGCCCCCGTAGTTGTTCGTGGGATGCCACCATGATGTGGCGGCTAGCGCACTGGACTTGCAATGCAGACAGAGGCCGCCGGTTCCATTCGATCTCTCGCCAAGCCGCGCTGCTGCCGTGTGGTGGAGCATAGTGTGGGTAACTCACACCTCTTGCAAGACTTCTAACCAGCGTGGGAAAGTGGGCCACATTGTCCTCGAGAGGGGAGCTCTCTAGAGCTCTCTCCGGTAAGGCCCTTCTGCCAGCAGCGGCGTGAGAAAACAATTGCAGCGCTCGTCCCTTTATCGTTTATTGCTCAAGTCGCCAGGTTCACAGCGCTGTGTGATAACTACAGCACTCCCCCTTTACAGTACAGTACTTCCAATTCATTGTAACAACAATAATAATACCATTGGAACCTCATTTGCCAGTAAAAAATATGATAATTGTTTTTTTTACCCTTCTATCTGGCAACAAAACTGACACCTTTTTTTTACAAGGAGTCATGTTTGCATAGACCACAACACCTGCAGCCAGTTTTGTTGCCAGATAGAAGGGTAAAAAAACAATTATCAACAATAATAATAATTTTTCGATTTAAAGCTTTCGTGACTGCAGGGATTCATCTTCTTGGTTCTTTCGGTAAAGTCACGTAGAAGGGAAGTAATAAAATAATAAAAATAAAACATAATAAAACAATTCTCACGACGTTTCGGCCACAACGCCTGAGGACGGCTGCTTGCGTTGTGGCCGAAACGTCGTGAGAATTGTTTTATTATGTTTTATTTTTATTATTTTATTACTTCCCTTCTACGTGACTTTACCGAAAGAACCAAGAAAATAATAATAATCACCATCATCATCATCATCATCAATTATGGAATCCCCAGATGAAGGAGACTTGGAGCTGGGCATCAGATCTGCGGCGGCCGCCCTCACCGAACACTGCGGGGACTCCCACACCTCGCGGCACCCCGACCACGGGCCGCCCAACCTGTGGCCCGGCAGCGTCACGGCGCTCCGAGGGGCGGCCGAGGCCGTCATCCTGGCCCACGGACTGCAGCCCTCTGACGGTGGCGCTGGCAGCGGCGGTACAAGCCGCGTGCATCACGGCCCCGGCGTGGCTACGAGCCGGAGGAACGCCCCACGGGAGCCGTTCCCGAGCTGCGGCCGGCACGCGCTCAGGGAGGCGGCCGAGGCGCTGGCTCACGGCTCGATGGAGAGCGAGCGGGGCCCGCAGGGCGTGTTCGTGAACCCCCAACGCCAAGCCTCCGTCGAGGAAAAAGTCTATTGAGCGCGGCGCGACGGACCGACGGTCGAATGCGCGGGGAGTGGGGGCGGTGGGGGGGTGGCGATGTGCGAGCGAGGCTTCGTTCTGAGATCAGCCCCTGGGTTTTTTGCTTTTAATATTTTCAATTTATTATTTTAATTTTTAAAAAAAATTCATTTTATTATTATTTTGAATCTACGTGACTTTACCGAAAGAACCAAGAATATCAGCTTCTGTGCCAAGCGCGGCGCTTGCCGTAACGGCGTGCTGGGGAGAATTGTCGTAACGTGTTTCATTTTCTTTCTCTGGTGAGGGTTTTTTTTCTTTTTCTGCCCCCCAAAGGTCATTCCCGGTGTGTGCGGCCGGCACGCCACGATGGAGTCGCGTCGTCAGGCGAAGGATCCGTTAAGGAAATTTCTCGAAGCGGTGCGAACATTTCTGTTCGAGAACGGCCCGGGCAGGGAAGGAGTCTTTTTTGTAAAGTTTATTTTCATGGAGCTTGTTAAGAATTTCCCTTGGCCACCATGCCCAGCAGACGGTGAAACAGATAATTTGATTTTGCCAGTTCAAGCTTTCGCCACGCACGACTGCAGTGAAAGTTCAACACGTGGTCCAATCCAGAACGGCAGTCTGACCCTCCAAATGATAATAATTCTTTATACTTTGCTGAAAAAGCATTATTTAATCTCAAGACTCCTTTTCATAATGGTGGTGACAGTTTCTCGATTTCATTTTACAGTATTATGCTATTCCTTTATTTGTGTTGCTTTTAATAAATAAAAATAACAACCCCATCTCTTTTTCACAATGTATACGATACTTTGTACAATATTGCGTGCATGCGTGTGCGTGTGCGTGGTCGTGACTTTGAAAAAGCAATGGTAAGAATGGGCTCTCAGAAAGTCGCAATAATTTTACGTCCACAAAATAAAGCGAAACAAGAATTTCAGTGGGTCGTGAATGCTGACATTTGCAGTGGTAACACATCGCCTGGAATTTGCGAGTGAGAGTCTGGGTTACATTCTATCCAACTGTTAATTAATTTCGTTAGAAACAATAAATATTTGCTTAGTTAATGGCGAGACGACCACTGAGAGACCTTGGGGAGGGAGGTAGGGGAAATAATCCCAAAGAACTGAGGCAGAGAAGTTCAATAAACTGAGAGCATCCCAAGAAAGTGGATGGAAATTCCATGACACTGAGGAACAGAAACATTTCAACTGTGACGCAGGCACGGGCTGCTCCACTTTTGGGGTGGAGGGAGTTACCAAATGAGTTGGCAGAACGGTTACAACCACGGGCCAACGTTGACCCAACGTTGACCCAACGTTGGCAAATTAACTGGGAAGGAAGCGACGGCGAGGTGCGACGTCCATCGACAAGGCGAGACAGCGCGTGGTCCGAACATTCTTTTAAAACAAAACGTTTCAGACTCGATCACAAAAATAAATATTACTTCCTCATTATGTGAAGGTTACTCGTCGTCAGCCTTGATCTATCCACTGCTGGACAAAGTGCTCCCCATCCCGTCGCCGCTGTTCACAAGCTACGCGATGCAACGCTCAATGTTACGCCGCACTGAGTACTTACTAATGCCAACCACGTTGGCTATCATTGAGAAGGTTGATGAACACTCACGTCAACTGGAAGGTAAGATTCGAGTTGAGCCTGGATCGTGCTTGCATGTCTTCATTGAAACCCTCTCAACTACGCTTCCACGCTCTCGATTGTAAACTCATTCCTTTGGAACTGCTGCTTCTTCTTGTTAGCCACGGTTGGCCGCGTACGGTGCGAAAGAAGTTCGATGTACGAACGGACACACGCGTCTGTGCGCCCTGCCTTCAACACCCCACTCCCCCCACTGACGAGCGTGTTGACGAGAGGCACTCATCCAGCAGTGGATTGACCAAGGGGGATGTTGTGCGTGTGCACTGGGTTTATTTCCAGTGACAAATCCTCGCCATAATGATGACGATGATGATACTGCGCGGACACAATTGTGTCTCTGGGCTTCCAAGGTCCGGGCAATGAACAACCCGGTGTGTTTTTCACAACGACAAAAAATACTGTCGTGTAATGTATTTTTTTTATTGTTCGGTGTCGTTTTATGATTTGGAGGTTACACAAAAGACAAAGATCCCCCCAGTATAGCCTTAACAGACTGTTGGGGCAAGTGCTGTTAGCGAGCACCTATAAAGGCCGGCACGGCACACGAGGGGGTGGGTGGCCAGCACCACGCCCGGCCACCTTTGTCTCCCCAGTGGCGATGTTTACACACCGCACCAGGTATTCATTTGAGGCTGAATCGACCTAGGGGAGGCCCAGGACCGGTTCAGATAATCGTCACTGGTGTTGGCTGTGAGCGGGAATCGAACTCAGGTCGCCAGGTTTGTAGCGCTAACCACTGCACTGCCGCTCCCCACGTACACACACGCACAGAGTGACTTCAATTTGCTGTGGAATTTTACGATCGTTCAAGCTCGTTCTATTTGTGAGCCGAAAGAGCGAACACCCCCGAGCGAGGACCTCTCGCGTGGAGATGGAACGATGACATCAGCTCGAGCCAGATGGATCGTGGCATCGTACGACTGTGTAGACTCATGGTGATATCTTGGAGAAGGCGTTAATTGAACGGTAGAATGATAATGGCTGTGCGGATTTCATTTTACAGGACCGGATTTTCTTTTGACGATATCGACCTTGGGGGTCCCAGCCAAGCTGACACTTTTGTTAACAACATTCGTGCAATATCCACGCTCGCGACAAAAAAAAACAGATATTCCATCTTGATTTGATCTTGATTTGAAGCTTTCGTGACTGCAGAAATCCATACTCTTTGGTTCTTTCAGTAAAGTCACGTGGGTAGAAAAAATAATAGATCACGACGTTTCGATCACAACACAAGCAATCGTCATCAGGTGAGACAACTACAGCAAGAATATATTCCATATTAGCCTCTATAGGGTGTAATTACAGGTGCTGTCAGCTAGCACGTATTAAGGCCAGAACGGCACAAAAACTATAAACAATTTGTGTATTCATCTTCTTGGTTCTTACGGTAAAGTCACGTAGAAGGGAAATAATAAAATAATAAAAATAAAACATAATAAAATACAATTCTCACGACGTTTTGGCCACAACACAAGCAGCCGTCCTCAGGTGAAGAACAGGTCTGTCGGAAAGACAGCGTCTGAATGAACACCGCCAAGCTTGGCAGCGTATATTTACGTGACTTTACCGAAAGAACCAAGAAGATGAATCCCTGCAGTCACGAAAGCTTTAAATCGAAATTTTTGTGTTTTACCAGGTAAGGCCCACTGAGCTATTCAGCTCTTGTTCAAAAGCGACCTGGCTATCACAAACGATAGCTCGACGAAGTGGCTTGTCCTCACGTGGAAATGTATAGCAGCCAAATACTCTTAAACACATGTTTCTAAATGCGTGCGGAAAAACCGGAGGACCCGGAGAAAAATCGACACGAGGACAGGCAGGAACATGCAAACTCCGAATATCTGGGCGTCAGGGCCTGGATCGAACCCACGACTTCATGTATGATATTTGGTTTTTTACCCTTTTATCTGGCAACAAAACTGACACCTTTTTTTACAAGGAGTCATGTTTGCATAGACCACAATACCTGCAGTCGGAATGCAAACAAAAAACATAACTCTGATAATGTATGCACTGTCCTTGAAGTTGATTGGTCCACACCCGAGACAGCTTTCCTTAGAGCCTAGTCTCACATGGTGTTGGACCAGATGAGGTTCCAATGGTGACTTCATGTATACCAGGCGAGGTAGCTAACATCTCGCCACCGAGGTGGGGAGATGCTAGCAGGGTGATGTGGCCCAACGCTTTAGCCAGCACCACAGCTAACCACGTTTGCCTCCCCAGTGCTGTGTTGCCAAACCACTGTTGCAATGCTCTATGCACACACAAATGTAAATTGTGTGCATACAAAACTATACCTTTATAAACAAAATTCATACTGAATTCACGTTCATTGTGCGTGTGTGTGCCTTTGTACAACATGGGCTTAGAAGTGCAATGCTTGTATTGATTGCTGTGTTTGTGAGATACACCCACGTGTTATTCATCAGAGCGCAGGGCGAGCCGAATTGCATCTATGCATATAAAGTGGTTCCCTTTAATGACAGCTATATGATTATTATTATTCTTTGTACCATAATTGTACGAACCGCGGTGACCTCATTTTGATTCCTGATCGCGGCTAACATCAGCAGTGAGTGATAACGTGGGCTCATCCCACACTCATCAACGTGTTATTCACAATAAAACAGGGAGTGCTGAATTGCATATATGTATATATCGTGGTTCCCTTTAATGAGAACTACAATAAAATAATTACAATTATTATTCGTACCATAATTGTATGAACCCTGGTGACCTGAATTTGACTAAAGCCACGGCTCACGTCACCAGTGAAGTGACATGTGGGCTCAAATTCTTAGGTTTTTTTCGGTAAAATCACGTAGGTAAAAAAAATTACCTGAAGACGGAAGCTTGTGTTGCCTCCGAAACGTCGTGATTTTTATTTTATTTTACTTTTATTAATTTAATTTTTTTTTACCTACGTGACTTTACCGAAAAAAACCTAAGAATATGAATCCTTGCAGTCACGAAAGCTTCAAATCTAGAATGTGGGCTCAACCCACACTTACTAGCATGGTGAGGTATGGTCAAATCATCCCCCTAACTGACACTGCCTTGGGTCGGATTCACTTCACATCCAGGCGGTGGTGGTTGATCGCACGTGGCTTGTAACCCAGCACTCTGGAGGCCCAGGATTGGTGAATCACCCAACTGTTGTGAAATTCCATTCCAGTGGGCATCGAGGTGCCCTGCACCGTGGCTCGCCAGGAGATGACGGTACAAAAAGCGTTTCCTTCTCTCTGCGGGGATAGCGTGTTGCTCCCTCACGCGCTTGCGTTTTTCTCTGGCTGCTCCGGTTTCTTCCCACGTGTATAAACACACTCGTCGATTAGCGAAACACACATCAAAATAAAAAGGCCCGATCTAGCAGGACCCTCCTGAAAAGTATTCCTTGGACTCGGTGTGGCTTTCTTGGGTAAATAATATTGTTATGGTTATAATTATTACATCCAGCAAAGGGCTGTAAATTATGAATTGTAATTATCTCAACTCTGAAATATATACTATCTCTACCTGCATAGCCTCCCTTGCGCGCGAAGTGTCCCTAATTCAAGATTTCGTGACTTTCTGACAACTGGGAACTTCCCTTCGACGGCCTCCCAAAATCCCTCACCGCTAAACTCCAGATTATCCAGAAACGATTCCGCCACCAGACTTACAACTCTCACCCGCAAACGAGATCCCGCCAATCCTCAAATCCCTCCATGGCTCCCAGTTCAACCAGGAATCAATTACAAGATCACCCTTTTTCTGTGTTTAAGATTTGAAGTAACCTGGCTCCAGCTTACCTCTCTCTGTCTCTCCTGTTTCGTCTCTCTCTCTCTCTCTGCTTCCCAACTGGCACTCCACAATTCTAGAGCTCCGAGTAAAACACCACAGCCAACACACCGTAGGAAGGCACCCCCTCTTTCTGTTGCCCATTTCATTCGCAAGGATTAACAACGCACACCAAATTGCAGGCATTAAAGTACAGACGAGCAGCAAATTGATTGGACACCTTCTCCTAAATCTAATTTGTTTATAAGCGTCAACTTAATCTACTGCACAGATTTGTATAAACGAAATCAAAATGTTGCAGTTAAATTAAACTCCAAGTAAAATCTTTACTTGAAACTTTCGTGACTGCAGGAATTCACATTCTTTGGGTCGTTCGGTAAAGTCACGTAGATAGGTTTATTTTTAACATTATTTTTTTAACCTATCTACGTGACTTTAACGAAAGACCCAAATAATATCTCTTCAAGTAGAACAATCTCCCCGTTCAATGGATAAGTTGGGTGGCAACGAGGGTGGCAATGATGTCCATTCGTGGCCCCTGAACCCGTGGTGGTAATTCCACATTGGCATGGCTGTGTCAGTCCCTCCATACGATAACCACTGTCAACTTTTTCGATTTAAAGCTTTCGTGACTGCAGGGATTCATCTTCTTGGTTCTTTCGGTAAAGTCACGTAGAAGGGAAATAATAAAATAATAAAAATAAAACATAATAAAATAATTCTCACGACGTTTCGGCCACAACGCAAGCAGCCGTCCTCAGGTGAAGAATGAAAAAAGTTCTTCACCTGAGGACGGCTGCTTGCGTTGTGGCCGAAACGTCGTGAAAATTATTTTATAATGTTTTATTTTTATTATTTTATTATTTCCCTTCTACGTGACTTTACCGAAAGAACCAAGAAGACACTGTCAACTTGTTGTACTCGTATGATCATGTCCACGAAGAGATATGACGACGATGAAGATGCATCGTCGCGAAGGGTTTTCACAGTCGTGCGCACGGCGTCACGTTCGTTCGGCACGATGTCCGACGTTTCGCTCTACACGCTCGAGGACGATGGTGGAACTCCCAGCAGGGACGTGGAGAGAAACGCCGGGAATCCACGCAGAACGACACGAGGTACAATCTGAAAATACAGCACCGTACGTAGTCAACGGTGGCTAATCAGATGATGATAATTATGACAATTATCAGGTAAGTTCACCTCCAACCAGGATTTGAACTCATACAACCTTAGGTTGTCAGCCGGCCGCACCACAGTCGGATTAGAGACCAAAATGACTCGGTTGATGTAACTCTCTCTCTGACAAATTCAGCAGAGACTCATTAAAAATCACACAAGCAGGCTCAACCCTGAAGAGAAAACTCCATCTCCAAGCTGCTTAGGAACACTGTTCTGTACAATGCGTTTCATATAAATCTCATTAACGACTTTGCGAGCAGTAAATGACTTCTCTGTAAAGATGTCTGTACCGTGTTCTATTCCCGTTAATCTCCGTGCCCTGCTGCTGCTACTGCTACTGCAGCGAAGAGCAAGCCACGTGTTCTTGCCCGTAGCCTCGCTGAGCCTCCATAACACTGGTCAACAAAAAAAACCCATGTTTTTCTGGCCTGGACTTTTGCAGCTGATTTAGACATTTCAGGGTGCTGATTCCAAATCTGATCTCAGATTTGCTTTATCACATCTCATTTTATGCTATCGGCATACCTCATTTTCATTTATTTTACCCAAAATTAACTCTGTCACTTATGATAGCAAGTTGTTGCGAGTCAGTGACTGCTTTAGTGTTAAAATATGGTGCTGTATTTTTAGGATAGTGTGTTTATAATATCATTTTATGTAGATATCCACATTTATTTAATATTTTTCTTCTGCAGTTTTTATTGAAAATGCAATATTTGATATCTCAAAAACCTGATGTGATAGACAAAAACTGATGCCAGATTTGGAATCAGCACCCCAAAATTACATTAAAACCGTTGGAATACCTTATGCCAGAAAAAGTTTGTTGACCAGTGTAATCAGTCGTGTAACTCGCGTGGGGGGCGGTGGGTGCCTTGACTCCCTCTGATAGACAAAACTACGAGTTGGGGGGCCCTTGACACCCACAGTGAGATGTGTGTTCAGCAGTTTAGTATTGGAAGTAACACCGTGTTTTCTTTAAACCTAACATAACGTATTTTGCTTTGATTGGCAGTGACTTGAGTGAAATAACATTGGAAATATAACTCCGTTTCTGCGATATTCATTCCACTAGATACGCGTCAATTATATTGCAGAGAGGGTACCACTACAGAGCTGGAGTGGCTGCGTTCTGTGTAGACGGAGCACGCCCCTGCAGCGTTAAATGTCTGAGACCGTGAGCGTAACGACGATGTGGTTACTACGCCAATGATAATTTAGTTACTACGCCACTGATAATGTAGTTACTACGCCACTGATAATGTAGTTACTACGCCACTGATAATGTAGTTACTACGCCACTGATATTGTAGTTACTACGCCACTGATAATGTAGTTACTACGCCACTGATAATGTAGTTACTACGCCACTGATAATGTAGTTACTACGCCACTGATTATGTAGTTACTACGCCACTGATAATGTAGTTACTACGCCACTGATAATGTAGTTTACTACGCCACTGATAATGTAGTTACTACACCACTGATAATGTAGCTACAATGCCACTGATAATGTAGTTACTAAGCCACTGAATATTAAGCACTGTCCTTTAACCGATCCGCTCCCTTGCAATAATCACAATGCTCACCCTTATCACCATTAAAGTCACCATCACCATTAATCATCACCAAAAAAAATCATAATCTGCATCACCATTAATCGTCAAAAGAATCAGAAATTGTATTTCCTGTGCAAATGTTCATTGAACTAAGAATATCGGCTGGCAGACCACATTAAATCATTCCACAATTACAGATTAAAAAAAAAAATGCAATTATGTTATAAAATTGCATTCACATTTCAACTTTAGTGATTTTAATAATGGCGTCAGTTTAAATGAGGGACTGAGATGGCAGAATTGAGATGCCAAGAGATGCGAAACTTGGTTACCAACACATTTGGTGCAGCGTTAAATGCTTTTCATCGATAATTGTTTGCGAAATCTGAAAACTATTAATCGACAATCAGACGTGCGTTGCAGATTTTTTTTTTTGCGATCACCATTCATCATTACCATCATCATAGCTATATATATTCTTGGTTCTTTCGGTAAAGTCACGTAGAAGGGAAATAATAAAATAATAAAAATATAAAACAATCAAAATTCTCACGACGTTTCGACTGCAACACAAGCAATTATTATCAGTTGTGAACATTTTCTTGCTGTGGATTTCACGAAAGCTTTAAATCAAAATCATCATCGCTGTCAACCCGTACGGTTTACCCGTATTCTTGTACGGGGAAATTGAGTTTTCAGTTTCATACGGCGTACAGCCGTTTCAATACGGGCAAAAAATAGTTGCCTATTTGTTTGTGTTTCTCTCTTGTGATGGGACTTTACAGGATGAACGTTGAGATGTATACGGGGCACGGGGTGACCAATAATGTCTGAATTGGTCTGTAATAAGGTAGGGCACTGATAAGCAGTTGACAGGTATGCATCATAATCATCACTGTTATTGTCACCAATCATGATAATCACCACCATCACCACCATAATTAATAATTAGCACCATTCATCAGCATCGACTCTTATACACGATTGTATGTGCTATGAAGGTGAGTCATTGGCCGAAACGTCGTCTATTATACATCGTTGTTTTCCTTTATAAGGCTACACTTATAATAATATAGGTTTTCCCATTTTTTCTGTCAACAAAACAGGTGTTAAGATGTTAAGACACCAAACTGAAACCTTTTACAAGGAATCATGTCTGCATTAACCACAATGCTTGTGGTCAGAAAGCTGTCTCTGGTGTGGACCAATCAGTTTCAAAGACAATGCATATATTATCAGAGTATGTTTTTTGTTTGCATTATGACCACTAGTATATGTGGTGAATGCAGACATGATTCATTGTAAAAAAATTTCAGTTTGGTTTTTTAACTTCTTAACACCTGTTTTGTTGCCCGAAAAAGGGCAAAACCTATTCTTATATTTTGCTACTGGCAAAGGAGGTACCATGATGTAGCTGCTCTACCCCGAGCTCTCATTACTCTGATAGTGGCATTGTCTTTGTGCTGTACGCCTTTTGGCGTCATCTGGTCCAACACCATGTGAGACTAGGCTCTAAAGAAAGCTGTCTCTGGTGTGGACCAATCAGTTTCAAAGACAGTGCATTCATTATCAGTGTTGTGTTTTTAGTTTGCATTTCGACCGCAGGTATTGTGGTCAATGCAAACATGACTCCTTGCAAAAAAAGGTGTCAGTTTTGTTGCCAGATAAGAGGGTAAAAAACAATGTTTTTTTGCATTCTGACTACAAGTATTGTGGTTAATGCAGACATGATTCCTTGTAAAAAGTTTCAGTTTGGTGTTTTAACATCTTAACACAACTGTTTTGTTGCCAGAAAAAAAGGGGAAAACCTATTCCTATATTTTGACACTGGCAAAGGAGGTCCCATGATGAAGACTTCACTAATTGTTGAACAACGTGGAGTTTGCTTGAGACTCTTATACAAGCTGGGAATTCCAATATAAGCCCACACCCCCTTCGGCCTGCCAATGTGAATTACAAATTACAATAGCCGTTGACGACCCCCACTGCGCATGCGCGGCGCTGTGCGTTGCCTAGCGACAGCTGTTGGGCGCCTCTCGACTTCACAAATGAATTCAGACAAAGGTGCTTATCTCGCGTTATATTAATAATGATTGCTTCTCAATGAGTTAAACAACGTAAGCATTTCATTGTTTAGCGTACACTGGCCTTGTGGTGTGTGTGTTTTGTTACGTATGCGGGTATTTGTGTGATAACATTCATCGGTTCAAAGCCGAACTTCGGAATAGCAGCGACGCTACTAGGCCGCACTTGCTGCAATGTCACAAAACAAGATTTTAGATTTGATTCGTAATTATTTGAGAGACCAAGAGATATAAGGTCCTTGGTTGCAGTGGAGGCTGCTGTGTTGTTTATTAAGATAGGCTATTTTGTATGCCATTGTATAACTGTTATCTTTTGGATGGACTCATGCTCGTCGCGGGAATGTGGAATGTCCAGCGCTGTTTTAAATGGATGCGTCGCCCGATGCTGCTGCCAGGATGCAAAATGTTTTCGTGATATATTGTAGGTTTAGAACACCACATTGACGGTAAGGTAAATAGTTGCAGTACATTGGCATGACTGCAACTCGCCATAGGAATGTGGATCTTTCACCATTGGCTCAAGAATCCTCGTGGGAATGAGTGCGCCTTCATTGTTCATTTGAGCGGAGAGGCATGAGAATGAAATGGGGGAGGCACACAAGCCTTTTGCTTAAAAAGTGAGACATTTCAATTGCTTAGTGGCATATGTCTGACCTTGGGTTGATTTTTTTTTGGGTTAGTTTGGAACTTTAACTTCTCCCACGTCTCCCCTGGCTTCTATGCCTATACATAAGCCGATTGCAGAAGTGCTTCCATTTCAAACTCATGACTTCTACAATCTCCTTGCCGTAGTCAAAATGTCTCACTCGTGTTAAATAAACGCGCTTGGTATAAGTACCGTGTTCATATTCTCAGCAGCCCTTCATGTATTCACTTTGACTTTTGACGACAGTATTCTACGTGGACTGAGAACAGTGGAGGCTAAGTATTAACAACGCCGGCTGCGGCCGACAGTGTTGTCATCTAAAATACATTGGTCTGCTGCTGTTCGTGAAGGGCGACACGGAGTGCTGAGGTGCAGTGAGGAGGAGGATGAAGAGGACAATGATGAGGAGGAGGAAACGGCTGCCATCGCTCAACCGAGAGACGAGGTGCTCTTTGAGCCAGACCATGGCGCTGTTTGGTGATAGGCGACAACTGCATTATTGTCACCTCAAATGTGTTAACGCTTCTGAGTAAATATTCGTTATGCAGGCTGGGGACATTCGGTTGGTTAAACAGGACGTCGATTATTTTTTTCTTCACTTTGCAGTGTCTATCGGCACATTGGACAATGTGACCCATTTGGAACACTTGCAGGGTTAATGCGTTAGCGAATGTCCCGTGGCAAATGAGCGCAGGACAACTTGCTGAGTGATGTATCCACACTAATGGTGCTGCTCCATCCCGTGCACCCTGCCATAGAGATATTATCACATTGTAATCAATTTGAAACGTGTATAAAAAAACATTCTCAGTGCTGTAATTATTGCTAAAGTAAGTGAAGAATCAAATGGAATAAGATGGGTTTTGTTTTGCAGTCGTTAACTTGACTGGGACCATCAACTTGACAACCTGATTTAATCGTGGGTGGGTGTCTGAATTTTAACCCAGGACCTCAGCAGTACCGGCTCAGAGCACTGATCCCTGAGCCCACCTGTGCTCATCGTCAATGGTTTAAGGTTTTACTCTATCATGGCAAAGCTGGGGTTAGAAGGTTTACAACATTTCAGTGAAAAAGAGGATTTGGTGCACACAAGCAATTTGTGTGACGTGGCCCTGACTGCTATTTGAATGCATTAGGTGAAGTGCTCGTTTATCCATGTGAAATCTGATCAGGAACATTTATTGATAAGAATTTGTATTTTGTGATATTTTGTTTGCGTACGTTTAGGGCCTTTTATTGTTTAAATGTTGTAGTTGATTGTTATGTTTGGTTTTCACTCACTCATTTATTCCACAATTCTTTATCTTTGTGAAAATGCATTGTAATATTCTTTTATTTAGACACTAAATACAAATTGCAACTACTGTATAACATTCTTATTGATAATGTAATTTTTTTTGCCTGAAAGATATGTATTGTAAAGCAGGGATTCTATTTAAATAGTGATTTTGTTGTGTAGTCTGGTGGCAACGGTACTGATGGACTTTGCAATTGGCAAGAGTAAGTTTTGCTTGTCAAATCTGATTTGCCTGCGCAATTACACATAATCAGTGTTATAAGCCTGTTTCACTCAGCCAGCCACTGCACCTGAAACGCATGAGGCTTTTAAACTGACAGCAAAGACACACACTCTATCCCCACCTTCCTGGGATTACAGGCCAGATTCACATATCTTCGAAACTGCCAAGTTAAGTGATGGAGACATCGGCATATTTTCCCCAAATATCAGACAAAAAGCAAGGTTCACCAGCATGTGTCTGGTCATAAAAGGCGATGATCGTGCAAAGTAAATTGTAGCTGTAGGTCTCATCACTGCACATTATTTCTTTGTTAACACTGTAATGGCTGGAAACTGCACCTCAGAGTACGATTTTTGTGAACATTAGCATGGCACTAAACTATGCAGAGTACGTGATGCGGTTCACTTACAGGGTTACTGCGAATGGCGACTGGCCAGAGAAGATGGTGTTGATTTTTCCACAAGAAACGACGAACTACTCATAGACTTGCAACAGCGGAACAGGTGATTATGTTTAAATACAATGAAACATAAAAACGCGTGGAATGTTTAGTGTACCAATATATGTATGTTTAAATTCACGATTATAACATGTTTCTGCTTATTCCAAGTTAAGGAATATGCTACTAAGTAATGCTTTTCTTTGACCCGAATTTTATGGGGGAGGGGGGGTGGTTATGCTTATTTGGCTTTGTTGGAACGCTGACATGGTGGTTTGCGTGCTGCGTAATGAACATCATTACCTGAGTTCAATTACAGGTCATAGTAGCGTTCATGGCGAGTCATATTTGAACCGTTCTTGGGCCTCTCCCCACCAGTTCGCACTGACCAACGTGGTGAAGTATGGTTAAACAACCCCTGTGACCCACACAATTTGGGAATTCCTTCATTCAGCAGCGGACTAACAAAAGGGCTCTAAATTCAGATTTGCAATCAAGTTGACCAACATGACTCGCATATTCTAGGTATTAATTTACAACATAAGGGCAGATTTTTGGATTTGCATTTTCCTTTCATGAAAAGATACGCATGGAATTAACTGATTGTATCCAGCTAGGTGGCAATGCAGCTTGAGCAATTAACCCACAGTTAGACGTTTGCGATTTACATTTTTTTCTGGGGTTGTTAAAATGACCACCACTTCGGACAGCTAACAGTCAGTGGTCATCTTATGGAGAGACTGGTCCCCGCTATAAAAATGAGGAAGTTCCACCACCCGCGCAGGGCTGCTGACACCGATGGAAGTGGATGTCACTGTATTGCTCATTTAAGCAGTGAGACACTTTGGTATTGTGCATCTCTCGTAAAAAAAAATTAAGAACAGATGTGAACAAGTCATTCACCAATCTAACTGATTGCTCAGATGGAAGGTGCTGTCTTGTACATTCTAATCAACGACAGAAAACCTTTGGGAGTTCAGCACAATTAAAATATGCAAATCGAGCTCGATCAAGATAGTGGGCACCTTTCTGACATTTACCCAAAAGACTTACTTCACAGGGCTGCAATTGCCCATTTGAGCAGCTGGTCACATAATCAACACACGTTGTCTCGAATGACAGCTTGCCCAACATCTAACGTCGCACGCAAGCTGCCTCCGTTCATGCTGCGATGAATGTATTTGTCTCGTCCCAGTGAGCACTTGCCACTTTTTCAAATTATTTTCTTGTAATTCGGCTCGACGGGATCAGTGAATATTCTGTCAATAATTACTTGGGTAATCGCGTTTGCTGGGCTGTTGTTTTCAGCTCGATTAAGTTACGTTGAGTGGAATGGTATGTTGATTGATTTCATGTTAATCTTTAACACAGTGCATTGCCTGAGCTAGTAGGCTGAACTACAGTGAAAAAGCCACACTTACCCTGTGTCCATTCCTCAACAGTTCACCTTTCGTGCAGCCAAGGTGACTTTTTAAATCCTACATCGAGGTGTAACATTTTCCCCGTGAGTTTATTAGGCATCAACACAGCATTATGTCACCTTAAATGAGTACCTGGCACAGTCTATAAACGTCAGCAATGTGGAGACAAAGGCAGCTGGACATAATGTAGATCACACCACCTCCTCGTGAACTTGGTCGGCCTTCGTAGGTGCTCGCAAACAGCACTTGCCCCAGTAAGCTATATTAGGTCTCTTTGTGTGTGTGCGCGCGTGCGTGTGTGTGTGCTGCGTTGAATTGCTGCCAAGGCTGCTGAGAAAGCTGCGAGTCAAGGACCCGCAACAAATTGAGTTGGAGAGGCTCGAGCAAGGGTTCTCCATTTACCTCAACGGGGCCAACGCGGACGGCAAACGGGTGACGCGGAA
Source organism: Lampetra fluviatilis (assembly GCF_964198595.1). Taxonomy (NCBI): domain Eukaryota; kingdom Metazoa; phylum Chordata; class Hyperoartia; order Petromyzontiformes; family Petromyzontidae; genus Lampetra; species Lampetra fluviatilis. The sequence continues at coordinate 2,523,651 of NC_136309.1, read as the reverse complement.
GGTCCAGCTCCCTCCCAGGAACGTCTGGACAGCAGGTACTATTGACAAATGTATACACTCAACATATGCACGTACAGTTTAACGCACAGGCTTTCGCGTCCAATTGTAAATGTCGTGAGTTTACTCTCCAACACACCGGTGTGCTGAAGTAGTAACTAATTGGCACTCTTTTAAACGTGACAAACTTTACTAATTGGCTGTATCGGGTGGTGGTGGGTTAACGGCACATTTATGTTGACACGTTTCTAACCCAAAAAACCCTTATTATGCACATGCATGTACAACCTCTTTTGTATCAATCGACTGCTGGATGAGGGCCACAGCACGCCATACAGATGGCTGGCGTTAATTGATCATGCTTCACCACGCTTGTTATTGCAGATTGAAGGTGGGGAGCATAGATGTCGGAGCATATAGTTACGTAGAAGTACTATACAATGATGGATTTGATGGACCGTCCTCTGCTGTCACAGTGTAGAACCACAACACATTTTCCAAGAACTTCTGAGATATGATGAGATGGGTGCATTTCCTGGGTTATTTGGTCAAAGGCAAGTATTCAAAGCACCTCTGTCTAACATGCGGCATTTGTTGCAGTCAATTGTTTATTTCATCTCGTTTGTATCGTAATTCTGGCTCTATTTTACAATTTAGTTAACTCCTTTAACATAGATAATAACATTGCCACAAAATTAGTAAATAATTTGTGTGCAATTATATTGTCAGCGTAAGAATCACTGCTGCAACTGATCATTGCACGGATATTGAGTATCTATTATAAAAGCTCAGCATTCTGTTTGTCCGTCAACTAAATTAAAGAGCCTTTCAGAAGGCCTGAATCAAAAAGATATAGAAAGTGGACCCCCCCCCAGATGTGGGGGTAAAACGTTGATCCAACAGGTTTACAATAAATTGTCGACCCCCCCCCCCCACTACACACTCTACATACAATAGAGTCCGTAGTATCTGCACACAAGGGGTGGCAGGGGTGGGGAGAAGAGGATATCAGTGGGGGCGAGGCGCGAGGCGTCGAGAAGCATTCCGCAGGAGCTAGAATAAGGCGGCCATGGGCCAACGAAATTCAAGTAGTAGAAAAGGGAAGCAGTGGTTAGCGCAATTGATACCCGGCCATGACGATTGATACCCGGCCATGATGAGTGATATCTGAACCGGTTCTTGTCAAACCCGCTTACCCTTTCACCAGCCCACACTGACCAGCATGGTGAAGTATGATCATACAACCACCACGACCAACACGGTGTGGGGAGGGCCTTCATCCAGCAGGTGATTGACGAAGGCTCTCAGAGTGTGTGTGGTTTTGTTAGTCCACACGGGGCCTTCGTTGTGAAAGCAAATGGCGCTGGAAAGCCAGATGCTGTCGCTGGCCTCCCTGATGAACGGCGATCCAATTTGCTTTCGAACAGGTCCCTCAAGGCAGGACAGTGACGTGACGGAGGGGAAGACGGGCAGGTCTCGCACTGCTCCTGGCAAATGTCAACGCAAAGGATGGCAGCAGGTTAAACGCACAGTGTGGCATGGCCCGAGGGTTCCACCTGGGTGTAATTGATGAGGCTTGAAGAGGCATTCCGGCTTCTCTTGTTGGCAAATGATCCTTGCAGGTTGTGTGCGTGCCCGCGTGTGTGTGGGTGTACGTGTTCGTGTGTGAGCGGGCAGGTATGCTTGTGTATCAGGGGGCGGTGGTGCAGTGGTTAATGCATTGCAACACCAAGTTAAATTTCTGGCCAAGGATAATATCAATGGGGAGTTATTACAGAATTGGTCCCAGGTGTCCTCTAGGATGACTCAGCCATAAATAGATGGTGTGGTGTGTGAACATCAAAGGCGAATGGGTGTGGGGCTAACCATGCCACCCTTCACACATGCCATTCTCACCTTAATAGATGTGCACAAACAACACTCGCCCCAACAGTCTACTAAAGTATATACAGGGGATCTGTGTCTTTTTTTGTGCAGGGAGAATTGTGGTGCAATGGTTTGCATACTCTCTTTGTTCTCAGTGACTTGCCTTCGATGCCGAATCATGGAAAACGTCAGTGGCAAATTGTATTTACACCTGCTCGGGCCTCTTCTAGATCATATCGGCCTTAAGTGATTATGTCTTTGGTGTATTAACATCAGTGCCGAGGAGATACAGATAAAGGTGGCCAGGCGTGATGCTGGTCACACTCCTACCACCTGTGCCATTCAGATCTTAATTGGTGCTCGCTAGCAGTACTTGCCTATCCCATAGGCTATACGGCTAAGTGGGAGATCATTGTGTGCGTGGTGTGAACAGAGTTCCGTTCAACTCAAGACGGACGGGGGAAACTGGGTGAGAGTGGCTGGTCCAGTAGAATACTCGGAGGACTTTGACCTGGATGCTGACACTACACTGGATGAAGAAGAAGCGGCTGTCAAAGATAGCCGAGATGTAAGCTAACTACCACATGCAAGAGGCAGTTAAATACGAGTGCTGAAGCAGTACTCAAAGGCATTCTAACCTCATCACATGCTGCTTTCAATGCACCGTTCCTCATTATGGTTTTCGAGTAATGTATCAGAGATTTCAAGATTTTTTTTAATTGAAGAATCCATTCACCTTTTATATTGTGGTGAATGTTACGTCTGCTATTGGCGACAAGGGTCAGGTATAACCAGAAAATATATAACTTCTCTGAATAAAAAAAATGTTGATTATTAAACAAGTGATTTGATGCATGTATCTTCAGCTTATTAATCTGCATTGATAACTCAATGCACCGTTACACCCTTAGAACTAATGCACCTCCGATTAGCACAGTTGGCTACGTACGGTGCGAAATAAGTTCGACATACATAGATACAACATTACTGTAACGATGACGAGTCTCTTCTTAAGTTTCGATCTTCATTCCATGGACATTTTTGGCTACCGATTGCATGCATCAAATTAATCAAAGTCCTTAAACGGGCTGATTCAATTCAACACGAGACTGTCCATTACTAAAGAAGAGATCACTTTTGCAATTGTTAATTTTAACTATAATCTATTTGAAAAGTTAACATGGATTTCTGTTTTAGTTCGAAACATAATCGAGTGACATCGGAATATGTTTGAATCAACATCACATTTGCTACATAACTAAATACACAATGGACACATTAAATAACTCTCGTTGATACATACCTAGGCTAGGAATACTGGGTTGTGCAACACGAATTTGAAATGTCTTAATATATATTTGAAAACATTTAATGTAATTAAGCTTCCAGCTTATGTCAGACAGCCTTGGAGAGCATCTACATTATGCTGAGTAGTTTTAGCTGTTTGCTCATTAGAATGTTCCGGTCTCTTCCAGAACGAGACGGAGTCAGATGCCTCAGGAGGAAAACACAATGGGGCGAGGAAATGCGAGCCACAAAATAAGCTCCTGCTTACTCTGACGGACGTCAAGGTATTTTTCATACAGAACAAAATTCCACACAAACAAAATAGATCAACTATAGGTTAAAATACATGCTTATAATCACACTACAGCTTTTCATGAAGCCTTTATACAGTGAATCTGGCTGAGTGACACGATTCTTATACAGCTCAACTGACCGTCTTTCTCACTAGCATACCTCTTGTAGACACATTGACAATAAGGTTGTATGAGGGATCTTACCTGGTAAAATAAAAAAAAAAGATATATATAAAATGTGTTTGGTAAAATAAATATAGTTTTAGTTGGAAATGTTTCTTTATTATGTGTTTATGGGTATTGGTGGCCCAGTACTTAATTAACTGTGGGAATTAAGTACTGTGCTGGTAAATTAAGTTTGATTCCTTGCCAAGCACAACTCAAGCAGTGGCTGAACTTGGCCATGTCCTCGACTTTTGGTCGTATCAAACGCAAACAAATACCTGCATTGGCAGTGTAGGCAAAATCAACATTGGGAAGACAAAAGGAGGCCTGGCGTACATAACCCTGTCCATGCGATCCTCTCGCGTGCCGTGGCAACCATAGCGCTAGCCCGTGAACGGCGCTCGTCCCAATGGAAGTGCGAGGCTAAGTCACGGTGCGGAATGCTCTGCAGGCTCTGCGCAAAAGTTTGGAATTCAGCCTGAGCACAAGCATCTCCGGCAAGAAACCCAAGGAGGGAGTCACTGCCATGGACTCGGACAAGAATTCTTCAGAGGACTCCATAGAGGAGGACCTCGACGGTGGCAGCTCACCGGGGAGTCCCGGGGAGCCGCAGGCTGCGGCGGCGCTTGGCCGGCCCTCTCATCACAAGGGCACAGCGGCCAAACCGTCGGCGGCAGCTGGCGTTGGCTCTGGGGAGCTCATTGTGCTGGAGTTTGCGCCAGCTGGTGTGTGTGCACACATTGACAGCGTTGAACGGTCGAGTTTAACTCGCTGTTATTTTGTTGTTATTATTTTCAACTAAGACAACATAACATGGGGCATTGCTATAATTTAAATATGTTTTATTAGCATGGTTGGTTTCACTTTGTTAATTTAATCAAAGATTGTTGCTTGGCTCATTAATTTGGTTCCGATAATAGACTGTTGATTGTCTGCGCTTCAGGCAGCTGCATGCAGGATTCGTCATGCAGGTTAAAGTCAAAGTTATTTTTCTGAGTGTGGAGCGGTTGCTCATACGATCTTTTTTTCAGCCCTCTGGCCAGGAGTGGAAATTCCACAATTTCTCGTTGTAAGGATGAATCGGTCCAAAGAATAAACCACTGTTGACTTCCCACAGAGTGGAAACACATTTTATAGACCCTGGAACACTGACCTCCCACTTAGATATGATTGTGAGACTCACTTGGATATGATAGTAAGACTCACAATCTAACTACTGTGCCATCTAACCATCTATTTATACGTACATTTGTGCGGAGTCATTTTGTGCATTTGTGCCTTTACAATGAAGACACCATCTCACATGTAGCAACCTGCCTGGACCCGAGTACCTTCTTCCCACCCATTTATCCTCCTGTCCTCTGTGGACAGAATAATTTGTTAATGTTTATTGCCCACATAAACTATTAATTTATTCAAGATTCTGTCTTAACTGATGTTGTTCGTTAAGAGCCATCTCTATTGTGATACTCAGGTTTTCAGTGGTGAACTATAACACAGGGGCCGTTTCAAGTATGCTGATATGTTCAGGATTTGACTTTGCTAATTCTTACCTGGATTAAGCATAACATACCAAGCAGGTGTGATTCATATACAAAGTACATTCTTTAAAAGGAAGATGCAACCAAAAATACGAGGTTTGTTGCAGAAAGTGATCTCAGTTGTATGTACTGGGATGGTTGAAATATATTTTCAGGTTGTTAATGAGAAAAACGTATGTATGCCTTTTTTACTGGTAGGAACCACCTGGTTCCACCAGCCCACAGGGGATTATTGTGTCCGTCCGTCGTGCATCCAAAAATGAAAGGGGTGGGGCTGGGTGGAGTGGGGAGGGGCTGGGTGGGGAGGGTGGGGAGGGGCTGGGTGGGGAGGGTGGGGCTGGGTCGGGGGTGGGAGGGGTGGGGCTGGGTGGGGAGGGGCTGGTCACCCCGTGGTGCCCTTATAAAACTCAACGTTTAACTTACTCACGCCGGCTTGTGCCCGCCCTCACAGTCGGCCATATTTGTGGAATACACCACGCCGCCGTTGACCCTGGCCATTGACCGAGCAACCCAACGTTCCTACCAGCTCCCTCCGCAGGAATGTGTTTTCCCCGTAGTGCAAATGTTCTACTGTTGTACATTGTCTTGTGGAGTGGTTCCACTGAGATAATAATCATTAATAATAATTCAAATTTCTAAAGCGCCCTTACACAATCGTTCTCAGTTAATCCAAATTTCTATTGTAAACTGTGAATTGTATTAAAGAGTACTTTAAAGTTGTTACAGTCACCTCCATTATAGATTTCTAGTGACATCACTGGAACAACATTGTTAATTTAAAATGTTGTAAATGCAGTGACATCACTAGATTACTATGGAGGGCCTCGATAGGATTTCAAAGTCTTTTTGCTAAATTAATAAGGCTTCAAACTCGTGTTAGCCAGCCTAGATATGGATCTACAAGTTAAGAGCTATTTTATGTGGTTGAGTCGTTGCATCTTCCTTTAAAAAAGAACAAGAAACCGCACATTCATGATCGGCGCATTCGCAACTACGTTCTGAAACCGATCTGGCCTGCTTTCTCCCCAATAAACAACGTGCTCGTAGCGGCAGAATAATAAAGCACTTTAATTATGCATCCTCCTTTTTGGCCACGTTTGGTTGGGTTACGGCCTTATTGAAATTCCTTTCAGGGGCTCGGAGGGAACGGCTGCTCTCTGCCAAGAGGAAAGCCGACGCCGACTCCGTGGTGCCCACCAAGGCGATGTTGGCGCGGAGTGGTCCGACCGTCCGTGCGGGTACTGTCATCCCGGCCTCCGTGCCCCAAGACGGGCGGAACATCGTCCTTCAGAGCGGTAGTGCAGCGTCTCTGCTTACAGCGCTGGGGTGTTTGTGGTGGGGGCGGGGAGAGGAGAGAAAGGCATCCCTTGTTCTCAGTGTGCGCGCGCACTTACACAATGCGGCTACACAAAAGGGTTTTGCCTTTCCGAATGAAAACCCACTCTTGGTTAGACCAGGAGATGGCTAACGCCACCGCTGGCGGTTGTGACGTTTGATAAGGTACTTGTTTACCTTGTGCGATGTTCAGTAAAAGTGATTGTGAGGTTTTTGTTCTCTGTTTTACGACACGGAGAGCAAGTGGTAGTAAAAATAACACCTGTATATATGTTGAACTTCTTTCGCACCGCACCTAGCCAACCGTGCGAATCAGAGCTGCGAGTGTTAATCGGACGTGCGGGGTGTCACCACCTGTTGTCACAACACTTGTTGTGACACCCACATCATTGTATCTAAATGGGACAGGCCTGCTTCTTTGAGTCTGATGGTTTTATTTATACGGGCCTCTCAATTATAGATTGGGCATTGTGTAGCACCTTGTGTGCTGTAGAGGCTGCCCGTTTAAAAGCAATTAAAGTATGAATTTGGCTTTAAAAAGACACTTAGAAATGCATTTAGTTAGCTCATATACATATATAATTGCATGTAATTAAAAGAAAACACTCGGGCATCGTGAACACAACTTTAAATAAGCACACTGGATGGAAACAAATGACAATGGTGGTGTTTTATTTTTTTTGTTCCAGGTTCATCGAAGGGAGTGGAGCAGCCCCTTTCAGCAAGCAGGCGTGGGGTCTCACAGGAGGCAGACCCCACCAACAGGGCCCAGGCTGTGGCTCAAGCTGTGAGGACAGAAAACCAATCTCTCATGACCTCTACTCCCACAGGAAAATCTGTGCAGGTGCCCTTGGCTGGATGTTGTTGTTGTTGTTTCCTTTGGCGGTGGTGTTGTAGAAGCAACCAGAATAGAATATCATGGCATTTGAATTCGGATGTATGTGGAGGTAGGATAGGGCGAAACGGTTTGGAATTTGGGAAAAGTCCGTGGCAAGAAAGTGTAATTGGAAAGAGGAAGTTGGAATTGTATGGGCACGTGGTAGGGGACTGTATGAGCAGAACTTGAAGAATGTGTGTTGTTCTTTATTAACAACTTCAGCATCTAATAAAAATAAAGAAGCGGTAGAATGGTGTGATGGCATCAACTTGGTAGAACATTCGACTCTTCATAAGAAGATAACCATTTTCAATTCCATTTGGTGATCAACGCTGCCCTTCTATCTGTTTGAAGTCGATAAAATAAGTACCACTTTGCGGCACGCTGACAGTTGTGCTATGGAGAAAACTAACCCCTGTTATGGGAATGTGAAATTGAAATGATTACTGTCCCAATGTTCTTTTAAGTATGGATACACTTAGGCTTTTGACGTTTTTGTGCTTAAGAGCGTCATTACACATTTCATTGCCATATTGCACATTAGCATACTTTTACACTTTAATTATGAACTGTACGATGATAATGCAACGGTATGTGCACAGCGAAATTGAGCTCCCTAGGCACGAGAAAACCTGGAGCAGTTACCCACCAACTTAACACAAATACCAGAGGCACAGATACGTTAATGATTGGAGGCGGCTGGGAAGGGTTTCGAGCAATACTCAAAAGACTACGTGCTTATTCACAGAGGGGAGGCACACTGCCAAAAAGTGTAATCTGGGGAGACCTGTTAGAGTGATGCAAGAGACAAAATGTTCAGCCCTTGCTAAGGTTGTATTTGGCTTAAGTGAGCACAAGCTGGAGAATAAACTTCGTATATTTTGTATTCATACACTGCCATTTCTGCTGCGCTTTGTAACATTAAGTTATTATTTGCGTGGTATTTTAAATGGATCGTCGGCGTGTTGCCTTGAGTTGAGTGTCCTACTTCATTGATGTTTACAATTTTGGAACGTTGTATGCTTAACAGTCCAGCCAGTCAGTCATGCGTTACGTTTGTAAGCTGTGATTTTTTGTTCAATGTTTTTTTTAGGCTAATAATTCACCCTCTGAAAACGACAGTGTCAGTAAGGCTGTGGAAAAAATTCAGCAAATGGATCTATGGTAAGGCCAGAGAGACTATTTCACAGTGGTTATTTCATTATAACTATTAAAAAGAATGACAATGATGTAATAACAATGATGAATATCTTTTTCCACAATTTGGAAAACAGTGATCTATAGTGACAACTGCATTTAACTCCCTACACTTAGAAATATGTTGTCAATGTGATGTTTTAATAACTCTAGCACATGCCTGTATAAACTGTATGATCTGATTTTAATAATGGTGTTCAATTACATTTACCAAATAACATTACTATGACATACTAAAGTAGCACTCAGCTCATATGTTTTCCCCCCAAAGTGCCATTTTAATGTCCTGTCATACACCATTATGTAGGATTGCTCTAAAGGATGATAATCGAGTTGTATTAAATCATTACAATTAGTATTTGGCTTTAATAAGTGGGAACGTATAAGTTTCATATACTTAACGCGTCAAAATGTTTGGCTGTACTTTAGATTAATGATAGACCATTACCAAAAGAGACTCATCGCATAATGTTGTGTTGCATTCGTATTTGTACTACTTTATGAACACTGTGACCCGAGTAAAATGTCTGCCCATGGCTAACCACGGTGGGGAGTAACATCTGAACAAATCCTGCCTCTTCTCCTTTCGCGAACCAGCACTGACCAGGCTAGTGAAGTATGGCCAATCAACCCCCATTACTGACACAGGCTTTCATCTAGCAGTGGCTTGAAGAGAGCTGTAAATTATTTTATTATTATGATGAGTTCTGGCGTACCTTCACCTTCAATTACTCATATTAGCTACTGGCAACATTCTTTCCATTCACTTTATAATAATGTTTTAATCAAGCAATACTACACATTGTGTAGTATGAATGGCAGTTTATTTTGATTTGTTGGTTATGTCCCCTGTGCCGCGCTTGATACCCAGGCAGCAGAAAAAGCTGCTGAAAGCCCTTGGCAAGCTTGAGCTCTCAGCCTCAGCGCCATCAAACGATGTCAGAACCACGGCGAGCGATGCCAGTGGCTCGGCGAGCCCACACATGTCGGCCTTACAAGTGGACCCGGAGCGCCTGGGAGCGTCCAAGGCACGTGGAGAAAGTAGCGGCGCTGGAAACACTGGGCAAGGAGCACAAGAAAAAACTTGCGGCGCAAGCCAAAATTCTCAGCAGCGGTCGAGAAAGGCCTCCATCTCGGATGAGGAGATGTCCATGAAAGATCAGTTGGAGAAGGCCACTGGGAGGAGGATTTCTAGTTCCGAGGAGCCCCAGCAAGTACCCGCCTGGCTGGAGGGAGCGGACAGACGGGAGAGAACGAAGAAAAAGAAGATGTTGTCCAAGAGCAAATGGAAGCCACCCTGGCTGGAAGGCGACGTCGACTTACGCGGAGGCTCCAGCGACGAGAATCGGAACAAGGCTACAGCCTCCACGTCGCGCGTAGGTACGTGAAGACAACACTATTTTGAAAGCATTGCATGTCATTTAAAATGAAAACCGTGCGAGGTTTAGATATGCTCATAAAATAATTGATTAAACACAAATAGATTGGTCATGCCACTGAAAATAATATTTTATTCAAGGGTAACATATTTACAAATGAATGCATGTGAAAGTAATGGTTCACCTCCGTGATGAAAATTATACAGCATGAGTTTTTTGTATACTGGTGTTATGATTCAGGCTCGTGTTCAATTTGCAAATCTTTTCTCCTTACGGTGTTGCTGCATGTAGAGTCAATAGTGGTATGACATTTGAAATCTCTATTTATATGAATGAATTAGAATTGATGAAGAGATTAACCAGATGATAATGAATTCCAAGTGCATTAAAACATTCCAACTAAGATTAAAGCATGTATGCATGAGCTCTGTCCGTCTTTCTGCCTCATAGGTTGAGGGGGCACTATAACTGTTTATAAACATGATCAAAAATGAACTAAAATGTAGTCAACAGTTGTGTTGCGATTAGGGATTTACTCTATTTGAAAACCAGCCAAATTGATCTTCGGCTTGCAGAGGTGGATGGCTGGCTGGCTGCAAAACATTACTATTTGCAAATATGCAAAAATAATTTTACCCTGGCATCTACCCATTGGCTTCCAGAATGAAAATTAAATAATTCCAAAACAAAATCGCCAGCTTCGACACCATTGGATAATCCATGCGTGTGCATGATTTTGCCTAACCTGTTTGAAAAAATTACACTTTTCCTCTAGGAGAGGCAGTGCGATCTGCTCGGTCGATCCACAGCTCCAGCAGCAGCGGGGAGGAGCGCGGCACCCGGGATGCTCTTCGCGGGGACGAGGAGTGCAGCGGGGGAGGAGATGTCGACTTGGTCTCGTTCCTGGACGCTGGGCCCCGGAGGGCAGACAGGCCCTTGAGTGGACGTCGGAGCGCGCTGCAAACGACCGAGGCGCCCATGTTCTCAGGTGCGGTTGATGCAGGACTGCACTTGCGTGCAAAAACGCTTGCTCGTGTGAACGTATTTTATTCAGCAATGTGCTCTTTAGATGAGTAAAACATGCGAGCGTCTGCAAACCTTTTGTGAGCGTGGGCTACATTAGGAATCTCCTAGTTCCCCCATGGACAGTCACGTTTGCGATCATTGATGTCGTTGTGGTAGCCTGTTCGAGGCAAACTATCTCGCAGAGTTGTAGGCTGTGTGCTCGTTTACCCTAGGTGCTCGTGGGTCGATCAAAAACCATGCCACAGGCAGTTTGTGGCCTGTAGGCTGTAGATTGCAATCCCATGATGAAAAAAAAACGAATCGAGGTCTTGTAGATACACACCTACGGTTGTGGGTCTTGGGCTGGAAGCGTCATAAATGAGAAAAAGTCTTTCGTAAATATTATTATTGAAGTCTCGTGATGTCACAGTCACATGACTTTCACTGTTTAAATGCCCCATCCATACACATCACTAAAGAGCTATGATGGAGCACCTTCCTGTGACTAAAGCATTTTTTTAAATCATTGTTGAAGCGTCGTATCCCAGGTATGTATGTACCAATAATCATTTTTTGGGTTGCATTTTTTACGTGTAGAGAAAACATTCTGTCAACAAGGCTACAAGAATGCAGTATAAACAGTAATAAAACAAGGTACAGATGCAGCATATATTTACGAATTTAATGTAACTTGGCATCCACTTTTTAGCCGCAGTTTTAAAATTCAAAAAATTACTAATGCCATAAAATGTGTTTTGTGGACTGCTCCAGTACTGGGGAATTGTAGATAATGTAAAATAAGTAGATATATATATAAGGGGTACCTTTGATCGCATTAAATTACGTACAAGCCTTTGCCCGATGTGCTTTCTGGATCAGTGTATTGCATTTGATTTAACGAGGCAAACTCTGAACTGGTTTCGACTTCAGGAGTTGCATTTTTTTTTTGAACAGCACTGCCCATACAAGAATCAATATTCCAACGTTGTAGAGGTGGCTGGGCGGCTCAGACATGAAAGTGCTGAGCTGGCACCGCTGACTCCTGGCAGAAGCACTGTGATTAAATCGCAATCTCAAGTGAAGCCAGTTGATCGTCTTAGCTAGGCCATCAGTCATTGCCCAAAAATGAAATAAATAAATGCATATTAAATTTCGTTTTGAACTTGATTTGGCTAAATCCCAAGTCCGATCATTTTCAATGTCATTTTAGTTTTTATCCTAATGCTTATGAGAAAGTGTGCCCCCCCCCCCTACTGAGTGAAGGCTAAAAAGGCAACATGATTTCGCCAGGTTGTTCTCCCACATGAGGCTCACTGCTGTGCAGTATTTCCAAACTAATTCTTCAACTTCGGTAATAAATAATAACTAACAATAATCATATCGGTGTTATCTTGACCGGTAATTGAACGACAACTGTGATGTGCACCAACTCGGGCCATAACCAGAACGGGCACAGGCTTGCACTTTTTTTTTGCCACAAGCTACAGTTAAGGCTGAATTAATGGGTGTCCCACTGAACAAAAATCTTAAGCCCACAATGTCTACCCATTGAAGTTCTTTCCCCTGGTTAAAACCTCCATGGTGGGTCTTTTTGTTGATGCTGCCACTATTAGTGCCACCCCACGTGATTAACTCTTGCTTTTCGGTGCCTGGACGTGCCTTTTGCCGAACGGGTGTAGCCCACGGGACAAAGGCAGAGCAAATCACTTAATGTACGGTTAGCGTGAATTGAAAAGTGCATCGTATGTGCTATTGGCAGGTGGTGGGAACAAGAACAAATTTGGTGCACAGCTCCAAATTATAGACAACTTCATAGTTGACTAGAAACACTTGAAGTCCACGAATGCAAGGGGACACTGCTGAAAGATTACACAGATGGATTCAACAACCCATGACCTTTATTGCCATACATTTCCTGGCCACCTTGCAACTCTGATAATGTATGCATAGGCGCACCTTTTGGCGTCATCTGGTCCAACACCATGTGAGACTAGGCTCTAAGAAAAGCTGTCTTGAGTGTGGACCAATCAATTTCAAGGACAGTGCATACATTTTCAGAGTTGTGTTTTTGTTTGCATTTCGACCGCAGGTATTGTGGTCAATGCAAACATGACTCCTTGTAAAAAAGGTGTCAGTTTTGTTGCCAGATAAAAGGGTAAAAAAACTATTATCATATGTTGCTACTGGCAAAGGAGGTTCCAATGGTGATTTAAATGTTCTTTCATATTTTGTTGTTGGTGATGATATAAACCCTTGGCTGCCTTGTTTATTAACAACTTGCAGAGGTATGTGTCATCTATAAGTGTATTGTCTTTGCCGCCAGTGTCAGAGTATCAAAGCTATAGAATGTTCACAACATTGTGGTTACCAAATACTTTGTCAGGGCGTTCCCCTTGAAGGTATTTGATGAAACTTGATGTCTGTTGCCAACAAGTACTGCATGCGTGGGCCTGCACAGACAAATGTGTTATGTGTTGAGTTCAATGAGCATTATGAAACACGGGTTTCATATCGTTTGTCTGTTATAATCGTTTTTATTTAGCTCACTTAGCAGAGTGCGTATTGCCATCGTGCAGCTTTGCACGTCTTGTATGTATGTTTGTTAAACGTATTTCGCACCGTACCATAGCCAACCGTGCTAATTGGAGGTGCGGGGGGAAAACAACTAACTAACGTTCACTGAGAATTTATAAAGAGAATGCTGGAGACAGACTGCCTTAAAGCAGTAATCGAGTACTCAAGGGGTCTTTTCATTTCTACGTCTAATTGGGCTCCCGACCCTGATGCCTGTATATTTGGTGTTTGCATGTTCTCCCTGTGGTCGCGTGGATTTTTTTCTGGGTCCTCCGGTTTTTACTTCCACATTTAGAAACATGCGTTTAGAGTGTTTAGCTGCTATAAGTTTACACATAACAAACCACTTTTTGGAGTGATCATTTGTGGCTAGGTCGCTTCTGAAAAAGAGCTATATGGCACAGTGGGCCTTAAACGGTATAATAAAAATAGTAAAATGAAAACAGTACAGTTTAGTTTCTAGATTTACGTCTTATAAAACTGCTTAAATGCGCTTTGCGATTACTTGCCATGAAGGTCACTTTATACGTCCGAGGTTAACGCTGTTGCCGCTTGTGTAAAAACTACGCCCACAGTACTTATAAGCGGTAGCCAGGTGTCGTGCATCCGAGCAGTTAGAAATCTTGACGATCGCGCACTGAGAGAACGGGGGTCATGGCGACGAGCGATCCCGTTCACCTCGTCGTCCGCGCTTCTCCCGCTGGGGTCGGTGCAGAGCGGGGCGGCGTTGCAGAGCGGGACAGCGGTGGGGACACGCGAGCGTGGTGGGCTCGGGAGCAGGACCGCTCGCTCCTCGAGTCTTGGGACTCGCTACTCAAGTTTGACCGCACGCAGAAGGGCCGCTTGCCCAGCCTGGACCTGCCCGACATGGAGACGGCTGGGCCCGCGTCGCAACGCTCCGCCCGGTAACCCGCCACAGACTCCGGCTCCTCTCGCAACCTGCGCCGGCGTCCACCGGTCGGCTGCGGGGCTGAGCTTCCGCAGTAGGATAGGCAACACGCTGCACTGTTGACGACACCTCAGGGACAGGCGATACCACTGAAATATTTCCACTGTAGGTGTGTGATCGATTCATCGTTGCAGTTGTTTTTTTATGCTAATGGTATGAGTATCGAATCGTAATAATGCAGTGTGAGTCCTTTATCAATACACTGCTGGATGAAGGCCTCCCAACACCGTGTGGGTCGTGGGAGTTATTTGACAATGCTTCACTGCCAGTGGTGGTCAGTGTGAGCGAGTTGGTGAAGGCCGGCAAGTATAGATGTGTGAGCATAGAAGCACGGTACAATCATTTATGTTGTAGCGCTGCTCTGTGCTCACAAAGTAGCGAGTTATATTGTATCAAATCATGTGTCAAAAGTGCAATTGTCGACGTATGGCTGAAGTGGTAGTGCAGTGGTTAGTGTACTCCAGTGTGAACCCGGTGACCTGAATTCGATTTCCTGGCACTGCTAAACATCACACCACCAACTAGCATGATTGGCTACGTACGGTGCGAAAGAAGTTCACCATACATACATCATCAGTGGTGAGTGATATTTGAACTTGCCCTGCCCCCCCCCATCACCAACTCGCACTGACCAGCCTGGTTTTTGTTTTGGTTAAACACGGCGTGAGGAGACCATCCAGCAGCAAATTGATAGAGAGCAGTCAATAATAATAATTCTGCACATTTCATGAAAATGTTTCCTTTAGGTTCATGGCCATAACGAACAAGACAGAACAAATACAACGTGGATTTATATTGTGTCTAAATACAGTACTTTAAAGAGCACAAATGCGACAGTACCGACAGTATACACGAGGACAGTTCAGATGAGACGTAAAATGAAAGTGAGACAGACAGCACACTCACTACTAATGCGATAGACAGTGCAAACAAGAATCGACTTTTGAATGGAATCTAGACGAATTTCTTGGATCGCGATGGGGGGGGGGGGTGCGGGGTTGGGGGGGTAGTTGAGGACCTATCATTATTCATGAATCGTTCCACACTGGAGTATCAAGCTGCGTTAACCTGTGATTAGAGTGCTGACTCAAGTCATAGTGCTTGACATTCTCAACCAGAATGCCGTGAGTTGGAGGTCGACTCAGCCCATCACCATCCCTCTACAATTGATGAGATCAATACCACTCTGTGAGAAGACAACAAGTGGATGTGTATGTGTTTTGAACTTTTTTCACACTGTACGTAGCCAGCCTTGCCACTTTGACGTGCGGATAGTCTTGTGGATAGTTCTGGCCCCCATCATTTAAATGTGGACTTTTCATCTTTTCATCACTGGAATAGACGCCAGCGCTACCCTACAGCTGTTTAAGCATGGCAATACTGTAACTTGCCTGTGACATTTAAAGGGAGACAAACAGCAGCAATTTCGTAGTGGTCTGCTGACAGCAAAATACATTAACTTCAAAGGTTTGTGTAGGAATGTGCCAGCTGAATTGATGATTGTCGCACACTTGTTTAAGTTTGCTCATTGTTGAGTTTCACTAGACTCCCATGGGGAAGATGCAGAGGAGGTGATTGTGTTTCCTGCAGATCAAATTACGTATTTTGTTTGTTCGTGTATATAATTGCACTCTTATTTAACTTAATTTGAGCCAACGTGGAATAAGTAACTATGCATGGCCCACCACGGAAGGTGACAGCTTGAGGTTTACATTTCCGTCCGTGTGGTTTACAAAACTAATATCTTTAAAGTATCACGTAGGGCAAAAGCGTGGGTACGGTGTCTTGCTGCTGATGAGCCTGCGCTATGGGAATGTGCGGGGTAGTGGGGAAGTCTCCCACATTTGGACAGTCTCAAACAATTCTCGCTTGGAATAATATAAGCACGTTGCCAGATTGTATGTATGTTCGCAAAAATGGAAGGAACCGAAGGAGAGGAAGTCCTAACAGAGAATGGCTTGATGACGAAAAAAGATATTGGTGCCAGAAAGATGTGGCACGACTTGAGCATATTGGTACAAGACAGAGGAAACTGGTAACAAATGACAGTGTGTAGTGGACACCTACGGGCTCTCTGCCCATGGATCGTGATGATGATGCATGTTGAACTTCTTTCGCACCGTACGTAGCCAACCACGCTAATCGGGAGGTGCGGGTCACACGCACCGTGACCCTTGCGTTGCGCAGCCTCGCAGAGGGCTCCTCGTTCGTCGACTTGGACGAGCGCGACGGCCCCGAGTGCCAAGCGCTTGCTGCGGGGCCGCCCGCTGTCTCCCAGCTGCCCTGCTGCGACACGGCCGAGCCCTTCGAGATCCCCGAGCTGCCCTACGGGCGGCGCCTCGTCATCAACATCCGCTCCACGTGGGGCGACGGCCACTACGTGGGCCTCAACGGCCTGGAGGTGTTCACGAGCACGGGGGCGCCGGCCAAGGTGGCGCGCATATGGGCCGAGCCGGCCGACGTCAACGTGCTGCCGGGTTACGGCAACGATCCGCGGGTTGTCTCAAACCTCCTCGACAACGTGAGACATTTGTTCATTTATATTGCCGGTAACATTTTAAATGTACTTCCCGTGAACACGTAAGCGCGGTGTTGTATGTAGTTGGCGAGTGTACAGGCGGTGCAACTGCGCCGGGACCCGCCGGTTGGAGGGTCCCACGCGCCTTGCTATGAAGAGGAGAGAGATTGAATAGGGTATCGCATTCATTCATTTCCGCACCTCCGATTGGTACGGTTAGCTAACGTACGCTGCGAAAGATGTTCAACATATATCCTGTACATTCATTTATCCAGCATCCACACTAAACACGCTACTCTGCTGCATTAAGCGAGTAGTATTTTGGTGATTTCTACAGGAGTCGCATTTAAATCGCATAATTCCACCATGGGAGATTTCAGCAAGGTCTTAATTTATTTCATATATATTCAGTATTCCCACGTTAAAATGTTCATATTGATGGTTTTATAATAGGGTTGGTGTGCCATCTGGCGGTGATTGTTGGACTTGCCACGAGAATACTATTTGCATCAAGATGCAAAAATTGTGATTTCAATGAGTACGCGATGGATGACTTCAGCTGTCAAAGAATCCTCATTCATTTCAGCGGCAATTCCTGCATCTCCATTCAATGTCTCATAGGTTAAATATGGTGCATTCGTAGTATGGAAATGATGCGGACATCAGATAGCTCAGTTCGTACGACCATATACTAAGTATTAAGTCCCCTCACAACAAATAACTCGATGCATGTGTTCACAGATAGGTGGTTTCCACCAATATTTGGTGTAAAAATAGCGAATTAAAATATATAATCGACCAATTGCAAATGTTGGCAATGAGAAGCTCAATGCGGATTCCTGTAGGGAGGTGGCCATCTCTTGTTTTACAGCTAGAGGTGAAAATTCCACATGCCCATTAGCAGCTATCCCTGTGGGTACAAAGTGGCTCAGAACTTAGTCTGCAAATGGGCATTACTCTACCAATAGGGGGGGGAGGGGTGATGATGCCTTCGTGTAATCCTAGGTTGAGTAATTTGCGGGTAATATTTTGAATGTGACACATTTGGACCATGACGCCTGCACACAATGGCCTACTCGTTTGACGTCGACTGCGAAGCAGACGCTGCATATTTCATTTTAAATACCACGGTATTAACCAGGGCGGCTGCCGGGCTTGAACCACGAACCTCCGCACCAAGCGGCCGAACACGCTACCACGGGGCCGTGTGCACGTGCAATTTTATTTCTGTCACCGAGTTTGCCTTGTCTGACCCCGGCGCGGCGCAGGTGAACCGGTCGCGCGACGACGCTCACATGTGGCTGGCGCCATTCACGGTGGGTGGCGATCACCTGGTGACGCTGGAGCTGGCCGAGCCATGCCACCTGGCCATGCTGCGCGTGTGGAACTACAACAAGTCGCGCGTGCACGCCTCGCGCGGGGCGAGACACCTGCACGTCGCGCTCGACGGCCGCGAGGTCTTCCGGGGAGAGATTGCGCGCGCGTCCGGAACGCTGATGCGAGGTCAGTGGCGGGAGGGCGCGGTGAATCGTCGTCGCAGGCAGTAGTCAATGAAACGGTCTGCGTAGCTCTTTTTGGCTAACGGTCAAAAATAGAAGTATACTTGAGGGAAGAGTCAAGCCCAGCACATGATTTACCTCGCGAATTTCCAAATGTGTCTCCTTCCCGCGCACCTCCGATTAGCACGGTTGGCTATGTACTGTGCAAAACAAGTTCAACATATATACAGTACCTTGCCAATTATTCTCATCATCATAATTTAATTCATGGTTATCCTTATTGTAATCACTATATCATAATAAATATAATCATTGCTACATGATGGTGTTCGATATGATCGTCATGATCATCATCATCATATTAGAAGCAACAAAGATTCCAGCATATGCAGCAGTCCAGGGCCACACACCCCAGTGTGTGCAGCTCAAAAGCGTTGTTGTGCGCGTATGTGTGCGTGCGTGCGTCTGTGCACATAAACTTTGTCGCCGCCCAGACCTGGAGCAGTTTGGCGACACCATCCTCTTCACGATGGACGACAGCATCCTGGAGGCGATGGCGGCTCACGACGTCACCTTCACAGCCGCGTCTCCCGATGCGAACGGCCCGGTGACCGGCGTGAGTGGCGAAGGTCCCGGCGAGGAGGCCGAGAGGCCCCGAACGGCGCACGGGGACAGCCCCGAGGACGTTCCCGACTCTCCCTGCGTCCCCAAACCCGCCGTCGAGCGGCCCACGACCCGGGCTGGACGTGGGCCCAACACCGGCCAGGTCTGACACTGCTCCAGCCGGAAAATGCGTGCGTGGTGGTGTTGCGGCGATATTTTTCGATCTCCCTCGCAAAACACACGTCTCTCTCAAAGAGCTTTCACCTGGTTTCTGATTATAGGTTATTAATTGTTTTTTTGTTGTCGAGGCACCACATTGTGAAGTATTGATCCTTCATTACTTATTTCTTTCTCTGCTCCTGAGAAGGAGTGTGGTCTTAAATGGGGGTTTCTGAACGTATTTGTGGGCATGGGCCACTTTGTACAATTACAGTTTGCATTTAACGTGTCTGTGAATGTGTCCACATCTCAAGACGGGGTACAAAAAGGGAGGGACATGCGTTTTGGGAGGATAGAGGAGGTGACAGCAGAGGGTGCGCAGACGACGATGAAGATTGTAGTGAGATACTTTGTCGAGGGACATGCCTAATTTCTTGTGATGTGTTCTCATGTTTTTGTATTGCACTAAACTCATTTGTCTTGTGCCGTGTACAGAAGGCAGCCTCTGACGAGACATCTGCTCGGCCTTGTGGACAATACGTGGGGAAATGTGAGTGCTGTACTCCAGCTGAGCTGTTGCCTTATCATTATTTAACAATTCAAAGTTGTCAGCCTACGGAGTTTAAACGTATTTGGCTCTGTGGCAGCCTTGACTCGTGATCAAAATATTTTGAGTTCATTCAATTAACCAAATCTAAATAAGGACAGCACCCATTGCTTTGCTGCCATCTCCTGGCACCTAGCAGTCCTAACAACTATACAGTAAAACCTTGGATTGCGAGTAACTTGGTCTGCGAGTGTTTTGCAAGACGAGCAAAAATTTAAAATAAATATTAATTTGATAAACGAGCGAGGTCTTGCAATACGAGTAGTACGTGTATACGCTTTGTCTGCCGAGCGTCACGTGATCACAACTGATATACGAGCGCTTTGGATTACAAGCACGTTTCTGGAACGAATTATGCTCGCAATCCAAGGTTTTACTGTATGTCAATTGTTATGCCCTGGCAGTCACGCATCGAGCACTAACCAGGCTCAGTCCTCCTTCGTGTCCGAGATCTGATGAGATGGGGCACATTCAGGGTGCTTTGGTTGTAAGCATATTTGTTTTGTTTTTTTAATGATGTTGATAAATATCTTCAAGAGTCAACATTTTAATGTTCTGTACTCTGAACATTGAGTGAGAGAGCTGATGGGAAATCGACCACCTTGTGTAGTTTTTTTTTTAAATGTTCATTGCCATTAAACCAGGGGTGGGGAACCTACAGCCCACAGGCAATATCCAGCCCACAACTTCATTTCATTCGGCACACAGCCACACGAGGCTTACCACTTAAAAATAATATCACTGCAAGCATCTAAGCCATACTAATCAGGCAATAGAGAGAAATATTTCCAACCTTCCAACACCGTGTTTCCAACTGTTAACGCATTCAATCAGAATTGGCGAAGGTGTGTGTCATTGCGTAGCCCGCCAAAGGTATTTGAAAGTCCTATTCCAGCCCTAAACGATCCCTGAAGCGAGCTTTGTTTCCCACCGACCGATTGTGTGGCCATGGCGGCACAGGTCTGAAGCTGAGCTTCTCGGCAACGTGGGGCGACCCGCACTACCTGGGCCTCACGGGGCTGGAGTTGATGGGGCCGGACGGGGTGACCATCGCACTCCAGCTGGCCATGCTCGATGCCAAGCCGCGCGACCTCAACGACCTGCCCGAGTACACGGACGACAACCGCACCCTCGACAAGTGAGAGCGAACTCCCTCTGTTCCACCCCCCCCCCCATGCTCTAGGGGGGGATGGCCATGCCCATCGCTGTCTGGAACTGCATCCAGTTATTCGTCTGTGCTGCCAACTCTGTCCCCCTGTATATATGTGTGCGTGCTTTCTTTACGTATACGTGCATATTTGCGTAAAAATCTATTTTCACTCTGTACTTATACACTGCCATACTTATATCCCTGGCCTTCACAAACCAGCAATGACCGGTGTGATGAAGCCCGGTCAAACAAACCCTACGACGAACACGGTATGGGGTTGCCTTCATCCAGCAGTGTACTTGACAAAGGGGCTGTCAGTTCATTTACATCTGTGCGCGTGCGTTGATTTTGACGCGCGGCTGCGCGCAGGCTGATCGACGGCGTGAACGTGACGACCAGTGACGAGCACATGTGGCTTATCCCGTTTGCGGTGGGGGGGAGCCACACGCTGACCGTCACGCTGCCGAAGAGCCAGCCCCTCGCCGGCCTGCGGCTGTGGAACTACAACAAGTCGGCCGAGGACACGTACAGGGGGGTGGGTCTCCCTCTGCGTGCTCCGTGTGTCCTCAAACGCACACCCACACACAACAAGGCGTGCTGGCCGGGGGTCGCTCGGACGACTCGTGACGGCCACGTCGAAGACACCGAGCTTGGCACGCCTGGGATCTCTTGTTTCAACACGGGCTTCGACCGCGCGTGATTGAACCGAGTTGACAAGTGTAGCTCGTCAATGGTTTTAGTTGGGGCACCGGTAACCGCTCGAAGGGTGAAGTGGGTTTCCTCTCGATACCTTGACATATCTTTACTGGTTACAAATCGGATCTCGGGCTGCACCCTCATTAAGACGCAGTGTATTGGAATTGTGTTTGGCGCTAATATGCCATGGCACAGACAAGCAAGTGGTGGATTTTCCTATCAGCGCAAACGCTGGGAACATTTAATAGTGTGATGTGTAACGTCATTACACCGTCATCCCTCAAACTCTTAACATCTCAGCATGCATAACAGCACATGTTGTACTGTGTTGTAAGCGCTGCATGTATGATGTGCTGTTTTATAAATGCTGTGTGCTGTTCTGAGAACTGTCTGCTGCATGCTGTGTTCTGAGTGCTGCATCCAGTGTGCTTTTAAGCATCATGTGTTCGGGGTGCTTTGTGCTGTGTTCGGAGTGTTGCATGCTGTGTGATAACTGCTGTGTTCCTAGTGTCATGTGCTGTGTTAATTTCCATCTTCTGATATTGTGTTCGGAGTACTGTGTGCTGTGTTGTGAGGACCATGTTGACGTGTTGTGAGTGCTGTCTTCCTTGTGATGTGTTGCGCTTTGCGATACATGTTGTGCATTGTGTTGCATATTATTTTGAGTATTATATATGCTGTATCCTGCATGCTATGTATTATTTTGTTCGTGCTGTGTGCAACGTACTGTGTTCCGAAAACTGATTTCCGTATTTTGCATCTTGTGTGTGCACCTCATACATTGTACTGTGCATTGCGTACTGCGTGCGGCATCCTGCTTGTTGCGTGCCGTGTGTTTTTTGTGCTGCGTATTGCTCGTACAAAACCTTCCAGCCACGTTTGAAACAGCTGCTCCCTGCTTGGTGTGTCGCCAGGCCAAGACTGTGCACGTGACCGTGGATGGGAAGGCAGTGTCTCCTCCGGAAGGCTTTCTCGTTCGCAAAGGGCCTGGGAACTGCCATTTTGACTTCATGCAAGAGGTCCTGTTTGCCGATGTGGCCCACAGGCATGGGGACGGAAAGTCAGCGGTGCTCAAGTGAGTAGACCTATGAAGCTGTGCAACTCGCCGTTCACACCGTGAGACTGACAATGCACTGATGACCACCAAAGCCAAAAATACATGGATACACTGCTGTTTGAGGTAAATTAATCACCACAATATAGGCCGTATAGCAATGTTTGATTCATTGATTGAACCTGATTCTTACACTTATGATGCATGCATCATATGTGTGTGAGAATTGTTTTTGATTTCTAAAACGTTACTCCATGCTACTCGTCAGAATTAACCAGATAGTACACATTACCAGCAAGGGAGCACAAACAAGACTGACAATACACAGATGTTAGCCATCACTAGCAATCAAACTCGAGTCACCTGTGTTCATACTACATCGCACTCACCACTGCGCCACTGAGAGTGATGACAATATATTTGTGATATTCCACAGGAACAGACACAAAGATCAACGGGCTGCTGTTATGGAGAGAGCAAGTATGGACTATGAGGCCCCGCTGATGCCCTGTGGCTGTATCCTTTTTGGCTGTAGTGGGGGGCTCAGGGGGCATGGGGGGAGGCGGGAATGTGGGGGGCATGGGGGATGGCACTAACACAATCCTGAGTCTTACAATTTAAAATTAAACGTCTTTGTCGGGTCCTGGTAGGTTTAATGCATCACATTGCTACTTAAAACTGGGCAACATATACAACCACATTTTTGGATATATAATGGACAAATATTCAGAGCTGAGCAATGTACAATTTTTTTAAGTACACCATCATGCAATATTGAGAACACAGCACTTGTTCAGGACATTCTTGAAAAAGAATAATGAGGCTCAGCAAAGCTATCCTGGATACACAAAGGACACCTATTTACTTTATTTCTTACAACTGATTTCCGTAATCTCTGTTGACATGCAGCTGTCAAAATTTTATCTTTAGTCAGCCACCGCATTTTGTGTTTGCATTTTGCCAAAGTTCTGCCTTCCTTGACGGCGCTTTCCAGTTCTCTTTCAGTTCCAGCTGCTGTCAAGCTGGGGCGACCCCTACTACATCGGCCTCAACAGCCTCCAATTCTACAATGAGGAGGGCGACCCGATCGCCTTGACACCCAAGAGTATCCATTCACAAGCCGACCAATACACGACACGCGTGCCCGGGTCTGTCTGTGCAACGTGCTCCTGAGCACACCGCCTTGTATATTGTGTGCACCGTGCTGTGTGCTGTGTATTGCGTGCTCTGTGGTGCACCCTCTGTGCTGTATGTTGTGTGCTGTGTCCTGTCCTCTGTGCTGCATTGTGTACTGGACTGTGCTCAGTGATGTCTGTTCTGTGCTGTGTACTGCGTGCTGAATGCTGTTATTGTTCTGTGTGTACTGTGTATGCTGTGCTACGTGTCGTGTGTGCTATGTGTTCTGTGCTCTGCTGCCTAAACCTCGTCACATAGATCGCTGCATTGAAGCGCTCGGCCCCTTGACTCGCGTACGCGGCAAGACATCGCGGCGTATCCCGACAGCGTGAACGTGTTGGACAGAGTGAGTGGGGATGTGCGCACGCCAGACAAGCTGCTGGACGGCGTGACGGATGGCGGCGACGGCCGGCAAGCGTGGCTAGCTCCTGTGCTTCCCGGCCTGGTAACACGGGCAACGCCGCACGCACGCACGCCACGCTCCCCCACGCTCTTCCCCTCTCTAAACGAACGAAACGAAACTTGTAATTTTACTACATAAGGACCACTGAGCTACATACCTCTTTTTAAAAAACGACCTGGCCACAATGTGGAAATTTATAGAAGCCAGAATATTCTATAAAAGCATGTTTCCAAATATGGAGGGGAAAACCGGAGGATCCGGAGAAAAATTCACGCAACCACGGGGAGAACATGCAAACTCCGAATATACAGGTGCCAGGGATGGGTTCGAACCCACAACCTCCTGTATACCAGGAGAGGTAGTTAACATTTCAACTACCACGGCTCCCACACGTAATACAAAAATGGCTCTGAATGAAAATGTATCAAAATTAAATTGAGTGATGCAAAGAACAGCAATGTTTTTTTCCACCAGGTGTGGTGGTGCACACCTGTAATGCATTGCTGTTGAGTTGAGATGAGTGGATTGAGCAGAGATGAGTGTCTTTTGAGAATTCCAACCTTATACCCGATGGAGGTGGTAAGGAGATGGCAGGACAGCAAGTGGGTGAAAGGTCATGTTTGTAGAGTTTTTAATCCCACCTGTGTGAGTTTTCTTTAGGTGCTTTGGTTTCCTTAGATGTGAAAACTCCCTTTTTAAAACGGGTTGGTCCAATATCGAAATTCAGGATTCTGACAATGAGTTTTGGAACTCGGTGAGGCTTTGTGGGATAAAAAAAGTCCTTCTTTATAACCAGGAAAGGGCATATTTAGAATGAACATCACTTTTTCATTGGATTTGGGTTAAGGAAAATATAGTAAAGGACTGCTGTTTCAAAACAACAAAAACAATTACAACAAATTGTGTGCCTGTCACGGTCTTAATTGTAAAATCTCACACTTGAGCATTGCATCTCTTCCTCCTCATTCAGGCATTAGACTGACATGGGTGTTTTTTTTTCAGGAAAATCGTCCCACATGTAAAAATGCTGGAAAGGAAATTTGTACGAAACATTCCAAACCCTATCCTCATCAATCCAATACTTGAGAATTGGTGAAGCTTTACAAGTAAATATACTATTACAATTAAACTAAACATTCATTATCTTTTTCATTAATGAACTAAAATGTAGTTTGTATTTTTGGTAAATGTGCCTTATGCTGACCCAATATTTAAAATCAGAATTTCAATTAGGCAAATGATGAATTGGTTTTAGTTTCTCCAAAATTCATCAGCAAACGATTGTCAGTTTAAATGTGGAAGTTTTAATATTTTAAATAGTTTCTGAGCACAGGCCCAAAGGCCTAAAACTTTAAGCAGCCAACAACTAACATGAATATTAAAGTTGCTGGGATTTTCAATGACAGAAATGTCTAAGCTGTTCATTTTTTTGGTGCCGATAATGACTGTATTTTCAGTA
The DNA here is from genome assembly GCF_964198595.1 of Lampetra fluviatilis. NCBI lineage: Eukaryota > Metazoa > Chordata > Hyperoartia > Petromyzontiformes > Petromyzontidae > Lampetra > Lampetra fluviatilis. Next base: position 2,497,862 of record NC_136309.1, on the reverse strand, counting down.
ATTGATTTTTTTCAATGTTCCTGAATGTGTGGCTTGTGCGGCAGGTCAACCGTGTGTACGTGATGTTCGACTGCCCTACGACCGTCTCAATGATTAAGTTGTGGAACTACAGCAAGACGCCACAGAGGGGCGTAAAGGAGTTTGGGGTAAGAATGCGCCCCTGCCGAACGCGACGGTGTAGCACCGAGCCGTCACTGCGGAGAACCTGGCTTTGAATTCAGGATTCAGCTGCCCGTGATAAAAATGGGTTTTCAAGTATAGTGAGGCTGTGATGATGGCGAAATGTTAACTCCCTTGCCTGGTATGCAAGAGGTCGTGGATTCGATCCTGACCCTGATGTTTGTAAATTTGAAGTTTGCATGTTCTCCCTGTGGTCTTGTAGATTTTTCTCGGGGCCCTCCAGTTTTCCCCTCCACATTTAGAAACATGTATTTAGAGTATATGGCTGCTATAAACTTCCACGTGATAAGCCATTTAATTGCGCTATTATTTGTGGCCAGGTCGCTTCTGAAAAAGAGCTACATAGAGCTCTACCTGGTGAAATACAAATTTTAGTTTATAAGTTTACGGTCTCAGCCTGGTTATCAATGACTGCCAATATGGTTATGAGACATTATGGTGTGTGGCGATGGTCTACATTGCAATTGTCCTTGCTGCAGCTGCTCGTGGATGACCTGCTCGTGTACAACGGCGTTCTGGACGCCGTGAGCCAGGCGGCGCGTGGAATCCTGCCCACCTGCACCGGCCCCACGCCGTACCACACCATCCTCTTCACGGACAGCGCAGACGTCCTGCGGCGGGAGCGACACACCGTGCTGCGGTATGACGCTCGCCTCTCCTCGACAGATCTTTACTCCAGTATTCACGGCTCCAATTCACTCCTTGGATTATCAACCTTTCCATCTCCCAAGATTCTCCCAGAACACCAGTTACTCACTCTTAAATATTGGAGCCTCAGAGGTAGTTCTGTAACATCACCTTCCTTGGGACAATCTCAACCACCGTGCGATGCATTGCTCTGCGAGGGTCGTGAATTAAAAATGTTTCATCGTATGACATAACAAAGATAGTACAATTTGAACAAAAATTTTTTGCGAATATAAAAACCACAAGGTCAGTATTAGTCATGCAGTTGAGGTGTGGTAGCTTAGCTGGCAACTGTGGTTGTGTGTGAGTCTCAGAGTAATTGGTGGTTTTGGGACCCCACCCAGGAACCGTGCGGAAGAGCAGGAGGTAAGTCTCCTCAACGACAACCGCATCCTGCAGAGCAGCAAGAAGACGTCGTCGGTTGATCAGGGTGAGTGTTTTGGCAACGTGGCTTTCTGACAAAAGACCTGGCTAGATAGACCCTGATACTTGCCAAGTCACTCTTAACATCAAAATAATATTCGTGATGCATAGATTTTCATTAGGCTGTTAAATAGAGGTCAAGCCATTGTCCTTGTCAGAATTGCACACACAGGCTTAGCAGAGAAGCTGTGGCCTGTAAGCGTTTAGACTTTTCAAGTGATGCATTAACAGCTAACTGGAGGGGTGTGTGTTGTGTATCCTCACAGCTCTCCGCCCCAAGACTTGCCTCATCGAGAGGAAGGTGGTGGGGAGGAAGCAGAGATGACTTGTAACGTCCGTTGCAATGTTTTTATCGCATGGCACAACTTCTAATAAATTACGCACATCCAGCGGTGTACACTTAATGTGGCGTGGGGTATCGCAAACACCCACGTGCCACGCATGCATGTATTTGTGTTTACCAACTAACAAGCACAGCGTGCCAAGTGTAAGAACTTGTGACCAGATTCACACCGTTATGAAACAGCGGAAACGCATCCCTTGTGATTTTCGCAGCCGTTATGTGTTGGATATATTGGCATGTTTTCCAGTAATTGGACAAGAATAATATAATTTAATCAGGCCGTTAGTATGCACACGGATGGCGACGATTGCCGTGCGTGGTACCTCAGAATGTGAGGACTGGGCTTTGAAAAACCTCGTTTTAAGTGCATTGAAACCTGCCAAATTGAACAGATGGTTCATTACTCTCATCTTGTTCGCAGAACTCCTTTAGATTAGGGAGTAGTTTAAAGAGGAATTCTCAAACTTGATTTGCCTTTTGCAAAGTGTAGAACAATCGGAGAGAATTGTGCACGTGGTCTTGATTGTATTGTACCAGCTTTTTACAATCTTAAACGAGCAGCGATTGCACGGATCTTGCTGTAAATATGTCTTGTAAATAAAAGCATCTTGCACATGTTTGTGCTTCGCTCGGACTGATTTTAATTTCAAAGCACTTGTGTATGCATTTTTAGTTTTCATCATAATAAAACAAACTTGGTTTTATTTACGTTTTTTTTTACATTTCAGCCAAATTTTATGGCATACATGACATTACCCTATTCATAAAAAAAGTCTTAAATAATTTCTATACAATAATTTTGCAATTCAATATTTTATACAATTTCCATTAGAATGTTTAGGGTTTTTTTTTATATACAAATTTTATTTTACTTCCAGTTTTTTTGCACTATTGCAGAGTTACCATAGAAGACACCAACATCGCCCTCAAGGGTATGCCAATGCATACGAGTATCACAGTTGAAACCACAATTATTGAATTTACTCACAAAAAGTAGACATTCAAATTTAAGACAATCCATTGGTTCGTAATGGATATGAGTCAGTACTGTCGATTGTGCTACCAACTGTCAATTCACTCTCATAGACCATCAACAAAAATTTGTACCACCTAGTTTTGCAACCTTCAGTTCTGCTCCGACCCATAGATTAACTATATGTCCCCATGTAAGAGAAATCGCAATGTTTTCTCCGTCGGTTAAATAAAGGACATCAGCCAAGAAAAACACGAAACAATCTCAACACATGCATGCATGTATTACCAGTCGATGCTGACGCTTCAATTTCCACACCAAAGGTTGAAGTCATTCAAAAAATGCATCCTCACGCAATTTTTACAAAACAGTTCGTAGAGAAATGTCTCGGTACTAAAAACAATATTAACAACAGAAATGTATTGCCTCCATACAGTGATAGACTACTGGTATATATATATACACACAGGTGTTGAGTCTGGCAAGTGTGGGTTTTAATCCAACACGAACCTGCAATAATTTAATTCCGGTGCTTGATTCCAATCTGGACTGCTGTTGCACAAAACAAACACTAACACAAATAATTAATACCCTGCCTGTAACACTAACCCTCCACCCCAAACACTTAATATCTTGAACACGAACCCCAACTCTAAAACAGATACTATTCTAACCCAGTAAACCATCACCCGCATCCATAATACAAAATGTATTCATAGCTCCATCCCAAACCTGTAATTGTTGACCACAGGCATGTCCTCCCCTGTGTGTTCCAATTATTCATTAAGCATGTATCTGCGAAACAGTGCACAGGTATGGCCATGAGGAACATCATTTGCTACGAATGCTTTTCATTGTATAATAGCTGCCTCAAAACGGATACCCATAATTCATTCCTCTTTTAAAAAAACAATATTCATTACTATAAAAAAAAAACACAAGCTCAATCACATGCGTCCGAAAACGCACATCCCGAAACAAATCTTTCTGTTTCGGCCTTTACGGAGGCCGCTGGGTCCATCGGTCACATGCAGTAGTCCCGCCATCGATTTCTGTCATACACCAACTGTTGGTTGGTGTTGCATTCATGCCAGTCCTCGCTTTCCAATGCTTCCAGAACACCTTCTACCCAAAAAGAGAACGCCGTGTACGAAATCTAACAATGGGCTTATCTGTGCTACGATTTATCACCCGTGGCACTGCCGCATGTTTACATTATTCGTACAAGAAAAATAGTTGGCTTCTGCTTTTGCTAACGACTGCTGCTCCTCTTCGGAATCGCCGTGTCTCCCACTCATTAGGTGTGGTTGATGGCACCAGCGTTCTCCATTGCCGACGATCCTTGTTGATGTTTATTGTAGACATTTGCCAACTGCTCACTGTTTTTACTACGAGTCAATCGTATCGAGGTGTAGCCATGAAGCTTGGAAGACATGTGGAGGCATGACAATGTCATCACACCGACAGGATGATGTCATCACAGCGACAGGATGGCACCCTGAGACGATAGCATCGTATTTCTATACGCTTGCATGTGGCAATGTGAGCAGTGGGGTCCACGTGTACAAGACTTGTTTAGCAATCTCCCTTTTGTTTTTGTATTAACAATGACAAAGGGGGTGGCTATAGTAACAGCCTCCTAGGGTAGACAAATACAATGACTCACCACCAAAGTGGATCACAGTCTGCGAAACTAAAGATGTATTTTTCAGAAAGACGATTCTTATTTTAACTTTTCTACCCCTGTAAGTCAATAGCTGTAATCATCATTAAGTTTAGCATTTTTTTTGTAGCCTTCGGGGAGACGTCGTTTACCAACCCCGCCCCCGGCTGTCCTGTCGTTTCATCACCACAATCAAGAAGTGTCAGTTTTTGTTGTCGCTCTCCCCCGGCCGTTAAGTCATCTGCTGCCCTCCCCGTCCGGCGCAAAACGGCACGGCCGCGTGGTGGCTCGAGGACACGGGCGGCCACGTCTGCCGTGGTGGGGCTGCCACCACGGGCACCTGCGACGTCGTCGGAGATGCCGCCCAGTGCTGGGCTCCTCCCGGGGTGGGCGACGCGACCTCAGCGCCGCCGCCGCTGTCCGACGCCTGGAGACGCGAGAACATCGTGAGAGCCTCCGGGAAGTTGGGCGGTGTCGCCGGCGTGTTTGACGGCGCGCACACCTGCACGGGCAAACAAAGACACACGCGCGAGTATTTTTCAATCGGTCATGGCGAACGACGACGACAGCTGCCATGCGCCACTAAGTGGCGGCAACGTCACCACGGTACTTTTGCCAGGTTAGGTACAGCGGGAGATCATGTGAAGTATCGGAAGGCTCGCTGGCAGGAGGTCATGGGACAGACCCAGATGTTGTGGGATAACTTACTGAGATGACTCAAATGACCCCGGAATCAGAACATGTATTCATAATGGAGGAATCCGATGAGCTATTAAGTTATCTTTCACAGATGTCAAGTAGGGGCGTGTCAAAATTTTACAACAAATAATAATACACAAACACGATAGGAATGCAAAGTATAGGAAAGGTAAACAAATAACTTACAAATAAAACTGAACTATTTTTTATTTTACCAGGTAAAGCTCACTTAGGTATTAACCTATTTTTCAGAAGCGACCTGGCCACAAACGACAGCTCAACAATGTGGCGGCTTATCATTTGGAAATGTATAGCATCAAAATTATCTAAATGGTAATGGTGCACATACGCATGCATGCCGTCCCCCTCCCTATTTAGCCTCAAGGCCGGGATACGATCATTATTGTTGCAGGCAGGTTTCACCAGTAATGGTGGCCGCAGTTTTCTATTGCAAAAAAAATGGATAGTTGCCCAATTGTGGACAATTCTGACCACTGCTGCCCCTAGTGGAGAACTGAAATGTCAACTTCCAATCACATTTTTAATTGGTCCCTTAACTCACGATTATTTATGCACTTCGTAGACCGCTAGTCATCAGATGCTTTTTAATAAACTCTGTTTTCATTGGCCAGACGGTATTTCGTAACTCTTTGTTAGTTCTATGCCAAGTTGCTCAAAATATATCTGTTGAAGGCCAAAGTATCACACCCGTTGGGTGTTTGTTTCCCCAAAGCTAAGATTCACACATCCTGCACCGTGTACTCATTTAAGATCGAGTTGACCTGGAGGAGGTGCAAGAAATGTTTGTATCCCATGTGCCACTGCTATTGAGCATGCTCAGAAATTTAAACCAGGTAGATGGAATCGTGGCACGGCGTGAAAACCACTACACGACTTCTCCCACACACACACACGCGCGGATACAGTGGTGGGGCGTGATGACTCGAGTTTGGAAAAGCCTAGACTGTGGGTGTGGGGCTAAAGGTGATGTCTTTCAATCTTGGCGTCTGTGAGTGGCTCACGCATTTATAAATAGCCCCGGCTGCACAAGTGCATGTTATGGACACACGCTCATGGTATGCACGACGTAGCCAGTCTCCGCAACCCCCTCAACACGGTGTTATTTATCGCTTTCGAAAGGTTTCTGTATTTTTAGCGAGAACATGTTCGTTATTTTCCGGCCAACCATTCAAGCAACTTCGGTGATATAACTGCGCAAGTGTTGCTCTCTTCGTACGCATTTGCAGAATTCACCAGCAAAGGCTAGTTCGTGAATACAATGAAAACGTACCCTCTCAGGTTTAGGCAACGCTGAAACCACGGGTGTCAGTGGCCCAAATGAGCATCAACTGGGGCGATTAAAACATTAACTGGAGGCTCCGTGAGGTGGGAAGAGTGTGCCATTGACCAGTCGAGGTGTGTCCGTGAAGACACTGCTGTCTGTCCTTTGGATTGACCACGGCAGGTTCCGGTGATGCAGTTAAGGTAAAATGAACAAATATATATTTTTATCTCCGCCATCCAGACTCTTGGCATCTCAAACTAGTGACAGTTGATCGCGCTAATAATAAGAGAGCATTATAAATGTGATGTAGGTCGCAATGTCTTACGTATTCCCACTGGTGTCACAACACCCTACAACAAAGTTTGCCAATATCTTACAAACCTATCGTTAAAATGTTTCTGAAAAATATATTTTTACCCTGTTCGTAAATTGCAAATTGTCCGTAAATTTTAGTAAGACTAAACTAATATTATTTAAAATGTACGCTCTGGCTTACAGTCTCTGTATGAATCAGAAAGGTCATGAAACCGATGATGTTTGGGGTTATAACTTCTCTGTTCCCTTACACGCACCCTGAAGGAAGTGCTTGGTGACATCACCAACGCCTCCATCGTCACAGTACACGCCTTTAAACCGAGTTTGTAAAAGTGTTCTGCCAGTAAAAGGAAGCCATACCTGATCCGTGTATGAATAAAAAAAAACCACAAGGCACACACGGTCAGTAAAACTGCAGTCACGACTGTGGGTTTTCGTAATGTACTGCAAGTACCATGGCATGGTGATGGTGGTGGCTTGTGGCCTCTTGAAAGAAGATGCTCAGAGCTGCCTGGAAAGGGGAAGAAAGCCACACAACGTTTTGGTACAAGTTCAACAGATGACCTACTCACTCCTGCTGCCATAACAGCAGATTTATTTTTAAAATATATATATCTTACAACCCTTTGTCAATCCATGTCTGAATGAAGGCATCCCGTGCCCGGTGCTGTGTCGGTCATCGGGTTTGGCCATACTTCACCACACTGGTCAATGTCGGTTGGTGAAGGGGTGGGGGGGGCGTACAGAAACAGTTCAGATCTTACTCGTCACTGATGTTAGCCGTGCCGGTTAATCAAACTCTCGGTTGTCACTTCATTATACCGTACAGAGTCCATAGGTTGACATTGCGTTGTGGCCGAAACGTCGTGAGAATTATTTTATTATGTTTTATTTTTTTTATTTTATTACTCTCCTTCTACGTGACTTTACCGAAAGAACCAAGAAGATTCATAAACAAGTTATACGATTGTAATGTATTTCGCCGGTAAAGTATCACCGAGTCTCAAGATTTTTATCTAAAGGGTCCTACACATTGGAATGTTTGGCTTATTACATTTCAGTAGTGTTATATGCAGGAGTATTCAAATTAAATCTATGCATATTAGGTGATAAAGGTCCCCATACATATGGGTTAGCAACCCCACTTTATTGTACTGCCATATATGTGCAGCTCTCAGTAAAGCAGGTTTGGGATGTTCACAAATCTGAGTGATAGACCAACCCTCTCATCCCAAAGAGCTGAATCACAGGCCGCGGGATACAACGCCCAGCTCACCTCCCACTGAGACATTCAAATTCATGACCTAATTTACATAAAAAAACAATGTTTCCCCATCAACTCGAAGGGACATTTACAAACACATTTAAAAGGATAATTCGCCTTTGGAAACACATCCGAGAAGACCGAGGACTGCTTAGCTCATGTCCAAGTGCTGGACCGCAGAATTGAAACAGCAATAGCTTTGGATGACCTTCATCCAGCAGTGGATTTACCATGGCTGATAATTGTATCTATTCATTCACGTATTTCTTATGTCAAGATGTCTGGCCAAAAGAGTAGGCCAAACGCCCTTTAGAGGTAGCTTATTAGAGCCTCCCTCTCGTGTCAGCCCTTACAAAAACTGGTGCAAGCAAGAATTTGCAGGTTTGGAACCTGGACCGTTTATGATTATTTATTATGTTTTACTGAACACACGCAATGCTGGTGCCGAGTATACAATTGCCTCCCCTCCCTCTAGCCAAAAGAAATCGTCACGAGGGCGTTAATGTGACGAAGTACAACCCCAAACAAGCCAAGCCGCAGAATGTAAACACAAGGCGGCATTTTGTACGCTTCACACGCCAGACTGTGCGCCCGCACACAACAACAAAAAACCTGGCTGACTTGAAGAGCACAACACAATAAACCAAGCGACACAAAGAAGTGGAACGTGTATTTTTTTTTTAACTCGGCACGTTTTAAAATTGGGGTTGGTGAATAACACAAAGATGGCACTGTACTGTGAAACTCCAAACTTTGTGTGTACGGTGGCCGGGCAAATTCCTGACCCGTCTGCGTGGACATTTGATTGCTATTCCCCCTTTGTATGCGTGGCCTTCCTCCAACGTGCAAACCATTGCCTAGAGAGTAACTGGTCTAACATCCAATTGTGGGTCGCTTCTGAAAATGTCTCGAGACTTTGTGAGGCTTTCCTTGAAAATGAATTAATAGTATGTTACATATCCCAGCCAGGCTGGACGAGGCCACGTAATTCATCATCACGATCATCGTCCACTTAAGCAGGGTAACATTAACACCCAGGAGACTAATCGCCGTCTGGTGAATAAGCTGATGACCCAACAAGTTGGTTTGTCATACGACCCGGCCACAGAAATGTTGAATTTCCAGCAACGGCTCAGAACCACTACCGAATACGAGCACAACAGCCCCACATTCACATGAGCAAGCGGGACAATTTGGAGTTATTGCCTTTTCTAATAGCTCAGCCAGATGACTCGTAGCATATGGCCCACGAATGTATAATTTGCTGTACAGTAACATGCGCATGCATACCGCGGCTAATCATCACTACCTTTGTCTGACCCTCATGCATTGCCTATAACCAAATCGCCCTGAATGTGCCCGATCTCATCGTATCGGTGATTATCGGGCATGGATTTCTGAATCTATCTGTGAGGGCCTTGGACTGGGCCATTTTCTCCCATATCCTGATCGTTCATTGAATTGTCCATACATTGCTATCGAGTAAAAAAAAACCCAAGAGACTCTCATTGAAAATAAACAGCTTTCTTATTCAGTCCTGGGATAAGTGTGTAAAATTCGTAATTGGAAATCACAATGCCATTGTAATTGCAGCGAACAATGCTGCTGTAATTATTATACCAACCGACCCCAGGCCTCTAATATTCACTCGCTTCACACGGTTGTGTTAAATGAAAGTGGGCTGCCCTCTGTGTTGTGTGTGTGTCTGTGTACACTGCAGTGAATCACCGTGTTATGCAAGACCACTGCGAAACAGACTGTTGGCAAATCACCAGTGCGGCAACGAACTTACAATGTCAGGGACACGAAAGACGAAAAATACTGCACCAAGTCCTTGCGTACTTGAGACCCAGACACACGCATTAAACCAAATAGCCAAGACGACATTGGTACACACACACACAATTGCTCGGCGCATGTGTATACACGACATAGATTGCCCCAACACAGCCTTGTTGGGGCAAGCGTTGTTAGCGAGCACCTATGAAGGTGGTCATGGTACACGAGGGGGTGGTGGGTGACCAGTACCACGCCCGGCCGCCTTTGTCTCCCCACAGTTGTGTGCCTTTAAACACATCTCGTTTAAATCTAAGTCGACCGATAATTATCATACACCACATATATTGCATGTTACACAACACTATAATACGGGTACATGGCAAATCATATACAGTACATGTATACACACACACATGCGGGTACAGGAAACATAAACACAACAGACATCAATACAAAACACATGACATCATACGTGCACACAACACAGCGAAACGCCTGCAGACACACAATATTTAAAATACCAGCACATACCACACAACATGCCAGCCCGCCAGAGCAAATCAGGAAAGAGTAGATACGAGTATTGATTATTTTAAAATGTAAACACATAACAAATGGGGCAACACGCAGGCGCATCAACAACACAAACGTTTGATATCGAGCGACACAAGCACCCAAAGTGCGTGTGCATAATAACAATCATTCGTCGATAACAATGTCAACATTGCCGATGGGTGACTGCGCACGTAGTAGGTATGGTGGACATGCAGTTAGGCACAAAGTAGAGGTAGTAGGTATGGTAAAGTAGGTAGTAGATACATGCCAGGTAGGTGGACAACTATATAAGTACTGGGAGCAGGTGTGCAGGTAAGCAGCACATGGCAAGTACATGGTAAGAACATGGTAAGCAGGTGAGATGAGTGAAGGTGGCACATTGGGTATGCAGGAGGAAATGAGGACAAGGTGTGGGGTTGGGGGTATGTGGGGTCGGGGGTAGGTGAGGTCGGGGGTATGTGGGGTCGGGGGTATGTGGGGTCGGGGGTATGTGGGGTCGGGGGTATGTGGGGTCGGGGGTAGGTGAGGTTGGGGGTAGGTGAGGTCGGGGGTATGTGGGGTCGGGGGTATGTGGGGTCGGGGGTATGTGGGGTCGGGGGTATGTGGGGTCGGGGGTAGGTGAGGTTGGGGGTATGTGGGGTTGGGGGTATGTGGGGTTGGAGGTATGTGGGGTTGGAGGTATGGTGGGGTTGGGGGTATGGTGGGGTTGGGGGTATGTGGGGTTGGGGGTATGTGGGGTTGGGGGTATGTGGGGTACGTGGCAGGGAGAATGTGGATAGGCTGATACTGGATGATATATCGAGGGATGAGAAAAGACCATGAGCTAGTGGGTACTTGGTAGGCAGGGGAAGGAAATACAAAAATGGGTGAGTACTGTACCGAGTACCAAAACATTTATCCCGGAGTAATTCGATGAGCTATGAAGCTCTTTTTCACATACGTCAAGTAAAGGGGAAGTAGCCAGGGTAGGGGGACAAGGTGGGTAGGCGAGTACTTGGGTAGTCGGGGCAAGGAGTGAACAAGAGAGGTATGTGCATACTTGGATAAGAACAGAGTGGTGGGCACTTGGTAGACGGGTTAGGAAGACACGCAGGATGGGTAGTTGAAGAGTGGACAGGTTGGTGGGTAGGTGGGTAGTTGGGTAGGTAGGTGGGTGGGTAGGTGGGTAGTTGGTGGGTGGGTAGGTGGGGGGGTAGGTCGGTGTGTAGGTGGGTGGGTTGGTGGGTAGGTGGGTGGGTAGTTGGTGGGTGGGTAGGTGGGTAGTTGGGGGGGGGGTAGGTGGGTAGTTGGGGGGGGTAGGTAGGTGGGTGGGTAGTTGGGGGGGGTAGGTGGGTAGTGGGTGGGTGGGTAGTTGGGGGGGTGGGTAGGTGGGTAGTTGGGGGGGGTAGGTAGGTGGGTGGGTAGTTGGGGGGGGGGTAGGTGGGTAGTGGGTGGGTGGGTAGTTGGGGGGGTGGGTAGGTGGGTAGTTGGGGGGGTAGTGAGAGGAGATGAGAGAGAGTCACGAGGAGGCGTCGTCGTCACCTCGAGCTGCCAGTGGGAGGTCACCAACATCTCGAGCGCCGTCTCCGCCGAGCAGCCGGCCACCATCACGAACTGCCCCACCAGCAGCTGCCTCTTCAACTCCTCGATCTTTGTCGACATTTTGTTGCAAACGACGAAGAAGACGAAGACGACGACAACCAAACTCGCCCCCCCCCCACCACACACCACCCCTCCAACAAGAAAAATAACAAAACAAAAATGTAAACAATAACAACGATGATAGCAGCCGCTTGTTTACAACCGACCGCTGTTGTTGTTGAACGTGAAAGAGGGACGATCGGTTTGCTCTGTTTTAAGATTTAAAACAAACAAACTGAGAGAGAGAGAGAGACAGAGACTGACTGACTGACGGTAGCCAACGTGGAGGGGATGAAACGAAGGCTGCAAAATTCTATCGTTTGTTGCGATAACAAACAATGACGCACGGCGTCTCCGCGTTGTGCGAAGGGTCTTGGAGGAGGAGGAGGGTGGATGTCTACCGGCAGCCGCTCAAGAGGAAGAGGAGGAGGCGCCGTTGTTTTGTTGCTTTGTGAGCGAGGCGGCCTCCAGCCACAGCCATTGGCGGCCCGGCGAGCCTCAGCCATTGGGCGACGGCTCCATTTAAACCTCGCAGCCATTACGTAAACACCCCCCTCCCCCCCTTCATCATCATCATCACCATCAACACCACCCTTCACCAACATCATCACCACCATCATCACCCTTCATCATCATCATCATCACCACCATCATCACCATCATCACCACCCTTCACCATCATCATCACCCTCATCATCACCCTTCATCATTACCATCATCATCACCCTTCATCATCATCACCACCATCACCCTTCACCATCATCACCATCATCATCACCCTTCACCATCATCATCATCACCACCACCATCATCATCACCACCATCATCATCATCACCATCATCACCCTCCCCCTTCCCCATTCTCCTCATCACCTTCCCCATCATCATCATCATCCTCTTTCCCCATTCTCCTCATCACCCTTCCCCATCATCACCACCATCACCCTCCCCTTCCCCATCATCACCATCATCCTCCTCATCACCCTTCCCCATCATCATCATCACCACCATCATCCTCCTTCCCCATCATCACCATCATCCTCATCACCCTCCCCCTTCCCCATCATCATCCTCCCCCCCTCATCCTTCCCCCCCTTCCCCATCATCATCCTCCCCCCCTACTCATCACCACCATCATCCTCCTTCCCCATCATCACCATCATCCTCATCACCCTCCCCCTTCCCCATCATCATCCTCCTCCCCTACTCATCATCATCATCCTCCTTCCCCATCATCATCCTCCCCCCCTACTCATCACCACCATCATCCTCCTTCCCCATCATCACCATCATCCTCATCACCCTTCCCCATCATCATCCTCCCCCCCTACTCATCATCATCATCCTCCTTCCCCATCATCATCCTCCCCCCCTACTCATCACCACCATCATCCTCCTTCCCCATCATCACCATCATCCTCATCACCCTCCCCCTTCCCCATCATCATCCTCCCCGCCTCATCCTTCCCCCCCTTCCCCATCATCATCCTCCCCCCCTACTCATCATCATCATCCGCCTCCTTCCCTCCGACCCATCCTCCCCCCTTCCCCATCCTCCTTCTCCACTTCCTCCATCCTCCCCCATCCTCCTCCTCCCCCTCATCATCATCCTCTCTCCCTCACGACCCATCCTCCTCCCCCGCCTTCCGCTCTCTTCCTCTTGATCCAAAACAAAAACAATGGTTGTTACACACACATTGTGTGTGTGTGTGTACACACACACACAATATGTGTATGTGTGTGTCTGTTGAATTTCTTTCGCACCGTATCGTCGCAAAACGAGGACAAACCATGAACGCACCAAGCAGTTGTAAATATACATTTTAAGCTTTCGTGACTGCAGGGATTCATCTTCTTGGTTCTTTCGGTAAAGACACGTAGAAGGGAAATATTTGTTTTAATTTTTGTATTTATTTTAGTATGTTTTAGTTTTATTATTTTATTATTTACCTTCTAAGAACCAAGAAGACGGTTGTAAATAAATGAGTTTGTCAACCGAGATGATTTAAAGGTGCCATAGTTCGCGGTGGCTTGTGAATGTCGGAAGCAAGAGCGTTCCAGACGGCCCCAGCTGCAACAACAAACCCTGGCGATACAATCGTCCACAATAACAACATTTGCCTTTTACAAAGGATTTTTTTTATCACAATGGCCCATTTTCTTCATAGCACGTCTCATATTTACGGTACTGTGTATTGGTTTTATAACTATATATTTTCGTGAGTAATACAATATAATACAAGTTTATCTCACTCCTTACTCCAATATTCGCACGTTATTGATAATGTTTGACGATTTTACTTAAACCACCACCCATGTCTGGTTTGTTGTTAGCTGTTGTGGGCTCAGCAGCCATCACCATCATCAACACACACACACACAGGCAGCAATAACAAAGGCAGGTTTTGGTAAAAAGCTTTGTTGGTTCTATAAATAATCTTAACTATGGCGAGGGTAGCGAGCATCTATTAAGATGTGGGGGTGGAGGTGATATTTAGGGGTCACTGACATGCAATGTTTACAATTCAAATGAATCACACAGGCACAGCTGTTTTGTATTATACAGAATCGGAATCTTTATTTAGACTGGAGGAATCCGATGAGCTGTGACGATTTTTGTTTCACAGACGACACACACACACGTTGCACAAGGCACGTACATACACACAAGTTACATAGACACATCATATACACAAATTCTAGATTTGAAGCTTTCGTGACTGCAAGGATTCATACTCTTACGTTTTTTTGGTAAAGTCACGTAGGTAAAAAATAAATAATGAAAATAATAGAAAAAAATAGTATTTATTTACAATAGAAAAAATAATAGAAATGAAATAATACATATTTTATTTCTTTTATTTATTTATAATAGAAAAAAAGAATAGAAATAAAATAATAATTATTTTTCTTTTTTTATGTATTTTTTACCTACGTGACTTTACCATATACACAAAGACAACGACCCCCCCCCCCCCCGTATCGTCTTCACACACTACTGGGGCAAGTGCTGTTAGCCGGCACTGTGGCACACGAGGGGGTGGGTGACCAACACCACGCCCGGCCGCCTTTGTCTCCCCCAGTAGCGATGTTTACTACACACCGCACCGGGTAACTCATTTGAGGCTGAGTCGACCTAGGGAGGCGCAGGACCGGTTTAGATAATCGTCACCGGTGTTGGCCAGTGACGATTATCATACACACAGACATATACATACAGAGAACACATGTTCCTGTGCAGTGTACACACATAGACCCAGGTGTTATTGATTGTCTGATGTGCCAGGCTAGGTACAGGAGGTCACGGGACAGACCCAGGTGTTATTGATTGTCTGATGTGCCAGGCTAGGTACAGGTCACGGCACAGACCCAGGTGTTACGAGATGACTGACAGATTCATCACCTGTGCTCCCCACTGTGCCAACACCAATGCATTCACGCATGCACCAACACGCGTATTCATACAACAACGATGCCCCAACCCCACATAGCCTTATTGAGACTTTTGGGGTGCAAGTTTTGTTAGCGAGCACCTAGTAATGTCGGCACGGGTACGCGAGGGGGTGACCTGACCGCCTTTGTCTCTGCCCAGTGCTGGTGTGCATTTACACACTGCACTAGGTAACCCGTTGAAGGTCGAGTTGAATTACGGGATACCCAGGACCATAACAAAGACAAAGATCCCCCGTATAGCCTTAACAAACTGTTGGGGCAAGTGCTGTTAGCGAACACCTATAACAGCTGGCAAGGCACACGAGTGGATGGGTGGCCAGCCGGCCCCCTTTGTCTCCCCCAGTGGCTATGTTTTTACACACCGCACCAGGTACTCATTCGAGGCTGAGTCGACCTAGGGGGTGACCCCAGGACAGGTTCAGATAATCGTCGCCGGTGTTGGTGGCCGTGATCGGGAATCGAACTCGGGTCGCCGGGACAATGCACACAACAACAACCGCCATTCGCCACTAAGTGGCGGTGACGTCACCACGACGCTTGTGCCAGGCCACGTGCACCTTGAGGCCACGTTAAGTGTCGAACCCCGCTGGCAGGAGGTCACGGGGCAGACCCAGCAGGTGCCACAGGTCGACTGACTGAGATGACTGGCTGATGCACCACCTGTGCCCCCTACTCTGCCAATGCACACACACACAGACACGCATTGACACGCGTTCAAAGGAACACAACGTTTTTTTTGGAAAGTGCAGTTGGCGAGCACCTATTAAGGTCGCCACATCACGACGCTGCCGGTGGCTTAGCGACCACGGGGTTCGCTCGGGCAATTCGAGTCCCCTGAGCGTGACTCGTTGTTTTCAAATGAACAATAACGAAGCCCCAAGACACACAATGCCACCGCGGCTTGGGTGACATCATTAATTTATTGAGCGGTCAGGCGAGTTTGAGCCAAGATGTGATGGTTCGATCCCCGTCTGCAGGCGTCTATTGTTTATCCTGTGAATGTGATCGTCACCATCCACAGTAAAACGAATAATCCACGTTGAACATCATCCAACGTAACAAATAATCCGCAATAATAACAAGCATCATTCACAATCATCCACAATACGGAGATCATCCACAATGAATATCGTCCAAAGTAGATAACCATCCACAATAACAATGATCAGTCATCAACATACACAATCATCGTTTGCGTGATCAAATATCAACCGCAATAGTGATCATTCGTGCTAATCATCCACAATGTTCACAACAATCCACACTCATATCGTCATCATGTGATATCGTCATCATCAAAACAATGTCTCATCCACAGTGTAAAAAGCAGCCCATTCACAGCTCATTTGTTTCGCAATTCTCTAAGCTCTGACTTCACAGGGGATGGGGGAATTCTACATGTTGAACAAAAACTCCCCCACAAATGCAACAGTAATCTAGGTCCGCATTGTAAGTTAAACAGTCGCCGTGTGTGTACGATTTTGCAAGCTTTGCTAAACAATCGATAATTCGTCTCCAACGTTTCCCCCGCTTGGTTAAATAAAGGACGCCAATCAATGGAACCCGCGTTGGAATTCATAACGTTTAATCAGAGCAACTGCATAGATACGAAGCTCGCTGTTATCATTCAAAACACGTGCTTAAAAAAACACACTGAACCTGTATTACTTCCTCGAACGCCTTTGTCTTTAAGCGAGACTCTCAGTAAGCCATGGCGCACGCACGCGCTCATTATAATCGCATTCGTTCAATAGGGGAGGTGGAGTGAACTGCATTTGTATTCTACCGATCATAACAATGGCCATAATACACAGCAGGAATGCATCTATATTCACAGCTGCGTCCTATATAATGCCATACATCATTACAGTATAACGCTTTGCGTGGAAATAGACGCAATGTATTGGGAGAGGGCCCTAGCAATTCACCAACATTGACTCAAGCCTGACTGCTGATGAGACACGGATGCCAAAACCGATACGGAGCTTGGTTGGACTGAAGCGATGCTGTTGAAATGATGCACTCCCAGGAGGATGATGAATTGTGCAAGATACATTTTATTTCAGTGGAGAGGCATATACAATATATGCGGACATATTGCCTGCTAGTAAACTATTCTCAAAATATTGAGATGATTTCAATTTGATGAGTGTGTTTTGTATACGTGGGAAGAAACCGGAGAATCCTTGCGCATGCGAGGCGGGGGGAGGGGTGCTTAAATGTTCGTCTCTTACCGTCAGCACAGCAACATAACAAAGCTTGAGTGTGCAGATGAAACCCATGAATGTAAAAGCCTGTCCATGCTTTGATTTTAATGCTGATGTAATACACTGGGTGGGAAGGCCAGTAAACTGATCGACGACAAATCTAAGTTTTTTTTTATGTGGAGAGACAGACTTTTGTTTATTTATCGGTTTCATGATATAAAATACCATCCTCCAACAAGGGTAGGATGGTTGTTCATCTTCGTGGGCGGTCTCGAAGAAGTTGTGGAAATTCCTCATTTCTTCGGCGGGGATGAATGGGCCGGGTGTTTAGAACATAGCCAAGGATTAAAGTCACGTGTGTAGGATCCAAAGTTTGATAACTTACCAAAGAGGTTGCATAACAACACGTTGAATTCACCAACACCACGATGAGCTTCTTTGAAAGCGTCTTATTCGTAAAGTGTGGGCACCCACAAAACCACTGTTCAACGTTTCCATTTGTGTTTTAAATCGCTCCGCCCCATGATTGTACTTTCGCCAGACAGGTTAAACCGCTTAAGTCGTTTTGCTTCGAGGCAAGTTCCAGCAGGAAATGGTAGTCGACCAAAACAACGCAGATCAAATCAATGATAAAAAAAAGCCAAGGCAAAACAAACACCGTGTTCTTTTCAGTTCCTCAATTGTTTGCTTGGTATGGAAACCGTTCCCATCCAACTGCTATTGCGCTCGGTATTTTTTTTGTCTGTTGGGCAATTGTTCGCCTTATCAAACGTGCCACAAATTTAGCAACACTTCCAAACTGGTGATCAACATATACCGACCCACATTTTGAGATCACGTAATGCAGAGACTAAAGTTTTGTTCACCTCAACGCGAGGTCAGAGGCATTTTAGCAAACCGATATGCGTCACGTTCCACACTCCCACCACAACATTTTATCTTATACTATAGGTACAGGGAGTAAAAGTCCATGTAATGAGCGGATGGATTAAGGCAGGAAGAGGCTTTCATATCCACGAGGCCTTTACTCAGTTGTGGTTATAGAACAGCGTAGGTATGTGCCAACTACCAACCAAACCGCATGTGGTCAGTAAGCTTCACGTTTGCTTGTTGAACTCGCAGGACCCCATTTCACAAAGATCCCCCGTATAGCCTTAACTGACTTAGGGCAAGTGCTGTTAGCAAGCACCTATGAAGATGAAGGCCGTCACGGCACACGAGGGGGTGGGTGGCCAGCAGCACGCCCCACCGCCTTTGTCCGCCCAGTGGCGATGTTTATACATCGCACCAGGTACTAATTTCAGGCTGAGTCGACCTAGGGGAGGCCTAGAACCAGTTCAGATAATCGTCGCTGGTATTGGCCGTGATCGGAAATCAAACTCGGGTCACGTGGGTTAGTAGCGCAAAGCATTGTTACTAGATTATCACGTCGTGATTTATTTTTATTTCATCACGTCGTCATTTATTTTATATTTTATACCTACGCGACTTACCAAAAGAACCAAAGAGTATAGATTATCACGGTTGGCTACGCACGGTGCGAAAGACGTTCACCATACATAACATTCGCTCTTGAGCACACACACACATGCATACATTCAATGTTTGCACCACTTTGCTCGGAATTGTGGCCTAACATCTTTATTTGACAAACCCATCACAAACCTGCAACGGTGATATAAGTAGATTAAAAACAATTGTAATGTATTTTCTTGCCAGGGCATCTTGTAAAAGCCCAAATCGCCCTTAAATTCTTCATTTCAATGAGCAGTGCGCGCGCCACAAGGCCAAACGGCACGTCCCCATGTAGGCACATTCCTCCAAGATGTTTAACTGTAGGAATTTGCACTTTCCTTTGACTTCTCCAAGATCCAAATTGAAACTATGTGCCAGTTGCACATTCTCGATCCTGTTATCAAGACGCAACAGCCACCTGGCGTTTTACAGCATGAACTCCATGGCGTTTCCATTGTCAGCCTGGCTATGAACCAAAATTTGATACATGAGCACAAATTAAAACTCTAAAATGTTGCATCATTTAACACTGCTTTGTAACAGAAAAAAATACCATAGGCTTAATGTTTGAAGAATGGACCACTGCCTCAAATGTTAAGCATTTTTCTGTTACGAGCTAGCATTAATGGTGAAAGCGATAGTTTTTATTTGTTCGTGCCTCACCTGCAAACAGTCCCGTATTTCATGTTTTGCTTACCCAGGTAAGATCTTAAAAAGACCAGAAATCTCATTTGTGAGTGACCTGGGTAACCATTACATACATTTGTATTTACACTGCGTCTCTGCATTTTAATCGCCCTCTGCGTTAATTCTGAATATGGAAACCCCCAAGTGGGTTCGAGGGCTGACCAAAAAAAGATGCCATGAGCTGCCAGTGAGGGCCAGCATTTGAAGACAGTGACCAGCACCAGAAGGCACTAGCCAACACATGCCTATCAGCCTTTAAGATACCTCACTAATGTTGGTAAAAACCATGGGATGAACCAAAACATAAAATGTATTTTTTTTTACAACACGTGGTACACTGTTAAATGTACATTTAAAAAACTAAATAGAACAGTATGAAGTGAAACGCAAATTTCACCGTAAGTAGTTACAAAAATGAAACTAAACTATCAATATTGGTGGTATTCTCAGCAACAGTCTTTCACATAAAGTTTCATGTACAACGGCTGCACCTAAGACTAGAAAAGCCACAAATATTTAGCCCATTTACATAACCATGTTCAACAATGCATGTTTTCTCCTCAAAATAATAAAACAAACTAAAATACATTTCTGCATTACAATATTGACCGATTGTTTTATTTTCAAAGTCCAATTATCTCGAAAAACAATTTTGTACAGCAGGATCCTTGATTGAGCACACATGATAGTCGAAATGGTACAACTGTCTTGCCAATTTTACAATTCCCAATAGGGTATTGTACCACCACGAATGAGGAGTTGGTGCTCACCCAGTCGCATCTAGAAGCACTTTCGGTTGCAGCAAAATGGGACGGGCGTACAGGCTTCGGCAAAAACAGCTGGCATGCGTGGAAGCGTGTGCACGCAATTGGAAAGCGACGGTGCACTATTTGAACCCTTGCCGTGCGGGCCCTCGCAAGTCGTTAAAGGAAGAAATAAAACTCAAAATCGTTACACTCAGCGTGCGCCCCCAGTCGTTGCTGTTGGAAACTTAATGCAAAACCAAAAGTGGTGGCGGCTGTGGCCAACGGTCGATCGTTGGGCGTGGTGGCGGCGGGTGCCGAAATGCAGATGGTGGCTAAAAATGCGGCACTTCACTGCAGGAGGCGGGGTGGGCGGGAGCCAGAGGCGAATGATTGGAGAATGTGCCGTGTCATGCTGGATCGGAGGTGGCGGTGGACGTGGGAATGGGGTGGAGATGGGGTCCGGCTACTGAAGCGCGTGTGCTGGGGTTTGAGATGTCTTCACCCGACCGTCATGTCACGTCCCTCAGCGGAACAATCTGTACCAGTGCAAAAAAAACCGAAGCAAAAACATTCAATGCTTTCAAAGGATTACCACTTCACCGTGTCCCTCCTACCTTTAAACACACACTGGGCAGTGTTAATGTCCCCCCTGGTAGTCCCTTAACCCGGAGGTGTAAATTCCACTCTCCTACAACAGGCGGAGATGTTGGTCTACAATGTCGCAATTAAAAGTGTAACAAAATAAAAACACTGCTAGATTTTGCAATGTAGATAATTAACTTGGCTGTATATATTCCAGTCTGTCCAATTAGGCGTTTGAAGAATAATTAAAGAGAAAATAAATGGTAAAATTTGTCAGATGTTTTGGCACAGCACTCTGGTCATGTAACTTCAATTAAATTGTATTACACTATATGGGGAGAGTTCTTCGAGAGCTAATGATGCAATTCAGCATGACTTTAAAGTTTTTATTCTCATAAATTAAACTTTGAAGGTTATTCCAAATATGGGGAGGGGGGGAGAAGAGCTTTGGTACATATCTACAACTCTTTTTTGAGTTACATCTTTCATTGAGATCCGCAGATAATTAACATTTTCTTTTGCTTAACCACCAGCATAGTTACGAACAAAACGACCTTCATTTCAAACCATTTTGTGTGACGTGTAAGAATATGCATGTGCCAAGTCTACACATGGAAGCTTTGTAGTCGGCAGGTAACGACCCCCCCACCACCAAACCATGATTTGGTTGGCGATTTTTTTTTTATCAGCCATATACAGTGACACGTTGACACATTTTCACACTGAATATTGGCAAAACATCCTTTCTACTGACACACAAATTAGACTCACAGTGTCTGTAATATCCACTTCTTAACGATTTCTTGCCCCGTTAAAGTGCTGGTGAAATAGCCTATGGGTCAAGACCAGATGTTTGTGTTGTCAGTACACCCAACGTTGCCAAACTTAAGTGGTCCGAATTACGTTTACAAGTCAATGAAACAGTTAATTCTTACAGGCGTCATTCAACGCACCTACTACGAGCCTCGACAACAAAAAATGTTCTTATCGATTGATCGCCACATCTCCACAGCACACCGAAGCACACTCCTTGCGGCACTTACTCTCTATCTCTGTCTCGCACACACGTAGTCCGGGGTTGGGGCAGCCCGGGGCTACGTGTGGCGGGCGCCACGCTCCGAGGAGCCGTGTCGCCCGTGCCGACTGCGGGAGCGGCTACGTGAGCGCTGCCTGCGCCGGCGGTCGCCTGAGCGGGAGCGGCGCCGTCTATCGGCCGAGCCAGAGCGTGAGCGCCTCCTGCGTCCTTCCCCCGAGGAGCGCGAGCTATGGGTGGGGGGGAGGGGCAACATGGGGGAAAAAGGTGACCCCATCAGAAAAGTATAAAGTGTTTTTGTACTTCGAGACGATACAAAATGCCACTGCCTTCGCGTTTTACACGCACTGAGCAAACACGATAAATCGTCGCATTTCTGACTTGCATCGGTTAACCGCCCAGACCCAGTGCAGCATTGTGGATGGTGAAACTGTCAATTTATATAGATGTTGACATATCGCACCTTTCAACACATCCGCCTATAACTCATCCCCACAGCGAGTCAGATATGCGACGAACTGTAATATCATGTTGTCACACTCAAGTCGGTCCAATAGTTCGCCATCCAATGTCAGATTAACAACAAGAGACCCGCCGATGTCACACACATTAAAAAATGTGTGATATCTCCTAAGTCCATTTTGACAATAACCTCCCTTCTTGACTACTTCCCCTCTATTCCAGGAACCAAGACTTTCAAGTGACTCAGTCAACCCCTGATCAATGGGGGTGGTTTCTGTTTATCTGTCGCTTCCGAGGTCTGTAAAGTCCCTTCCCTGGGTTGTCCAGACTGCTATCTCTCTATTTCCTTAATTTATGTTCTGGATTTTAAATTCCGTGTTCCGATCACCTCTTCTCCTACTACTGTGTACTGCCACCCTAAAGTCTGTAAAGTACCTTCAGATGCAGTTGTGTTTGTACACTTTACGAATCCAAATTGTATTGCATACAGAATATATTTCGAACCAACAAACCACAAATAAATCCACCATGAAGAAATTTATGTTATGTTAACAAATCCCACGTTGTGCCTCGTGATGAGTCCATGGCACCATTTTTTTAAATTGTGTTTTCTTAAAAATATGGTATTCTTGAAATTTGCGGTTATAGTGCAGGTAAGGGCACGGTAACAAGAACCAAGGTAAATATGGGATGCTTCATGCCCGCTTACAATGCAGTTTTTGACTCACTAAAATAAACAAAGCTGTTTATTTCAGGCAGCGATAACAAAACAAGAGCAAACTGACTATCCTATCCTTTACACAACCGCACAGAATGGTTATAGTTAAATGGTGATGAAAATACACGTCTATTTTTGGCAATATACGCCAATTAAAATAAGTGGTAGCTAGTCATTTGCAATTTTTTAACGCAACCCTGATAAGAAATTAATACTACTTAACAATGTTACCAACGTGACGTTGATGCATTGCTGTGCCGCAATTTCCTTTTTATTTCCTCTTTTCCAAAAATGTTATTGTACCATTGCCATCGTGTTATGACACAAAGCATCCATTTGGAAGGATAACAGAGCAGTGGATCACCCACCGTGTTCGAGAATGATCCCCAAACTCTTCCGATATCCGTTCAGGTGATTTCACATCTTTACATTTTCCCACAACTTCTGCTAAGATGAAAATGCTAATCGCAAGAAGATCGTACCAAAATTTGCAATTCTTAGGGATGATTCTTTTGCCAAATTAAGTGAAAAAATATCAGTTAATCAAATGGATTTTGTGAAGTCATTGGCGAATGGATTAAGACCCTTTCGCTAAAAGTGAGAACCCAGTCCTAAGCATGGGAAACTGAAAACTGAATGTGAACCCAAGATCACAGCAATGTCAGATCAATGCTAGACAGTGCAGCAGTTTTAATCTGTTCCTGTACAAAGACAACTTCCGATGCCCTTCTGAAACGGTCCTCCCCCAAGACCAAGCACAGCCATTTGCTTTGAAATTCCCCAACTTGCACTGACCTCCATCGGCTTAATGGGCCAATTCTCACATTGCACTGCATGTCACGAATTAGCTGTATTAATACCTATGACGGTCACATTGCAGGAGCGCCACTAGAATTAACAATGGTGTCGCTTTCTCAACGCAGTGTGGGCCACGACTTAAGTTTTTGTTTTTCCACGAATGAAGCTGTAAAATATTGTCCGGCAGAACTGGACAGCCTAAAGTATGCGGCTACCAGATAAGAGAGCTCCTTAGTTTCCGGGTTACGGGTGTGGTAACTTACGCCCTGTACTCGCGGCTCCGAGATCGAGACCTCGACCTGCCCAGAAACACAAAAGCACAAAACCAAGGAGGGTTAAAACGGAGATGATACAAGTGCAGCTGAACAACTTAACAAATACGACAAATTATGTATTTATTTACGACGCATTTGCTTGCGATGGTCACTGGCCCCGTCACACGAGCGAGACAAGGTAGCGACAATTCTGACTTTCTAAACATCATGATTATATTGCGGTGTTGTGGAGCTGCTGCCTCGCCTCCTCCGTGGTCTGTCCTCACGCTCTCTCTCGTCCAACCTCCTCATACGGTCCTGCTCGATCTTGTCCCTCTTCTCCTCCACAAGTTTCTGCGGATAAAAAAAGCAAACGGGGCTTAGAGCTTTACGGCAGGGTCACCTTGACTGCAGGGTTTGCGCTCAATTGTATATATATACGAGACGACTCGCTTTCGCAAGGAAGACAAAGCATAAAATACAGATGGAAAAAGCTTACGTAGAAAAAGATCGTACATGAAACAGAATAAATTAAATTAAGATGACAAAACATACACAAGTTGTGTGTTAGTTGTCAAAAATATCCATACAACCACCACCAACAATGGAAAAAGCACAATAGTGAGTGTTTTAATTAGTCCCCGACTGCCTATCAACTACAAAATATCAAAAGACAAGCATGAGGAACTCAAACAATGAGTCATACATGGAGTCCTTGTACCGCTTTTAATTTTAGTGTTACCATAACATATTATTATGCAAACTCCTTAATTAAACCAGTTGAAAACTCACAAGAAAAAATTACATTCCAATTTACTATTTAATCTACACATTGCCTACTCAAGCAGATACAGCTATAGAAACCCATTGTTTTATTGAAAATCACTATTATTAATGGTATGTATTTATTTTTTTTATCTATAAGCCATATACAGTTACACGTTCACACATTTTCACACCGAATATTGGCAAAAACAGCCTTTCTACTAACACACAAATTAAGACTCACAGGGTCTGTAATATCCACTTCGTAACCATTTCTTGCCCCGTTAAAGTGCTGGTCAAATAGCCTATGGGTCAAGACCAGATATTTGTGTTGTCAGTACACCCAAGGTTGCAAAACTTTAGTGGTTCGAATTATGTTTTCAAGTCATTCAAACTGAATTTGCATGAAACGCTATCGACAATTCATTGTTACTGACAAACCTGCAGACATTGGTACGAATAAACGTTTTCCACCTCAGGCAGTACCAATTTCCGCTCTGGCTCAGACCAAAACAGACTGCAGTATGTCTACGAGATTTGGATACCATTAGCAGAAATGGCAAGTCACAACTCACAGTTAAACAGTGTAACAGTTTGAGTTGGAACCGTTCATCTTCTCATCACTTCTGGTCATTCAAACGTACGTATAGTTTCTGCTCGTGTACTACAAGACATGTTCTTCCATATGTAAGCACAACATCAAATGTGAAATGATAACTGTGGGGGGGGGGGGGGGGCGCCGCTTCACACCTTGAGCTCCTGGAGTTTTTCCCGGATCTCGATGAAGCCCAAGTGCAGCTTGCCGCCAAAATGGTCGGCGAGGCGCCGGTCGTTGTCGTGCAGGCCCAGGTAGGCGGAGCACACCTCGCACACGCGCAGCTTCTGCTGCTGGAAGCTAGACGCTGGCATCGAGTTGCGGTACTCCTCCTGCGGGCAACAAATAGCGGCGCGGTTATGCAACGATCGACTCTTCCCCGCCATGTTTCAAGAATCTTCCCAGCCACGTTTCAAGAATTCGAGATCGGCAGTCTGATTGTAGATGCGATTATTTTTTCGTCTCATTTTGACGGTGGCATTCATACGGTTTCCCTTTTTACTTCATTATAAGTTGTCTTTGCTCCATGCCTAAATGTGCATATAATTCAAATACAAGATAAATAAGCCATTAAATACAAACTCGCCTATACTATCGACGAGCATAAGAATCAATAGATGAATCATTTAGTGGTTACATAAATACAAGTGAAGACTGTTGTTGCATTACCGATTTCAAATCTTGGTGGCCATCCAGGATTTATTAAATATGAATACCATGTGTGGTCTTACAGGTTAGGCCACGTGTTGAGCACTTTATCTCTTCACGAGTAGTGTCTAGCGAAAGCTTAAGACAATTGTTAGCTTAACTCAGACGACAATTGGTTGTAAAAACCTACGCACTAAAATGAATGCACAACTGTTGTACTAACGTATAGGACTTGCCGCTGTGAAAGGAATGTTTGTCATGGCTGTGGTTCCCCATTGGCATACGACTGTGCCAATGCTGGCGAGGAAGTGAGGGGCCTGTCTTTACCTCCGCGTCACGCTTGCGCTGTCGAACTTTCTCAACTTCGTCCATCACGTTCTGGGACTCCTCCACGTTGCCTGCAGCGCCCAGGGCTTCGGCCTTGGCAAGCAACTTGCCGATCTCCTCGTTGATGGCATGCACATTCTCAGCCTGCACGGGGGGGGGGGAGCACATGGAGCATGAGTTGAGATACTCGCAGTTTAATTCCCGGTGTCCCCCAGAGAGTAAAACAATATTCTTCTTCTTCCACGCGTTTGTCCCAATCATCTGGGGTCCACTGCCCTCCCCAACCTTCTCCACGCTGCCCTGTCCTGCGCTATCTCTCTTTCCACTCCTCGGGCCACCGTGTCCGATTGCACCATATCGCCGCCCCCCACCTCTACTTCTGCCTTCCTCTTGATCTCTTTCCTTCCACTTGCATCACTCGCACTTTCTGATCCACATAATTTTCCTGTTGTCTCTCAACATGGCCGAACCACACCAGCCTTTTCAGTCTCATCTCCTCTGTGATTTCTACCACCTTGAGCCTTCCTCTCACTTCTTCATTTCTGACCCTATCCTTCCTTGTCAAACCCAACATCCACCACAATATCCTCATCTGTGTGACTACAATAGCTTGGTCCTCCCTCTTTCTTGTGCCCCAGCACCGGCCTCACCACCATCTTGTAGACTTTTCCCTTCAACCAAACTGGGACCCTCTTATCGCAAACCACACCAGTCATCTCTCGTCATTTCAACCATCACAATGACTGCACCAAAATGAATGTTCCATTACAAAGGAAAACAGTGGGCGAATGGAAAATGCAACACAAGAAAATGATTTTTTTTTACAACCTCGTTTTTATAAAATCTTTAAACTCGATTTGGACAGCCTGCGACACAGGATGGTGAATATATACAAACAGAAGGTTTCATATAGGTTGCATATTACTTTAGCAATACAAGAATTAGAACTACATTGTTAATGTCATGGATTTCTATTTCATATATGTATGTAGAAATTATTTCGCATTTCACGTTTGTTAACTTCTTTGATGCATGTTTTACACGAGTATCTGCGCAGGGAAACGACACCGTTGTATTAAATACTTTACCTGTATTCCTAAAGCCCAACCAGGCGTTGTGTGTATTGTGAGGTTTCTACTTTTTAAGGGGTTCTTACCTTGGCAGACACCTCAGCACTGATCTCTTCCTGGGTCTCTGCCAGGCGCTTTTTGGCCACTTCAGTTCGCCTGTCGCAGTCAGCAATGAACGACTGCAAGTGCTTCATAGCCTTGCAACAGAAACAATTGCACGAGTCATTCCCAGCACTGCAAAATGTCGGCTAGAGACATTTAAGAAACCAATTCAGCATAGCTTGAACACGATTTTCGCCTTGTCATTTCATCTACTTTTAATGCCAATCAAGCAGGACTTTCCTTATGATTGCGTTACGTAGTTGTGAGAATATCAACATACAAGAGGGTGTTTCCTTTTCAAATATACAAATATAATTTAGGTGCATCAGCTTATGAGCCTTCTGGAGAAATGTGTTCTGGGATCATTTGTTTCAGCAGAAAACTACAGAATGGTTTAACATTTCTGAGTCATGATCGTAGAAAGGTTTGGCATACAGATGCTGCTGGGTTATCTGGTGTAAAAGGCAATAGCCCTCCACAAACACTGTGGACTCATTCAGTACAAAAGAAAAATCTGTGATAATGAAAACCCTGTCTTGCTGAAAAATGGGAAATAATAAAGATCTGTGTCACTACCAATAGATAAATAACACTTAGGTCCATCAGCCTGTTGGCCTTCTGGACCAATTTTTGTGAGAATAATTATCTTATCAAAATATATTTTCATCACATACACAAAAGCAATGAATGAAATGTATACTTACATCCACTTCGAAGAAGTAGTCTTTCTTCTTTGAAGCTATCTCATAATCAGCACGAAGAGCAAGATCATGCGTCTTTGGGCAGTCTCCCAAATCCATTCTCTGAAATAGAAGCCAAACATTGTTTAATACTTACACAAGACGACAATATTTATATTGGGCAAGAAATATAATCACCGTCTGTATGAGAACAGTGCATTTTAGAAATAGCGTCCCACACTTGTAAATATAAGTTATCGGTATTATTGTCCACCGACAGACAATGCAAATGCCGACTTAAACATATCATCAAATTGCATGACCCTGCTTTGTTGTGCATGTTATGATGCTGCATTGGCTGTGGTGCACAAGCACAATAAACAAAAACCTTAACACTGCCACATCATTTACGTGCTACGAAGGGCCAATACCCAAAACGTGGCCTTACTATAATTGTTTTCCTTTAAGGCAGTGTTATTGATTGTTTTGAGCATTTTTGTTCAGCGTGCTTGAGATGACTCACCCCATATCAACTTGGTGAATTGTCACAATTTGCATTTGTCTGTCGAGTTCATTCTCATTAGCCTTTAGATTCAATTTACATGTAACTTTAACAAATGGTGAATAATCAACTGCTACACATGTGTTGCATGTACCATGACGGCAACAATCAATATTAATCGACCACTTCGTTTAATGCCGACTTGCATATGCCTTCTGAAATGTTCCCACTTTTGGTGGGATAATTCCTTTACCCGTGTAAGTAGCCAACCCTTTACCAACCTGCTCAATTCTCCCCTTAAGAAAACTCACAGTTGTCTGGGTGCCAGAAGCACCAAGGCAGAGCCTGTACTCACAGTTCCCGCCAGCGTGTCATGGGGGCAGCAGTCAAGGAGATGGCTCTTGCAGACAACATCGTCTGTGAATTTAATGCGCTGTCGACTGACGTCACCTGCAACAATGGGTTTTAAATACGATTCAATTTCTCAGCAACATCTCATACGGAAGCAGCACTTTGCTACATAGCAGAGACAGAAAGGCGCAATTTGCATTGCGCCATTCATAACGGATGCACTGTCGTACATCGCGCACCGTCCTTGTTACAGACGGCAGGGACAAAGCTCTGCTTTTTGATATGTGATCGAG
Source organism: Lampetra fluviatilis (assembly GCF_964198595.1). Taxonomy (NCBI): domain Eukaryota; kingdom Metazoa; phylum Chordata; class Hyperoartia; order Petromyzontiformes; family Petromyzontidae; genus Lampetra; species Lampetra fluviatilis. The sequence continues at coordinate 2,468,288 of NC_136309.1, read as the reverse complement.
GCAAAATTGTGAGTTGATTGCACTAGGGTATATATGCTATTGCCTTGGGATATAGTTACGTAGAAAAATACATGGACTGTAAAACATTAACAAAGGGAATTCACACCCTTTTACAGCTGTTGTGTAGGCCATAAAAATCCAGCAGAATGACATGTTTAATGTCAATACAAAACAGTAAAACTCATCATGCACATTTTGTATGAAAACATTTCCAAGGCAAAAATGTGTAAATATCAGTGTTCTTAAAATATATTAGGTGTGATGCAAGTTTTTTTTTTCAGGGAGGATGCCTCTGAATACATAATGAACACAATGTCAGAGAGGAAAACACAAAGTTAAAGATAGAATACACACTGCGATTGCCGCACACAACACCATTTCACGTCTTCACTATCTGGTCAGCTGCACAAACTTTATACCTCACGCAGAACACTAAAAAGGAAAAACGTTGTCAGCCACAAACCTGTGATACACGTAGTCAGAAGTAGACACAATCCAATAACGGCAAACATTGTACACGATTCAACCAACAACACGTTAGGCATGTCCAGAGTGCTTTACACATATAAAAAAAAAACTTAGCGAAGTTTTAGGCTTTCGAGAGCAAATAAAAATAGTTGCACTCTCTCGAGTTTACGGCTCCTTTCAAGCAACGTATGTTGAAACTGTAAACTCTTTTACCAGGGTGTTTTCTCACAAAAACTGTCACACCGGTGTTTTCATTTTTTTTTTACGCTGGAGCGTAAAATTCGACGGAATCACGAAGCACTTTCCACATTTCATAACACAGCTTTAAAATTTATTTTTTTTGCATGACTCACGGCTCGGCGAATGTGACGCTTTTCTGTTTTTTCCTTGCAGACTGAGGTAGGCAGGCAAAGATACACTGAACCTTTGCAAATAAAACAAGGGGGCCACAATTGTTTAATAGGTATACAGAATTTGGCCAACAAATATTAAGCTATGAAACTGCACACTGCCATCAATAGGTTGTCTCGTGAAAAAAAATAAAAGGACGTACACATGTACAGTTTGTCTGCGGAAAGGGTTTAAGCATGCACATCATGTCTTGTGGCAGCATTTTATTTGTTCGTTTCCAAACTAGGAATCGACCGATACCCTATTAAACCGGTAAGGTGAGACCTCACTTTAATGCGGATGCAGGTATCGCAAGAGAATGAAATGAAATGTTGTCTTTTTAAACTGCTGAAAATGGAATTGGGCCACATAAGTCTACAAATGTTTATGGTCCGCAAATTCAAAAACCCAATGCAACATTTGACAACCTTATTTGAGCTGGAGAATTTGGCACAAGGTGTTTATAAACTAGATCGGCAAATCGGCTTACACAGGCAGCAGTGCTCAGGAATAACTAAGAAAAGAATTGCACCAATGAACCTGCAATACGAGTCATTTGTTTCAAATTGTGTCACGCATATAGCAAAATGTCAAATTAGGCCTCTTAGGCAAGTGGTTCTCAAGCTGCGGTCCTTGCCCTCCCACTCCGGTCCACTTCTGCGGCTTTGAACCACGGAAGCACGCAACGCACCTCACGCATTACACCTCACGGAATTTGAATGCGAGACTTCCTCTCCATCATGACCACCAAAGACCAGTTTTAAAATTCCCTCCCAAAATGATTTTGTGCACCTTAAAGCAACAGGCGAGTAATTCCTATCTCGGTGCAACCTCCAATCCTTAAGGCCATGATCCACTTGGGAAATTTCAGGGCAATCATTGCCGGCAATTACCACCGGCAAATAGATGCGTAGCATTTCCCACTGTAAACGTCTCACTGTCCAAAATTTGAACAATTCCGATGCAAGCAGCACCTAGTGAGCAACGGAGCAGCAACGTCCAATCAGATCTGAGATGGAACACACGTGACCGCCCGACGTCACTTTCTGAAACCCGAAAAAAATTGTGGCAACAAAATATAGCATGCATGGGATAAAGCCTTCTCATTGTTTGCTTGTCTGGTAACTAGTGACTCGTTCTAGGCCTACTCCATCCATAATCATATTGTTACTAGTACTAGGCCTACCACACATCCCTAATCAACAGGTTCATTTATAGTCTGTAGACCAATCTTTATTCAACATACACACCCCTTCACCGAGGAATGGCATTGATTGGCTGCAGAAAATTCCGTCACTACATTCCGTTGCACATCCAAATTGGCATAGTCGCTCATGGTTAAACCCATAGCCGATGATGATGATTGCCAGAAATTACTGCCCTGAAATTTTCCTTGCAGAGCATGGCCTTAGACTGTCGCAGTTCAATTTCCCATGCCCAACAATCGTACGTCATACTCCAATGACATAACCTGGAGGGCTCATAGCAGAAGCTGCTGAAACTGGAACCCAAAGGTGTCAGATTGCAAGGGAGTTTAACACGTAGGCTTTCGCGACCAATATTATCAATAATAAAGGGTTTTTCGAGGGTTAGATCGTGTAAATAGATTATCGTGTAAATCATTATGGAGATTCCAAGGGATTGGGGTGCACATGTCAACTGTTAGGCATTGTCTTTGGATGCACACTGCTGCAAAATGTCCAAGGCCATGACACAATAGTTATGATCATTCACAAGAATTTCCATTGTGCCTATTCAATTGGCAAGAAAATTGGTTAACATTAATAAATTACCAAAAATAAAAAAAATTTGGATGTATAAATTGTTTAAATGAGACAGCATCTCAAAACATAATACAAATATGGAAAACATGCAGGGAGGATTTTGTTTTTAGAAGGTGATGAGTAGAGAGTAGAAATACACTGCCCTTTGGGGGATGGTCAGCATATCTGTGTAAACTTCCTGTATGCATTTCAATGCCTCAAACTTTGCATTCACATTTCGTATGTAGCACATGGATTAAAAACGGTCATCATAGTCATCTTTGTGCCACTTGACCATTCTGCTTTACTCCCTATCCGTTCTAAGACCACTGCCTGGAACGTCGACCTACCATGTCTTAGAACAGATCACGCAACGTAGTTAAGGCGAAGGTCAACATCATTTCGATGTTGGTGCGAGTCCTCTGTCAGCATAACTGCAGCCCATATTCAATACACTATACCACACTACTAACGTGATTGCCACAGATTGAAATATAAAAACCGACAGAAAAACCACGTAACTTGCATTTTAAAAAGGCAGGTGCCATGCTGGGACTAAAGGCATGTACAGTGAGAACCACTAGCCTGAAGGTACGTCCAAGCAACGGAGCAGTGACGACTGGTTGCACTGGGTGGGTGAATACCAGACATTAAGTCAACTATATTGACAGTCATCGGGGCAACGTCAGCTGAAATGACAATTACACCCGCGATTGCAATTCATTACGATTCACGTAATTGCGATAATTGACCTCAGAGATCTGGTTCACACACCACCACAGCCATTATCCAGTGGCAGCGGGAGGACGTCGTTGGTGCAGTGCCCACAGCACCGAAAGTACTGCGTCGCAGTACAAGATCGCCGCACCTTGAAATCCATAACGTTACCATGGTGGGTGGATGCCCTCCCCTAGTCGGTTTGACACTGTATCGGTTGATGCTGCCTTGTCTGAGCGCGCGGCGTTTTGGCAAGAGGTGGGTCGATGGCAGAGGCTTCTTTCTTTGCACGCCCCCCCCATATTGATATCATTAGATGGCGGCTATGTGAAAGCAGGAGCTAACATGTACCGCTGAAACCCTTCAGTTATAAAGATCAGCACCAGGAGCAGCAGCAGTGATCCCACAATACCACACCCACATCCTCAATTCTAATTTACAATCGACAAAGCACGGGAAATAACCTATTAATACTAAAATATTACAGAATACTTTTTTCCATTTTCGGTTTTAGAACGTTAACAGTGGTGGCTCTCGGCTGCTATTACAACATCCACGCACCACGACATGCACTTGGCTAATTGTGCAAACAATTTAAGGCTCAGCTGATGAGCGTCAAGCTCACGGAGCCGGTCCAAGCTACATGTGCAGTCCACACAACTATCAGAAACATATGGTTCACTGATGTGCTATATAATTCCTTACATCTTGAAACGAGTAAGAGTATGCTGTGCTGTCACACGACTATGTGACCGGCTATGGGATGGTTGTTGAGTGCCAAGAACTTGCAACCCAGCATGATTATTGTATTGAAAAATTACCAAAGTTAACAAATCTGAAAAAATACTAGAGATTTGTAACCAATGGTTGCCAATATGATTTTTTTTTATGTTACGAGTAACAATATCAATGGCTTTATACTTATTTTTACATAGCAAGTGTACGGTGTTAAGGTTTGAAAATTGAATATAATTTTAATGAAGATAAAATCACGCAACGCATACAGAGCTTGTGATGGCTCGCCTACATTAAAAAAGGATGACGGTTTGTCAAATTAACCATCGCTACCCAATAATAAGGGTCATCAAAGTAATTTGCAAACTCAATGCTGTCGGTCGCGAAGGTTGACTACGTTTCACACCACGCTGGTGAGTGCGGGTTGGCAAAGTCGGTCCTAAAATCGGTTCAGATGTCATCCAAGGAGGTTATCCCGTAGCCAGAATCGAGTCCACGATACAATTAGGCGATATAAATTAACTTCCTCAACCCTAACGTTAAGCGCTATACAATGGACAATCAAGGGGCTGAGAGTTTAACAAAAAAATTGGCAAATTAACCACTTGATTATAAAATTGCCCATTATCTTTAATTGTTAACGATTGCAATACATTCATAACAGTAGTTATAAGTCGCCTGTTGTACGCACGAGTATATATTATCTAGTTTACCGACAACAAAGTTGTTGATAGTTTGAAACCCTACGAGATTATAAAGTAATCCATTCTAAATTAACTCTATTACAAAAGGAACTAAAAATATTATACGGACATGACAGATTGTGAACGAGCCAATCTATATATTTTAATTTAACACGTAGAGCCAATTACAACCATCGATTAGCCACCTACATTACAAGGGGGAGCTCAACACAATTTTCTCCACAAGTGTCATTACAAACATACGCACTTTATAATTTAAATCGCTTACAATTACCGCCCCAATTATTTTAAACCCTCAATCCTAACCGCGGTCGCCGTATCGGCAATGTCACAATGGGCCCTAAACTTGCAACGCGCGGGTTTTTTTTGGTGGCCCACGGAAACTGTCGTAACAAAACAAATGTTAACCACTTCTCGTCAAATCTACACGGTCAATCGACAATTCACACACGAGGCCCTTAACGAACACCTCCCCCCACATCACAACGATTTAAGCATAAACCCAGCACAGGTGGCGCATTTGAACTGAGGGCGAGTCAAATTTTGGGGCCTACCCGCATCGAGTCACTGCCGAACCCCCCCCCCTCAACCCAGTCCGCCCGCCCGGCCTCCCCTCGCCTAGCGAGGGCGAAACTTAAGGAAAGTTCTCTCGCTCCGCGGCGCTTACCATCCCTCGCCGTGCCCATCAGCTGGTCCAGCATGGCCCGCATTTGCGCCTGCGCCGACATTTCGCACTCCCCCTTCACCCCCCGTGAAGCTATCGGATCGTCCTGCGTGTGTTGTACGTATTTGATTAAAGAGGCGAGCAACTAAGTTTGTAAAATGGGAACCAAAGCGAGAGGGGGGTGGAAAAAGGCCGCAGCGATGTGAGCGGCGCCGCCTTTCACCCTCGGCTCCCTCTCCCCCTGCGAAGAAAAATGGCGGCGACTACGCCCCCCTCCTCCTCCTCCCGCCACAACCCCCACCCTCGCACCCGCGTGACGTCACGGGCCGTACCAACTCCAACGGCGGCCGCCTCGAGAGCGCCGCCAGCGCTGTGTACGTCATCTCGAGATGGCGCCACCGTGTACGTCATCTGGAGATGGCGCCACCGTGTACGTCATCTGGAGATGGCGCCACCGTGCACGTCATCTCGAGATGGCGCTACCGTGTACGTCATCTGGAGATGGCGCCACCGTGTACGTCATCTCGAGATGGCGCTACCGTGTACGTCATCTGGAGATGGCGCCACCGTGTACGTCATCTGGAGATGGCGCCACCGTGTACGTCATCTGGAGATGGCGCCACCGTGTACGTCATCTCGAGATGGCGCCACCGTGTACGTCATCTGGAGATGGCGCCACCGTGTACGTCATCTCGAGATGGCGCCACCGTGTACGTCATCTCGAGATGGCGCCACCGTGTACGTCATCTCGAGATGGCGCCACCGTGTACGTCATCTCGAGATGGCGCCACCATGTACGTCATCTGGAGATTGCGCCACCGCGTACGTCATCTCGAGATGGCGCCACCGTGTACGTCATCTCGAGATGGCACCACCGCGTACGTCATCTCGAGATGGCGCCACCGTGTACGTCATCTCGAGATGGCGCCACCGCGTACGTCATCTCGAGATGGCGCCACCGTGTACGTCATCTGGAGATGGCGCCACCGCGTACGTCATCTCGAGATGGCGCCACCGCGTACGTCATCTCGAGATGGCGCCACCGCGTACGTCATCTCGAGATGGCGCCACCGCGTACGTCATCTCGAGATGGCGCCACCGTGTACGTCATCTGGAGATGGCGCCACCGCGTACGTCATCTCGAGATGGCGCCACCGTGTACGTCATCTCGAGTGGCGCCACCGCGTACGTCATCTCGAGATGGCGCCACCGTGTACGTCATCTGGAGATGGCGCCACCGTGTACGTCATCTCGAGATGGCGCTAACGTGCACGTCATCTCAAGATGGCGCCACCGTGTACGTCATCTCGAGATGGCGCCACCGTGTACGTCATCTCGAGATGGCGCCACCGTGTACGTCATCTCGAGATGGCGCCACTGTGTACGTCATCTCGAGATGGCGCCACCGCGTACGTCATCTCGAGATGGCGCCACCGTGTACGTCATCTGGAGATGGCGCCACCGCGTACGTCATCTCGAGATGGCGCCACCGCGTACGTCATCTGGAGATGGCGCCACCGTGTACGTCATCTGGAGATGGCGCCACCGTGTACGTCATCTGGAGATGGCGCTACCGTGTACGTCATCTCGAGATGGTGCTACCACGCGTCGGCCGCGTAGGTTCAAGTTCATTTATTAGGTATCTAGCCCTGTGAGCCATTCGGCTCTTGAATCGGGTGCAACAAACAAAAAACAAAAACATGAACAAGAAAACATCTTAAAGTGAATATGTGACTAAGTGCAAACAGAAAATCCAAGAAAAGACAGCAAAATATTGCAGAAAAAATACCGTACACCAACGCTGTGTGCAAAAATTCCAATCAAACAACAACAACAACAACCACAAGACAACTTTGATTAAGGCCATCTCGAGATGGCGCTACCACACGTCAGCAGCACGATGATGATGATGGGGTGGTGTTTTCACTACTTGTGTATTGTTGGGGACCGCACTGAAGGCCACCAGGGGCCTGGCGATGAAGATCACTGCTCTGTAGAATTAAAAAAGTGACATTCAAAAAAAGTGTTAAACTAACATTTTATCCATACTCTTTGGATATTTTGGTTAACGTCACGTAGATGGAACATTAATAGATCACGACGTTTCGATCGCAACACAAGCGACCGTCTTCAGGTGAGAGAGAGAGAAAGCTACTGAAACAAGGTCTTAGATAATCTTAATTTGGAGCTTTCGTGACTGCAGGAATTACTCTTTGGTTCTTTCGGTAAAGTCACGTATAAAGATAAAATAATAAAATAAATAATAGCATACGACGTTTCGATTGCAACACAAGCAATCATCATCAGGTATAAATGAAATAGCAACACAAATCTAACCAGAAAACTATAAACAGACATATAAGCAGACAGATATCACGCTTATATGTCTGTCGGAATGACAGCGTCCTAATGACATCTCTGTTTCTTCACCTGAGGACGGCTGCTTGTGTTGTGGCCGAAACGTCGTGAGAATTTCATTTTATTGTTTTATTTGTATTATTTTATTGGTTTATTTTTAGTATTTTATTATTTCCCTTCTACGTGACTTTATCGAAAGAACCAAGAACGAAAGCTTTACATCTAAATTATACTTTATATCGTTAACAACACTTAAGTTGTTTTAATTCTAGATTTGAAGCTTTCGTGACTGCAAGGATTCATACTCTTAGATTTTTTCGGTAAAGTCACGTTCTATTATTTGTTCTAATATTTTTAAAATTTATTTTTATTATTTATTTTTTACCTTCGTGACTTTACCGAAAAAACCTAACAGTACTAAGTTGTTTGCAGTAATTATGATAATTTATTTCATCCTCGCCCCACCCCCCCCCTGGCCGCACCCGATGGTAGCGTCCAATGCGCTCGTCCCAAAATGGCCGCTGCGTTGAGCAGGGCACTGAAGCTTCCGGGTAAGTGAGCGCGGCTTCGCGTGGCCCTTTTGGCGACGTTTCGCCTCCTCCCCCCGCTCGCAGTCGGTCGGATTTACCGGCGAAGCGCCGCAATTTGTTTGGCGGCGGCGGGGCCTGTTTGTTAATTGGTCCACGATCCCTCCCCCGGTTTCCAACCGCGAGCGACCGAGGCTGCGTTAGATTCAACAAATTAAGTGGATGTGAGAATCGACGGTTCGATTCCTGTTTACGATTTTGCGCACGATTCGAATGCCGTGTAAGCCGACGTAGGTTGAGGAAATCGATTCGGTTTTATTGAATCGTTAAACTTCGATTCGTTTGGGTGCCGCAAATCACGCCCTCCGTTGTGTTAAAACACATTTATAAATGTGATGGGAAATGTTTTAAAATGTTACTATTCGCCAAAAAGGCAGCTTCATCCAATGCTAATCGCAGTCATACGTTTATGATGAATCACAGTTCGCCGTTGTGCCATTTATATCGACACCAGGACTCAACCAGCACAAATCTGTGATTCCGTTTTGACGCTTAAATATTTAATTCGGAATTAACAGTACAGTAGTGTTATTATCATACGCGTGTGTTCGTGACTAAAGGCGAGAATTCCCCAAACGTAGGTCATACATGTATACATTTTTGCATGACTTATATCTCGCGACGCAACATAAGTGTTCATCTTTTACGTTACGTGGTCGTAACCGCTGCTGGGTACGATTGTCAACATTCTTTAATTGTTCGTAAGTACATTTAACGTACGTAATTCATTTAAATCTCTGTTATTTTGTGCGATGTGAAACGCTGCGGTGAATTTCAATGAGTGCGTGACGGGTTGGGCCGTCGATTTTCACCGAGTTCATTCAGGCATTACTCAATTGCCTCCTTTGTAAATTAATCATCAGCATGTTTTTTACCTTACATGTGTGTATATGTATACAACCGTCAGAATATGAAGGTGCTTTATGGATAATCGAACGTGTTTTGACATCGCCACACAATGAACGTGATGGACACACGAGATAACGGCATACGACTACATTATTTAGACTGTGGATGAGTAAGATACAGAGAATCATTTCGATTTAAAGCTTTCGTGACTGCAGGGATTCATCTTCTTGGTTCTTTCGGTAAAGTCGCGTAGAAGGGAAATAATAAAAATAAAACATTACGGAATTTAATTTAGATTATGTTTTATTATTTTATTATTTCCCTTCTACGTCACTTTACCGAAATAACCAAGAAGATACAGAGAATCACTTAACAGTGCGGTGGAAAAAAATTACAAATCAATGTGTAAAGGAAAGCTTCACCGTCAACACTCATTTTCAGCAAAACCCTGTGTGTCAAAAAATATTTGACAAATCTCCATACGAGTAGATCTATAAAATAACACAAAAACATCCACGCAGGACAGTCAACAACCAGCTTGCTGTACTGCCACCTTCTGGTTACCAGCAGCCCAGACATTTTGGCATTCCCAGCACTTGTTTTCTGGGCGATCCACCAACAGAATTAGAATCGGAATCTTTATTTGTCATGGATGAATCCGATGAGATTTGAAGCAAGGCCGTAGCCATGGAGTCAACATTGGGGGGGACCAAATCTTCCAGGGTTTTGGGGTCCCCCCCCCCCAGAAAAAAATCTAAATTTGAAAACTCATTTCCTGCCATTTCCTGCTTAAAATATTAAACAATTCGTTAACACATAGGATTTATTTTTATTTATTTTTTACAATAATGTCTAATAGTGTATTGTATTTATTGCTCTGTTTTTTCTTTTGTACATTTTCTTGTTTCATTGTTTGTAATGGCAGAGATTAGGGATTAATAAAGTACAACCATAACCACAATCGTATCAACAGAAATTTATTTTATAGCAATATATTGGGGGGGACATTTTGAGCGTATTTGAATATTGGAGAGTATGTGTTCCCTCCGATAGATATTATAATTACGGCCTTGATACAAACACCCGAGCTTGGGCAACAACAACAAAAAACTCAACAAATTCGCCAATAACACTGTAGCCTTTAAAGGAAAAATATATAATTTGCAACGTTTCAGGCAATGACCCTTGAAATCGCACCTGAGGGAGTCTTTCTTTACTCCTAGCGAATCGCCCCTGTTATTCCCATTCTTTTTCTGTTCATATGCAAGTTAAACCTCTGCACCTTGCACATAATCACAGAAAGCTGTATCATAGTTGCAAGGACTTGGCTTGAGAAACACTGGACTAAGGTGCACTACAACCATCATTACAATACCTTGCTGATATCGTCAAGGAGCACAAACCATCATCTTGCGAACTCCGCTCATCCTCGCAGCAGCGGCTTTTGGCTCAGCCGTCGAACAGAGACGGTCACCGCATCACGTGGCGCTTTCGGATGCGCTTCTGCGGCTGTCTGGAACGCTCTTCCTTCCGATATTAGGAAGCCACTTGAGCTATGTCCTTTTAAATCTAAATTTAAAACTAATTTCTTTAGAATTGCTTTTTGTGTTTAGTTGTCCTAGAGCACCTGCGATTAGCATGGTTGGCTGCGTATGGTGCGAAAGAAGTTCAACATACATACATTAACATCAATCTTGTATTCCGTTTTTTACGTTTATCCTGTACTTGGACTATATGAAACGATGTGATGTTTTTGCACTGTAAACTATGTTCAGTCCACTGCTGGATGAAGGACCTCAATCCCAAAGGTCGTGGGTTGCTGCGAATGACAGGATTCCTTCATGCATCTTCAACATTTAGGGTGTAACATTTGTTGCGGTTTAAGAATGGGTTATTTTAGCATTGCGGTGAATGTGGCGGTTCATGTGAACCCATTACAACGTATACGATAAAAAAACCCACAATTCAATGCGTCGTGTGTTGCCAGCTTAATCATGGGTATTCGTCCTTGCGATCTTATAACCTCACTCAACTTCATGCCGCTGTGCCACTCTTTGTTGAATCTTTCAAGGCATCGCATGCATGTCCCTCCCACCTTGGCTGCCATTCCATTTTTTATTTGAAATACCTAGCAATGCATATGTACGGCTACTTTTGTCAATTTACTGCCGGATGAGGGTCCCCTCATGCCGTATTGAGGTGGGTGCGGGTGTTTGAACGCAGGGGGCGTTTATGTGGGGTTATAGAAGTAGAGTACAACAATGCAGAGTCCCGAAGCAGCTTATAACCACATGTTTGTGCATGGTGGTCGCCCGTCCAAGCACTACCCAAGATGAACTCTGCTTAGCTTCCAAGATCTGATGAGATTGTGCACATTCGGTTTTATTTCACTATGTAACACGATATTTGTTCCTGGATAGTAAGTGTTATTTCCTAATTGCTTATGCCTCAAAAGTATAGAAAATGGATATTCCCCACAAACTTTGCTCTTGTGACCAGGACTTTACGTCAAGGAATGACACGAATGCACACCACGTTTTCTCATTGGAAATAGGTACATTTCAAAATATCACTGTCCTGGTCACAAAAGCAAAGTTTGTGGGGAATAATAGCCATTTTCTGTACTTTTGAGGCATAAACAATTAGGAAATAACACTTACTGCCCAGGAACAAAAAAACGTTTTTATTACACAGTGTTTGTTGTCATAGGCAGCTAACACTATGCAGACTCTGAAATTAGAATTGGCACGGTGCCAGAGATATAGGCAGATAGGCCACTGGAGATTAAGCGTCACATTGACATAACTGCACATGACCTAACATGCTCTTGGCGTAGTGTCATCTATTTTTCAGTCCCTGGCTAAGTGATTCCCACCACAGTAATGTGCTACTGCCACCTCTGGCCCCAGGTTTGGCCAGTAAATGTGTTTAGCCAGGGTCCACCACACCTTTACTTTTTGACGTGGCCTACTTGGTAGAATTATCCCATTGCAGTTTAACCTTTGTTGTCCAATGTGTGCTTTTGCAGGTTGAGAACATCGGCTGTCAGTATGTAACCACCAGCTTCTCCATCCTGCAGACTAAATACACTGAAATAATAAACATCTCTCGATTTAAAGCTTTCGTGACTGCAGGGATTAATTTTCTTGGTTTTTTCTGTAAAGTCACGTAGAAGGAAAATAATAAAATAATAAACATAAAATAATTCTCACGACGTTTCGGCCACAACGCAAGCAGCCGTCTTCAGGTGGAGAAGACGGCTGCTTGCGTTGTGGCCGAAACGTCGTGAGAATTATTTAATTACGTTTTATGTTTATTATTTTATTATTTTCCTTCTACGTGACTTTATCGAAAGAACCAAGAAGATGAACCTCATCTCTGTTCTATCGCTGCTTCACTCTAACGGAGGACGCAGCCCAACGAACTGCTCTGGTATCGATGTCTACGTAGGCTGTGTGTGGATCGTGTTGCCTACTACCATTTGATGCCTCATTCATGAGAAAAGAGACTTAATTATCACGGTTAGGTGAGGTGGCCCCAGTCGTGCAGAGCTCAGGAGTGCTGGGTATCTAGGCAGCCGCCTGTGATTGAATTGGGATTTCACGTAAATTGAGTTGATGTTCTCAGCCTGGTCGCTCGCTGACTTCTACGCAATAAAGCAATCGCATTAAACTTCACTGTGATTTATTTGACTAAATCCTTGACATTAGTATATGCACTGCCGGAGCAAGTACGATGCTGGGCATACAAGTGACGAACCTTACCCTTAATGCAGAGCGAAAAAGGCGAAAATAAAATTAGGGTGAGACACGATAGCGTAGTGCTCTGTCACTGGTGCACAAAAAAGTAATACCTGACCTGATCTTTAAAGTCTTTATTTTTCGTGAATGAAGCTTCAAACTCATGTTGGACGGCATAGAAACACACAGCCTATGGACGTATTTCTGGTTTAAGAGCTGCTATCTGCCTTTTGGGTTGTGTCCTTAACCCAGTCTAATGGTGCTTGCCACTTTCACGCCCGCTGCATTTCTTACGCAGCTGTGTAAATTTAGACTAACCCCTAACGGTTCACAGCTTTGCTTTCAAAACTCGGGAGCCGACTCCTGCTTCTTGCTTGAAAAGCCTCAATGAGGCTTTCCTGGGTAAAAAATAAATATTGATGATTGAGAGGGTTCATATCCAGGCTAAGGTCATTTGAGGCCATCGTTTTTCCAGATCTCGTAAAAATAATGACTGGCTTGGTGTAAATTCAGTCGCAGTTGACTTATCAGAATCAGTATACTTATTGACACTGGAGGAGGAATACGATGAACTATGAAGCTGTTTTTTTTTACAGATGTCCAGTAGGGGCAGATAAGAAACATTACAACAACAAACAGTACTAAATCATGACAGTTGTGCAAAGTGCAAGAAAGGTAAAGAAATCGCCCAAACACATCCAAATAATAATCCCTACAATGTAGAATCACCTTCACCAACTTGGAACCACAATCCGGTGTTTGCCGACAGCTAAATCTACCCCCGAGTGGAATTTGAACTCGCAGCCGTTTCAGTCGTGAGCCAAGCCTGCAGCTTACTGTGCCCCCGGGGGCAGGCATACATCCAGATCAGGAAGATTATTCATTTCGGCACCGTAGCACAGTGATGTCCTCTTTGCTCAACACGTCGTCAAAAACACCGACTTAAAGATAATAATTACATAAAAGTTGACGTTTGTGGGCAATGGCACTTCTTTATAGCATGTAGAGAGGTACATTGCACATCCCTGTACCTCTCTAACCTTTCCATATGGTGTGAAAGAGATGGGCTATCGCCCAAAACATCGTCTATTATATGTACTTCCTTTTTTCAGGCCACGGTGTTATTGACGAGCGTGTTGAGTTTGTTGTTGCTGTTGTTTGTGCAGCACTGCAAACGCAGTATAGCCGAATCATGTGTCCTCTTTTGAAGGATTTAGTGCAAACCTTGCCGCTGCGTTAGTAAGCAGCTTGCCGGCTGGTGTCGGTTACACGGAAGGGGACCTGACGTCGTCCTTTTCAACTTTCAACCCCTCGCTGCACGCGACCTGTTAATTTGTTACGCATCAACGGCATCGTGTTCCAAATCGGTCAATCATCAGCCGATTTTTTTTCGATTTAACGCTCCGTTTCCTTGAGGGTGAAAACATTACGTTTTTTCGTCCAATTGTTGGTTCAGATCGTTTAAGTTGCACATTGGAATTATACGCAACGCTTTTTTTTTACTTTGATTGAAATCATGATTTATGAAATTTTTTTGTCAATTCCCTCAACTTTTCTAATGCTCAAAGTTCAAAACTTTACGTTAATTTTCACGTAACGGTTATCGTGCTGCGCTGGTATAATTATGCTTTATTGTTATTCACAACTTCATCTTTACACATACTTTTAAAATCACATTGCTTTTTTGTTTCACGCTTTATGAACATTGTGTACATTGGAATGATTATTACAAGTTGATTCTGCAAGTTTGCAATTTGATAACATAACCTTTACTATGGATACCTTTGTATCTCTATAGTCTACACAGTCCTTTATTATGGGCATTGCCGATCAATGCTCGTATGTTAACGCTAAAATAATTAAAGTGATCATTTATAGCTCTTAGTCAATTTTCCTGCTGGATGAAAACTACTGCAGACTATACTCGTCTGTGAAAACACAACGCCTTCATGATAGCCTTGTACTGCTATAGAAACTTTGCGAATACCAAATGCGCTCATGGTTTGATCTGGTGAAGGCTTTCCCAGCCCACGTCGGTCCGTGGGGAGTTAATCTTACCACACTTTGATCCGTGCACTGATTAAAACCTGCGCTCTCCCGTCACCGCTGCCGTATCCGTCCAAGTTGTGGCGTTTGTCCGTCTTAGGTAAGCAGGGACGCGGTTCCGGTGAGTACGACCCTCTGGCCCAGGTGGACAGCCAGGAGAGCGGGGACGAGGAGGAAGACGAGGAGGAGGAGGACCAAGACGAGAGGATCGAGGGCGCCGCCAAGCAGCCGCGCGGCAACAGCAAGACCAACGGCAGCGCGGTTCCGCGAGCCATGGACACCTTCAACAACAACCAGCAGCCGCTGCAAACTCAGGCGGCCAGTGCCAAGGATAATGATGCCGCCGCCGCCAAGGGACCGGCGCTCGACAACGCAAGCAACGTGGAACTGCGCCCCCTCCGCAGCGACGAGGCGGATGCCAATGGCCCTGGTGAGACCGCGTTCGTGGGGTGGCGGGTGGCGGGGGGTGGTGTGGTTGTGAGTGCATCGCGCTATGAAACCGGCGACCTAAGTTAGTTTCCTGGCCACGGCTAACATCGGTGGCGAGTGATATCTGCACCGGTTGTCGATGCCCCCTTCACAAACCACCACTGAACTGGGTTGTGAGGTGTGGTCAAATAATCCCCGTGATTGACACGGCGTGGGGAGGCCTTTATCCTGCAGTGGTTTGATTAGGGGGCTCTAATTTATGGGGCACCACAATGAAAATATAATTTTAAAAGTTGAAGGACTGCATGAGCAGGGGTGCATGAGCACCAACAAAAACTCAAGAATAGAGGGGGTGGACAATTAGAATTATTGAAATTTTAGTTGGAGATTACAAACTAGAATAATGCAAACAGCTCTTGTAGCTACGTACCTCGGCTGTGTGTTCTGTGTGTTTGTTTGTTGAACTTGTTTCTTACTGTACGTAGCCAACCGTGCTAATCGGTGGTGCGGGGGAAGTACAACAAACTAAACACAAAAAGCAGTTATAGGTTCCAGTCTGAAACGAGCATAGCAACATCACTCCCACACGTTAAACTTACACTACAGTGTGACAGCGGTTATTATAACTGATCATATAAAGTCCTTTTGTTAAATTTCGATTTAAAGCTTTCGTGACTGCAGGGATTCATCTTCTTGGTTCTTTCGGTAAAGTCACGTAGAAGGGAGATAATAAAATAATAATTAAGCTTCAAACGGCTATATTACATCGTGTTCTATCCGACATTACAGCAACCGTTAGCTTGTTACGTCCAGAAGCGCCGGCCACTTGCATCACCTCTACACGGTCATCACCCCCGCTCAACGCGTCACCGCGTTGCGCAGGCGATTTGCAGAATCCGCGCCAGCAGCAGAGCGGCGCGACGAGGGGCGACGCGGAGAGCGCACGCGGCACCGCCGACGGAAAGGGCCCGGCGCGGAACGAGAGCCGGAGTGGCCGCATGCGCACGGCCGCCTTCATCGTGGCGCTCTTCGTCTGCGTCCTGTCAGTGCTCGTCTTCGCCTTCTTCATCCCGTGCCCCGTTGTGATGCCCCCACGCGCTGCCTGGGAGGTCGCGCTGCCGGCACATGGTAGGCATCGACGGTGACGGGTTTTGTTTTGACGTTTGGAGGAGCTGTCGCCGGTGAAACGGAAGTTGCAATTTAAGATGTGGAGGTGGCCGGGTGGCTTGGGAGGATCACAGTGGTCATGTCGGAGACTCGGAGCTGATACTGATGAGATTCTGGGCACGGGTACAGGTTTGGGTTTAAGTCACACCGTCGTTCAACAAGGCGCTGAAGTTGAAAGTCTCTTGGTCTGGTCGCCAGTGATGGCACGAAAAAAATAATTAGTCTTTTTTGTCCTTTACGTATGAAACATCCAGTCCTGAAGACTCTAACGTTTTCCATTGCATTGCAATATGACGATCACTTCTATAGCAGGGCATGTGAAACGGTGCACTGCCATCTCATGTTCGGGTAAACTGTGACGATTAAAATGGATGCCCTTGCGCACGATACCTGCATACAATCATGTGATCGATGAACATCGAAGCACATTAATTGCGCTTTATATGCAAAGCTTTTAGGCTAATGGAATGAACGAGGCGGTGAAAACAATGCCAAAAATCATTAATTTTTTAATTGAATTGTGACCCCCCCAAATCCGGACAATTAATCAATTTGATGGCGTGTGATGCATTAATTCCCTTCTCTCGATGACTCCCAACTTTCGTCTACGCTCGATGGCACTCGTGTTCTCACATGCGGCGAGCTAACGGGCTCGGCCCAGGATCGCCAGCGACTGTGCTCACGGTGGTCTCTCTGTCTCACCCGTGCAGCGGAGTCCACCATCGCGGTAGCCATGCTGCGCGTCAACAAGGACCCCACCCCGGACGTGATCGTCCTGTACCGCACCCTCAACGACAGCGGTGACGCTGCAGCACGCTGCGCCAAAGCCGGTGAGGACCCGGGCCCACGGCATGCCAAGACCCAACCTCACTAAAAAAAAAACGTCTGGCGTCTCATAGCTACACAAACTCACTCGCGTGGACACGTGGGATTGGACGCCATGTTAATGAGGAAGAGACTGTCAAGCACGTGCCATTATCACTGCGCCATCACCCAATGCGTTTTAATGAATTATTGATTAAAACGTTTTTTTTTAGCTTCTTACACACGCATTCAATGGTGTGTCGTGGACTCATTTAATATGCAATGTATGCAACTTAGGTGCAACGTTTTACCTGACTCCAGTGCTATGACGGAGCACCTGACTGACTAATTAGATACTTATTTTCACACTAACAGCCCCAGGACACACCTAGCCTAAGTGTGTAGCACAAGATAAGAGCCGTTTGTTTCTTTTGGGTTTGTGCTTTGCTTTAAAAATTCCGGGGGTTCATCTACCAACCGGGTCTGCTTGGGTCAGCAACCTGAAAAATATTTCCGCATCCGGCACACCGCATCCAGTATATCTCTCGCTATTGCTGCGAGTCATGTGCCTACTCAATTTGCCAGAAACCCAGAAAAGTTTGGTGAGAAATTAAAAGAGATAAATGTGCAGCCTTGCAATTATCTGCTCACGCCAAAAAACTCTTCCAAAAGGGTTTTTTGGCTGACTTTTCCACAATGACCAGTCGTCTTAGAAGAGGTGCGAGTCACCACACTTTACCCCACCGCACACGAACTGCCGATAATCTAACCTTGATGTATCCATTTGTACTGCTGGGTGGACAGTGGGCGCCACTGTGGCGAGATGTTAACTCCCTCGCCTGGTATGCAGGAGGTCATGGGTTCGATCCCGACCCTGATGCCTGTTTATTTTGAGTTTGCATGTTCTCCCCGTGGTCGCGTGGATTTTTCTCCGGGTCCTCTGGTTTTTCCCTCCACATTTAGAATCAACGTGTTTTTAGAGTATTTGGCTGTAATAAATTTCCATATGATGATAAGCCACATTCGTTCAGCTATAATTTGTGATAGCCAGGTCGCTTCTGAAAAAGAGCTATACAGTGGGCCTTTCCTGGTAAAATAAAAACAACTAGAGTTTAAGGAACTTGCACCGTCAATTCACCTGTGCTCACCATTGCACCACGGCAGCATCCCTGAGCGCGGAATTTTTTCCCACTGTGGGGCCCGCAGGGTTTGCCTCCGGGTGCATGGAGGTGATGGCGCTGTCAGGCGTGGACGGGGCCCGGCTGTGGCGCCGCCCGCTGCGCGGGAGGCCCAGCTCCTTGCGCTGTGACGGGAAACACGGCGGCTCCAAGGCGGAGAAAGGGCGCTGCCTGCTGTCGGGAGAAATCGGGCCGCTGCGTCGCATCGTCGCGGATAACGGTACGTGATGCTCGCATCTTACTCGGGCTTATCTGTCCGGGTTGGCGATGTAAACACGGAAAGTTAAAACCACAATGTTGGTCCTGATGGTCATGCAATAATCTTAAGTCCGTTTTTGACGTTTACACAACTTGTTTTTACCATGAATGTTTTTGTTTAAGTTATTTTTCCCGAGTTAACTTTCATAATGGGATATCTATAATGATTTGTGTTTGTGTACTGTTTTCGATTACTTTGTGAGGAAGTTGTTTCCACGCCGGTTTCTATTTGCGTTATTGTTTTTACACTATTGCTGTTGTCATATTGGTGGCCAAGCTCGCTCTTGCAAATGAGACTCATCTTGATGGTCTCTTGACTTCTCACCTGCTGAAACACAATAAACTAAACCCAAGTGAGTGGCCGCCAACCCAACATAGGACCCTATTTAAAAAAGTGCCATGAGACCCGAATGGGTGATTCTTAGGTAAATCACTTTTTTATTTTAAATTATTTCTGCATGCAAGAATATAAATTTGCAAGGATGATAATGTGAGCCAGCGATCACCGTGATCCGATTAAGCCAAGCCATGAAGGCTTCTTAGAACTGAAGACTCGCGGCCAAATTATTGTATTGTTACACATTGTCACGAGCTTAAAAAGTGCACACACAGTATCTGCTTCTTCAATCCATCACCCCCCCCCCGCTCCAACAACAGCATTTCAAAGTGCTTATTCTCGAAAAATCGAGTTTTACCAACGTATCATTGCTTTTAAAAAGCACACATGTATAACCCATAATAGAGGTTTTTTGGGTTAGATCGCGTAGATATATAAATGTGTCGTTAAATCCGCCACCACCCGACACAGCCAACTAGTAAGGGTTGTCATGTAAAACGGAACGTACGACGTTTTGCCAGTAATTACAACTAGCTTCTTCAGGTGACATGTGTCCACAATCTTTATTCCATAGCGTACGTTCTGAAATGGGTATAACGTTTGAACAATCCCCAATGGGCAAATTAACTCAGGACTCGGGGAGCCAAATTAATGACCCGTTTCCATGGACGCTGGGAACCGGCCCAGAAACAGTTTGAGGAACGTTAGCACCTCCCTCCTGGGCCGCCTTTCCATCACTTGGTGAGCCCCAAGGTGCCGCGTGTCACATGACTCTTCCAATCCCACTGTGTTCCTCCCACCCCCTTTGTTTCGCTCTCTCCCATCACTCGCTGTCGTAAATCAGAATCTGAACTTTCTATTTAACTTGGAGAAATCCGATGAGCCATGAAGCTCCTTTTCACCGATGTCCAGTGGGTGGCGGGGTCAGAAAGTTACAATTGTGAACAATAAAAAAAAAACACGATCGGAATCCAAAGTCTCCAGGGCTAGGCAGTAGGAGTCGAGAAGAGTTTGCCATATCCATGAATGGTTTAGGTTAAACAATATTTTTGTTTACTAAAATCGATTCGTTTTAATTTTTAACATTTCCATTGTATGTGTTTAACAACGTGGCCGGGAGGTCACAATGAGCGACTGCTTCTGGTATTGGCCCAGGTAAAAGGCCCCATTAGTTTACAGAAGTCACCCTCGGAGCCTGGTTCCGGTGTCTTAACTGGAACTGTGCTGCCTCTTTCAAGTTTCATTTGTTAGGTATAGCCCTGTGAGCCATGCGGCTCTTAAGTCGGGTGCAACCGCAACAAACAAAATATGAACACAGAACATCCCAAAGCGACGACGCGCAACAGAAACATGGCCTCGTTCCAGCGCCGAGCCGACACACTTCACACTGGTCATGGGAACGAGGCACGAGACTAAAAAGTATTGAGAATTCAAGGAGTTCTAGGAAACACCCCCGAACCGGCTTGTGTGGCTGCCTTGGCACTTTGTTAAATTGATGAGTCCCCAGCTCTAATGCTGGGCCCTGTGCTGCATTCGCAGGCAAGGACATCTGGGAGGCATGGACGGGGGCGGAGGACGAAGCCGCCCGGGTGCTGACTCCTCCCCTCGAGGTCGGTGACCTCGATGGGGACACGACCCCTGATCTCCTCTTCTGGGTCGCGCCCTCTGTGACCTCATCGGTATGACACTCCAGAAATGCACCTCTCGAGAAAAGCCTTCCCTTAGTGGTGGTGATGTCTTGTGTGTGTTGTATGCATGTTGAAATTTGTTCGCACCACACGTAGCCAACCGTACCAATCGGAGGTGCGGGGAAAGGACGACAAAAAAAACACTAAAAGCAGTTTTAAAGAAACGAGTTTTCAATCTAGATTATGTAAAAGTGCATAGCTCCAGTGGCTTCCTAATATCAGAAGGAAGAGCATTCCAGACGGCTGCAGAAGTGCATCTGAAAAGGCGCGATGCAGTGACCGTCTTTGTCCGATGGCCAGCCAAACGCCGCTGCTAGGATTACCGGCGTTTGCGTGCGACCTTGTAATGGACGGGACGAGAGAGAATTCAAAAATGAGTCACGTCTGTAATCCAGTGCCGAGGGTTGGTGGATCACACACAGATCGTCGTGAGCTTTGATACTCCTAACCTGCTGTGCTTTCGAAGTGGCTTGAGAAGTGGCCAGGAGGTGGTACAGCAAGTGGGTTCATAACCCATCTGTGTGATCCTTTAAGTGTTGTTTCACTATTCATCAGTTTCTTAATCGTACTTCAGAGAAATAACTATTCCTCTGTTGAAGTTCATTGTTGTGCTTACACGAAGTAAAATTGTGCTTGTAATATTTATTTTATCCCGTTCATTTATATATAATGTATGGTGGGCAGCAGGGAGCAAGACAACATTATCTATTTACTCTGCTTCCTGACATGCATATCAATATTACCCACCTTCAACAACCCACACGGACCAGGGTGGTAAAGTATTGTTAGAAAACCTCTTTAACCAACATGGCATGGGGAAGGCCATCATCCAGCAACGGGTTGACAGGGTACTGCAAATCTCTTGCCAGCAGAATGGTTCCTTCCTGCTCCTGTCCGGCTCGTCGGGGAAGCCGATTGGTTCGGCCGTGTCACATAACGCCATCGCCCCGGGAGAGAAGCCACTCCCCCTGCGGCTACTCTTCACGGCGCATGGAGACGCGTTCGTGCTCATCGCGTCCGGTACGGTACTACCCAACTGTGCAGAGTTGGTATCCCAGTGGCGGGTCAGTGGTTCGCGCGATGCATGACGAACCAGGCAACCTGAGTTTGATTCCTGGCCACGGCTAAAATTGGTGGCGAGTGATATCTGAACCGGAACCTGGTCACACACGCGTTCTTTACCAACACGCAATGACCAGCGTGGTGAAGTATGGTCAAACGATCACCTTGATTGATGCGATGTGGCGAGGCCTTCATTGAACATTGGTTGGAAGGGCTGTGATATATATATATATTTATAATTCAGGTGATGATGCCACTACTACTCATGATGTTGATTATGGTCATTCTTGAGGTAGCGTTAATCATATTGTTGCTGCTGACAACAATCTTGGTGGTGATTCGGATTGCTTTTAATGTCGTCATTGATAATGCTCTTAGCACTGCGGATGTTCATAGTGCTGCTATTGCTACTGACCATAATAGTATTGCTACTGCTGAAGATGATATTGATAATGTTTATTTGGTTTACCCAGTGAGAAATCATTTGCAAGAGTGAGCTGGGTCACCAAGTTAAAACTAATAAACTATAAAGATTTTTGTATTTTACCAGGTAAGGCCCACTGAGCGACCTGATAGCTCAACGAAAGTGGCTTATCATGTGGACATTTATAGTAGCCAAATTCTTTAAACGCGTGTTGATTATAAATGCAGAGGGAAAAACCGGAGGACCCGGAGGAAAATCCACGCGACCACGGCGAGCTATGGGGAGAACACGCAAACGCCAAATATACAGGCGTCAGGGTCAAACCCATGGCCTCCCGTATATCAGGCGAGGTAGTTAACATCTCATCACCTTGGTGCCAAAATTACAAAAACAAAGTAATGAAGCAAAGCAATCTGAAACAAAAACAAAGATCGGTGACTATGATTGGTGGCGATGACGACACGACCGTGACAATTTATCTTCATGCCTCCCGAACGTGCCGCGATGCCCAGGTTGGGAGGTGCAGGCGCTGTCCCTGGCGAACATTTACCTGCGCGCCGTCAGCACGGCCTCGCGCTCCACCGTGGCCCCCACCCTGCGAACGCACGCCGCTGCGTGGGCTGGCATGGCCGACAACCTGACCGGCATCGTGCTGGTGCATCGGTACCCTCACTCATTCTTTTCTTCTTCTTTCTTCTTCTTCCCGCTGTCGCTGGGCTCAGGCTCAAATTGTTAAGCAGGCCGGCCGAGTGGTGGAGTGAGAGTTGTTGTGAAGTGCAGCGTGGTGGCTGAGCACAGCATGGATGAGACTAAACAATCAGTCTGGTATACAGTCGTCAACAAGGTTGGGTGGATAAATCAACAACTGAAGTTTGTGGGAACAGTAACCATAGTATTGCCTGCCAGTGATCGTGGGTCCATTTATCGGGTCACCCACACGGGTGTATATCCTGTTGTTGCTCGCCGTCCCCTGTGTATGGATCGGACCAGTTCCAGTTTGGGTCCGATAGAGGCCGTGGTGCCAATCCCGGTGGGGGCGTGGCACGGACACCCGGCCCTGCTCGTCGCCGCGGCTGGGAACGTCCGGCTGCTCAACGCCTCCGGCCTGGAGACGCTGTGGGAGGTCTCCGTGTCTCGGCTGCTCAGGTGCCCACACCGGCGTGCCACTCTCGCACACCGCCCCCTTCCACCCCCTACCCCCCCCTCGTCTGCTCAGACCATAACTAGAATTCCAAATTACCCGCAGACTACTCAACTAGGATCATACATTGCAATTGTCACCCCCCTACTGGAAGACTAATGCCCGTTTGCAGGCCAGGTGCCAAGCCACCTTGTGCCCACAGGCTGTCAGCTGCTAGACTGGGAGTGCCCTCTTTCAAATGTGTTGAGATGAGGTGCGTTGTAGAACGCTCTGAGATGCATAGCTGTCAACCCATACGGTTTTCAGGTCCATACGGTGTACAGCCATTTCAATTCGGGCAAAAAAATTGTCTGTTTGTATTTTTCCCTTGTGAGTCTTTGTGGAATGATCAATGAAGGGGCACGGGGTGACCAATAAGGTCTGAATTGGTCTGTAATAAGGTAGGGCACTGATAAGGGGTTTCACAGGTATGGAGATGTCCTGACGCATAGGGCGCTTTCTAAAAAAAAAAATCATTGCCATTCATACAATGTGGATTTGTAGTTCCGTCTAAATGCAACCGCATCTTTAGACGCTTACAGAAACAGTGGGTGTAATTATTTGATCGTGGGAAACGAAGGTAGACTGGTAGAATGTGTTGCTGTGGAGCGTAACATGCGTGGAGGGGAGTAAAGTTTTTTGAGAGGGTAGATGTTGTATGTATGTATGTTGAACTTCTTTTGCAACGTTCATAGCCAAATGCGCTAATCGGAGGTGCGGGGGGAGGACAACAAACTAAACACACATAGTAGTTTTCAGGGGTGAGTTCGTGGCGACGCTCGAAGATGGCAAGTGTGATTTCGAAATTCACCGGGGTTAGTACAGTATGAATTATCACAACGTAGATGACCGTTGAGGTGAACATTTAATCGCAACCAGAGGAGAAAAGGAAGCTTCTGGAGCAGATTTTGTGGGTGATATGGCAGCAGAGAGAATTGCAGAAAGTCAGGACGTCAGATGAGAAGGAGTGAACACCCTCCGGGCCAAGTTTGACCAGTGATCTCCTTAGCAGGCCTTGGTTTAATGGGATGTCTTGCACAACGAAGGTTATTCTAACATTTTCAAGTTCATTTCAAGTTCATTTTCATTTATTAGGTATAGCCCTGTGAGCCATTCGGCTCTTGAATCGGGTGCATAATGATAGGACAGAGGTGGGCTGGTGTGCCTTTTCTTTAAGGATATTAAATATAGTACGTAGATTTATGTACATATGTTGAACTTCTTTCGCACCGTACGTAGACCAACCGTGTTAATCGGAGGTGCAGTTTTATCGCCAGTTATTCTTTGACGAAGACGGCATGAATGGGTGTTTTTTTTTGAAAATGCTATTTCTCTTTAGTCTGCCAGTGTACGGATTCTTCAACAACGACAGTATCCCGGATATCCTGGTGGAACACGAGTTGGGCCAAGGCCTCATGCAGGTGAGCAGTGAACCCAGGAAGCAAAATAGATGCACGTAGTTTATAGGTTGTGTGTTTTATATTTTCTGTATGTATATTGAATGTCTTTCGCATTGTACATAGCCAACCGTGCTAATCGCAGGTGCGGTCTTACCGTTGTGCGTTCGTCAGCGCTGTCTGCGCATCGGTTCGTACGCCTGTCCGCGCTCCTATTTATGTACCCGACCGTTCGTCCTTATCGCTGCCCGTGCGTCCGTCTCACGAGTCCGTCCTCGCGTGTGCCCGACGGCACGCTTGCGTGCCTGCGTGCGTGCGCCCATGCATGCATCCGTCCCGCGTGGCTCGTGTCCTAGGTGTCCGTGCTGGACGGTTTGTCGGGCTCTGCACTGTGGACGGCTGCGTTGGGAGCAAGCGGGAACCGCGCTGCGGGGGTGTCCGTGCTCTCCGTGGTCGGCGGTGGCCGCGACGCCTTTGCCTTCTGGGGCCGCGGGGCGCCGGCTGACTCCGCGGCGAGCACTCGCACGCATGCACAGATGCACGCACAAACACACGTGCACGCACAGACACGTGCAAAGGCAAAGATCCCCCGTATAGCCTTAACAGACTGTAGGGGCAAGTGCTGTTAGCGAGCACCTATGAAGGCCAGAACGGAACACGAGGGGGTGGGTGGCCAGCACCACGCCCGACCGCCTTTGCCTCTCCAGTGGCGATGTTTACACACTGCACCAGGTCCTCATTTGAGGCTGAGTCGACCTAGGGGAGGCCCAGGACCGGTTCAGATAATCATCACTGGTGTTGGCCGTGAGCGGGAAACGAACTCGGGTCGCCGGGTTCGTAGCACAGCGCGCTAACCGCTACACTACCGCTCCCCACGACACGTAGACGCGCACACAGACACACGTGCACGCACAAACGTATACGCACGCATAAAAAGCACAGGAACAACCGATTAGATTTAACCGACATAGCATCCATCGCAAATTCATTGATTCAACGTCTCTTTTTTTTGTTTTTTGTCCGGCCGCACAGAGCGCTGTCCACCAGCTCTACCTGCTGCACGAGGAGAAAGCTCACCTGCTCATTCCCCTCGCCAACTCGTCGGGGCCCGTGGAACAGCACGCCAGTACGTACCCTAACCCCCATCCCTCCTCTCCCACCCTCCGCAGTGATTCAATGAATCGTCACAATGCGATAAAAAAATCGATTCCATTTTTATCGAATTTTTACCGTCTCGTTTATATGGATTCGTTCGGTCTGTTGGTCTGAGCGCACACATACAGCCCTCTGGTCAGTCCTCTCCCGGGTGACGGCTTTCCCATGCCGTGCGGATCACGGGGGTTACTTGACCATACTTTATCGTGCTCTGTTCTCGGCAACCAAAATAACAATTCGGTAAAAAAACGCTACATTTCAAGAGCCGCAACGCACTACGTGCTGAATACGAGGCAGCAGTCCTTGAAGAGCCGCGTGCGGCTCTGGAGTTGCAGTTTGCCGACCCCTGACCATGCCGGTCCGAGTGATTTGGTGGTAGGTCCTGAATGTATTTAGGTATATAATTACATGAATTGTAAATAACTGATGTTCATGCGTATGATTTCAATGCACGTGTCACGAGTGGAGGAACCGATTGCGATTGACGAATCTGCGCATCGTTACGAGTTGAAGCGTCGGCAACACCGTCAGACGAAATGAGCAAGCGGAAATAATCAGATTCAAGCCACCAGAGGGCGGAACTCGAACACCGCGTGTTCAATGTGTCCTCACATTTCCCAACTGCAGCCTCCAATCTCGGAACAATGCTGACAACAGCCGAACGCAATATGTCCTCTAGCCATCCAAGTTATTTTAACCTGTTTCTGACGTTAGTATTATTTCAATCTCATGTTACACAATTTTCACCCTCATACATCGTTCGGTGGTAGAGCGGTGGTGTAGTGAATAGCGCACTGCACTATGAACCCAGCAACCTGAGTTTTATCAATTCCCGGCCGCTGATAACATCAGTGGTGTCTGAACCAATTGTTCCCTGCCCCCCCACCTTCATATACCCGCGCATAGCATTGTGGTGAAGTATGGTCAAACAACCACTTTGGTGGACATGACACGGGGGAGGCCTTCATCCAGCAGTGGCTTGAACAGGGTGTGTAAATAGTAATCATAGTTATTATTCTGACGTTGCACCATGCCTCAGCTACAACACTGCAAACTGTTCAAACAACCTCGTAGCCACCGAGCAAAATGGGAAAATGGGAAGGTGCACTTTGCTTCGACGTACGCTGGCTTGCCTTTTTTCACGCCTGAAGCCTACACTGGATCACTTGTGGCAGCCGTTATGTAACCTGTAGTGCTTGCACTATAATCACTACGACAACACGGTTGACGTGCTTTAATCTGGCAGCGCTGCAACCTACGCACCACCCCCCCGCCCCCACGTTGGTGAATTAATTCATTATTAAATGTTAACATGGTCTCATAAAAAAAGTCCTCGCGTTATTGCTTCGATCCACGCTGTGTTTTTGGCGACTCTTCTTGTTCCATAGACGTTAGACTGGGGGGAAGATAAAGAACGCTTAGATTTTTCTGCAACAGTTTAACACAGAGTAAGCTTTCACGACCAATATTATCCATCGGAGGTTTTTCTTGTTAGATCGCGCAAATATAAACGTGTCGTTAAACCCACCACCACCCGACACAGGCAATTAGTAAGGTTTGTCACGGAAAACAAAACATGGCAATTCGTTACTAGTACAGCACACCGGTGTGTTGGAGAGTAAACCCACATCATTTACAATTCGAGTACGACATTTCGCCCGTAATTACAACTAGCATCATCAGGCGACAGCCAGAGTTGTGGAGAAATCCTCCTGCTTCGGTATTAAATCGAGGGATACATATGATGTTGTTACTTGTGAGCTAATCAGGTGTGAAGGCCAGGGTGGGTGTAGGGGGTTAATGTACGCATAACACATTCCTGCGGAGGGAGCTGGTAGGAACGTTGGGTTGCTCGGTCAATGGCCAGGGTCAACGGCGGCGTGGTGTATTCCGCAAATATGCCCGACTGTGAGGGCGGGCACAAGCCGGCGTGAGTAGGTTAAACGTTGAGTTTTTTTAAGGGCACCACGGGGTGACCAGCCCCTCCAAACCCAGCCCCACCCCTCCCACCCCCCACCCAGCCCCACCCTCCCCACCCAGCCCCTCCCCACCTCCCTCCCTCCCCACCCAGCCCCTCCCTACCCTCCCCTGCCCACCCAGCCCCTCCCTCCCCCCCACCCACTCCCTACACGGCGGACTGACACAATAACCCCCTGTGGGCTGGTGTAACCAGGAGGTTCCTACCAGTATAAATTACAATGGATATCCATTGTCTGCAACAGTTCACTTTCCTCCCACAGTCTGGCTCTTCCTGTCTTCCATATCATCGCATAACCTTGTATGTATGAATGTATGTTGAACTTCTTTCACACGTAGCGAACTGTGCTAATTGGAGATGTGGGGGAAAGACAACAAACTAAACACCAAAATCAGTTTTAAAGAAAAGAGTTTTCAATCGATATTTAAAAGTGCACAGCTCCAGTGGCTTCCTAATATCAGAAGGAAAAGCGTTCCAACGGCTGCAGAAGCGCATCTGAATGCAGTGACCGTCTTTGTTTTATGGTTAGCCAAAAGCTGCTACTGCGAGGATGACCAGGGTTCGCGTGATGGTTTATGCTCCTTGACGAGACCAGCAAGGTATTGTGGTTCATTTGTGGCGTGCACCTTGACAGTGCACAGTTCACGCATGTGCAGTTTGGTAAACTGTTAAACTATTTATTTACCAGGTAATGCCCAATGAGCTATTTTGCTCTTTTTCAGGAGCGATGTGGCCACAAATGATAGCTCAACAAAGTGGCTGAGGACATTTTTAACAGCCAAATACTCGAAATGCAGGTTTCTAAATGTGGAGGGAAAATCCACGCGAACACGGAGAGAACACGCAAACTCCAAATATACAGGCGCAAGGGTCGGGATCGAACCCACGACCTCATGTATACCAGGCAAGATAGTTAACATCTCGCCACCGTGGCGTGTCCACGATAGACATGCACACCCAGTTCAAAGGCTGGTGGGCAGAGAGGAATGTAGTTTAACTACCGCGGTTATAATCATTTGGCGTCTCTATATAGCGCATGCTTAAAATGTAAGTGCATACATTTGTTTTGCATCTGGAAGTGAAAATGGATTTTAATTCTGGTGTTCACCTTTACCGCATAATCATTTACAGTGCTGAAATGTGCTGTACCAAGCCAGCGGTTTACTGTCTTGTGAATTAATCAACAATTACCAACGACGATTATGACCACGATAAAGCAATGACAGAGTTCGTCTGTAGGTCACATGTTGCAGGGGTGATAATTTTCACGTGGCACTAAGGTGACACATTTAGGCAAAGTCCTAAGTAATAATAATATTGATATTTTGGAGAGAAAAAAGTTTGAACGCAATAATAAAGTGTAATGCGCCCTTGAGGCTGACGCAAGATAATAGTAAAAAAATAAATAACTCTGCTCATTCGTCAATAACACTGCCTTAAAATGAAAAAGTGTATAATGGGCCATTTTTTGGACAATGTGGCTATTCCATTGGAACCTCATTTGCCAGTCTTTTGGCGTCATCTGGTCCAACCCATGTGAAGACTAGGCTCTAAGGAAAGCTGTCTCGGGTGTGGACCAATCAACTTCAAGGACAGTGCATATATTATCAGAGTCATGTTTTTTGTTTGCATTATGGTTGCAGGTATTGTGGTCTATGCAAACATGACTCCTTGTAAAAAAGGTGTCAGTTTTGTTGCCAGATAGAAGGGTAAAAAACAATTATCAATGTGGCTATTCTTCACAGATCGTAGAGAGACCGGGGGGCTAGATGGGGATGGGCAAAACCGTGGATGTAAACTCTTCACAATAAATAACAACGCAGGTGTCCGCCACAGCACCACCGATTATCACAGTTGGCTACGTGCGGTGCGAAAGACGTCCAACGTGTACATGCGCAGCAGCGTGGAAAATTCTGCATTACGATTGCAGAAGCCATTCTGACCGCGAGACGGCCGACGTTTCACCTGACGTGCACTTCCACGTCGAGATGCAGCGTGATAACGGCGTTTCCCATGATCCCACATTAAGAGACGCGATTTTCCGGAACGTCTGTGGCACCCAGCGGCATTGTGGGACAAAGAGAAAGACATCGGATACGTGTTTGTGTCCGCACCGAGTGGCGGCGGTGGTGACGGCGGTGACGGAGATCCCGCTGGCGCGTTGCTGCGGCACTTCCGGTTCAGCGACGCCTTCGCCGCTCACGCGGAACCCGTGCCGGTTCCAGGGATGAGGGGCCAGCCCGGGACGGAGGGCGGCGAGGGCCTTCAGGAGTGGCTTGGCCTTCTCCAGTTTCAGGCCGTGCGGTGAGACCGGGGGGACGAGACACTCTGCACGAGGCGTCGCATCTCTTTTTAGTTGTCCCCAGTGACATTCCAGTTGTGATGCTGATGGTGATGAGTGATAATGAGAATTATCGTGTTGATGATAATGATGTTGAAGATGAGTTAGGCGATGGTAATGATGAAATTTAAACGTATTGTGACGAGGATAAAAGTTGATGGTGATGACAAATGTGATTATTGTGGTGATGATGACATGAGAACGATAAAGTTGATGATGAAACTAATAACAATAGTGTTGGTGGTGGGGATAATGCTAATGCTGGTGATAATGATTATGATTGTTACGTTGATGATGCTGACGACGATGACTCTCCTTCGTTCCGCCCTTTGCAGCGGTGACGATGTCATGTGAGCGAGATGGACGACGTCGAAAGATATTCGAGACGACGTCTCCCAGCTGCCGATCGCCAGCTCGCCGTCCCGTCGTTACCCCCCACGCGTGCGGTCCGCTCCGCCCTGACAACCATGAACTCGTGTGAAAAGTGAAAAGTGGGGGGGGGGGGGTAGGGGGACACGGATAGCATTAAACGATTTTAAGCAACGAGATGATGAATACGTATAAGTGCGGCCGACGCTGAACCGGCGCACGGTAACTCGCCCGTCTTCCCAGAGAGCTTCGGTTAAAGCTTGCGGGGCAATAGCTGCGGTCGGCTCGGAGCGCATGTTATAGAGAATCGCGCCTGCAGGGTCACCGCATCGCTCTTTGCTGACTTTTTGGCAGTGTCTCAAAGATCAGTTGCGTGCGGTGAAAGTGAGCTCTGTACGTCTAATACGGGTGGCGGCGGTGATTTTGATTTTTCGTTTTGATTTTGACGAGCGCCCCTTGTGAGAGTGCAAGCGTTGTCAGTGGCGCCGAGTGGCGCACCCTGCGTGTTGGCTTCGCCGAGATGGCGGCGGGGGGGGGGCGGTGACGGATTGACCCGGAGGGAAAACGCTTGCATTTGCCAATATTACTTGAAGTGCATAACTGCCCTCCTGCCCCGAATGTTCTCGCCGCTGTGCATGCACACGCACACGCACGCACGCACGCACACACAACATTCTTTCTCGTTTCTGGCCCCCTTACACTGGGACAAGCTGCCCCTTGCACGTCAAACAATCAGCCTCACTGTCCACTTTTCATTCTTCCATTCGCTTACCCCAAACTCCTCTTCCCCTCTGCCTTCCCCATCATCAACTTCACTACCCGTTCAGCGCACTCACTGGTAATCAACCACTCATTGTCACTCGTCATCGTGTATTTCACACATACTCGTATTCATGTACTACCATTATCAACTCATCTCATCGCACTGTTCTGCTGTACAAATAGTGAATTATTTGTTCATATTAAGCAGCTTTTTGTGTTTAGTTGTCCTTCCCCCGCACCTCCGATTAGCACAAGTTAAATGTACATCAATCAAGGCACTATATGAATTAAACTAAGATAACAACCCAGCAACACCTTTACATTCACACTTATAACTGTTCCTGAGACCCCCATTAATGGAATGATGAACATTTGCTGGCGGGCCACGGCACGTCACATGTCACCTGCGCAGGCATTATGATGTCACGTGATGTCACGTGATGTCATGTCACAACGTGTGTAACATGCGACTACTAAGCTGTGCCTCATCTCCACGCGTTTCACAACTCTTGTTTCACACCCGTCTCTATCTCCTGTCTACAGATGTCTCATCTCTATCTCATCTTTATCGCTATTTCATCTTTCATCTCAGTCATCCGTATCTCTTTATATCTCTCAACGAGCTACGACTCCTCAGGCAACCCCCAAGAGTCTTTGCAGGCCAGATCTGGCCAGTAGAAGAATGCCGTGTTAATACAACACCGGGTAAGAACGTAAGAGTAATAATTTGCTCGTAAAAATTGCAGCTTGCGTCAAACTTAAAGCCCTTAGGTTGCGTAAAACCTAAATCGACCCGTGTATGGATTACCTACGATGCCAAGTCCCATGGCAAGGATCTCAGCTCTCTGGCATGGTCTACTGACTCTCTCCACACCTGCCATGTGCCTGCATCCGTGAGCCCAAGAGTTCTTAAACGCCCACGAAATCTGTCCACCCTGTCCTAATTAATCCACAGGCAGGCCAACTCTTCACCCACGGGCTCCTGTCCCATGTAAGGTTTTAGGGCCTTGCCTTGTTCTCGATAATATTCCTCTGGCTGGGGGCCCAGTTATTTTTTAAAATCCAAGTTGAGTTTCTGCCAAATGCTTTCGACACACCATAAAGTCCTTTACAGCTGCCCTTTGGATTTACTGGGCTTTACCCGTGCCGTAAAGAGACTAGCAGATGTAGTTATGGGTTTGCGGTTGATATATTTGCGCTGTTTTGATCTTACGATGAACACAGTAGGACTGGCACTTGCGCCCCCTCCCCTCCCTGTTTATGTGTCGAAGTAAGCCGGGTGTCTGGGCAGTCGTGTTGCGTCGTTAAGGTAATCGCCTTGTTGTGGTAAAGCCACACTGGGCTGCTGCGTATCATAGCTGTTGCCTCATCACCACCTATTGATACACGGTTCAACGATTTACCCCAATGCCAGGGCATTGCCTCTTGATATCGCCCAGATATCGGAGCATTGCCTGGAGCGGCAAGTCAAATGTCAGATCTTCTCCACGGTCAAATGATCACTGGTTGCCACTCATCTTATTGTAGCCTCTGAGCTCGTGGTGGAAATGCCATTGACGGGGGCGGAGGAGGAGGAGGGGGGATGCTTTAAAATAGAATGTTGGCTGTTGGCTTGCGACGTCGCGTCTTCGACCACAAAAGGTCACCAACGGGGCGGGCTGCGTTGACCCACCAAGCGGGATTTTAACTCGTGTGACTTTCCCGGTGAGGGTCGGGTCCTTTGACCCCAGCACGCAATTCTCTCCGCATAAACGTACGAGGAGATTGGTGCGTCAACAGCAGTCGCATATCGGCACAATGCTGTGAAGGGGGGGGGGGGGG
The DNA here is from genome assembly GCF_964198595.1 of Lampetra fluviatilis. Taxonomy (NCBI): domain Eukaryota; kingdom Metazoa; phylum Chordata; class Hyperoartia; order Petromyzontiformes; family Petromyzontidae; genus Lampetra; species Lampetra fluviatilis. The sequence continues at coordinate 2,434,917 of NC_136309.1, read as the reverse complement.
TGAACGCTGAATTCACGACTGCGGGTTATCGCCCAGTCCTACTCGGGGGTCTTGCGTCCACCGCTCTAGAAATGCTGCTGCGGTTTGTTTTGTTTTGCGGCCAGTGAGTTGCGATTTAGCTTTGGTTTTGCACAAAAGTGTTACCGTAATTTATGATGTACATTTTTTAAATAAAGCGCCTCGCTGCTGTCTGCTCGGCACCCGCTCTCAGTGCGACGCGCAAACCGGAAGGCTCCCGAATCTGTGCGTTGGACGTGGCCAAGATGCTCCGTTTTGAGGGGCCATACACATCGAGGTTGCCTCGTGTTCGCGCTCGACAAGAGCCGATGAGCGACGATCTGGTGTGAAACCTTGCCCAAGCGCCTGTTCTGCATCTCCACGTCAAAACAAAAATCAGACATCGTTTATTTCACCGGCCTCTTGAGCCTTTCGGCAAGCCCTCTTTGAAGGGGCTCCTGGAAGGCCCAAAAAGGTTGATTTTAATTTTTTACGTGGATATATGGAGATGACAATTCATGATTTAACTTGGAATGACTTGGCAGTGAAAGAGACCGAGACAAATGCGAGTCGGCAAGTCGGGGAAGGCCTGACGGACGAGTGTCACAGCAGTTGTTCGCGTGAATTATTTACATGTGCGTTATTTATTTTAAATATATATTTCTTTCAGACGGTTTCTTATATATATTCAGAGGATTGTGAGGACGCGACCACAGTGTATGCGCTTCTGCATGTGTCTGCAAAAGGCCGGCCAATCATCACGTGATACGGCCGCCGCTACGCTGGCTCGCTGAATGAGGTGAAAACGACTTTGGAGAATAGTAAATCCACGTGTAACAAGACAACCCGCCTCCCGTGTCAAGTGTCTTGGTTTATTCCCGTGTGTGAGTGTGTGTGAGTGTGCGGGGTAGGGGGTTCCGCCAGTCACCTTGGTTTCTTTACCCCCCCTGCCACCCTTTGTAAAAAAAAAACTTTAAGAAGGAATTTGTTTAGCCGAAGATCCCAAGTCGGTAAAGGAGCAGCGATGCAATGTGCTTGCTTGCATCACTGCCAGTGGAAGGGCCTTCACGAGAGAGAGAGAGAGCGCTCAGTAAGCTTTCCCCATGAAGGGTATGTTGGTCTACTTTTTCACTGTGGCCAGACGCCTTGGTGAGAGGCGACAATACCTAACCGCTCTCCCCCACTGCACAAGCCCAGCCGATCGACTGGATCGCCGTCGTCACGTGCGTTTAGAGCGGTGGTTCTTCACCTTTACTGCAGCCTCACCCCCTTTGGTTCTCAGAAAGGGCATCTCGCACCCACAGGGCGTGCGTGCACCCGAGGTCAAGAACCACTGCTTTCAGAGTATTTGGCTGCTATACATTTCCACACGATAAACCACCGCGTTGCGCTTGTGATAGCCAGGTCGCTTCTGAAAAATATCTGTTTTGCGCAGTGGGCCTTACCTGGTCAAATAAAATAGTTATTCGTTTTTAAATGGATGTGGCGAGCCAATGTTATACAGCTGGGAGGACCCGTGGTTTTGAAATTTGCCCAATGTTTGAACTGCCTGTGCCTTGTGATCGAACCGGTGACCTCGGTGTGCTAATCATTACACCGTGGCAGCAATCGTCTCGAGGAGGACATGAAAAGGGTCCCGAGACTTCTTGGAGGCGTCCCTGGCATGCAGTGCAATGGCTATGTGATGTGTGCGTGAAGCCCTTTGTTGAGTCACTGGCTACATGGTCTGTGTGCTCGCACACGTGTACACGGAGTCGTGGTGTTCGCCTATTGGGGGACCCGAAGAAGTTGTGTTTGGCGGGTTCGTCTCTAAGTTTACGCAGCCCTCGTGAGACGAGAGAGAAACAAGAGGGTGATTTTTACTGAGATGGGAGAAACGTAGGCAAAGAGTAGAGATGTGACTCAGAGATGTAAATGAGTTCGGTGTTTTATGTTCCCGTAATTCGCTTGTTTTACTTTATTTGCATTTTGATTGAGCTTATTGCTTTAAATTAATCTCTCGTGATAATAAATCCAGGCGCCATCGAGCTGCTTGGGTATCGAAGACAAGTGTTCTTCACCGATTTTCAGAGGGGGGGGGGGGGGTACTTTCGCCGATAGGACATCATCAGCGTGAGTGGGTTTCCGCCACACCATTTGAAACCATTGTTGGGTTTGACGGCAACACGACGATGATGATGATGGTGGTGGGGTGGTGTTTTCACGATTTGTCTATTGTCCGGGCCATCAGGGGCCGCCAGTGGCCGGCAGGGCCTTGCAATGAAGCACACGGATCTCAGATTTTGCTTAGTTTGCTCATGGATAGCGCTGCCTGTGTCCACCGCACACACCCATGTCTAAAGAGCCAATGAACATCAATTCCCACTGGCGACAGATGCGCATCGCTCAGCACTCTGTGGGCCTGAGTAGGCATTGGCACTGACCTCATATAATATACATAATAATTAACAGCCTTTTTGTTAATCAACTGATTTACGAAGGACCTTCCCATGCTGTGTCATAATGATGATTGTTTCAGCATACTTCACCAAGCTGGTCATTGCGGGTATCTAAAGCAACCCTACCAATCTAGGTTTTCGCAGCTCTGCTGTATCCTCGCTGATGTGTGTTCCATTTGCACGTCCACCGCGGAGACGGAGTGATTCAATCAACTCGTACGCAGGAGCCACGTGGGTTGTTGCGTTGCAAGACAGGGAGACGTGACGATGGCTTTGGTGAGGCCTTCATCCAGCAGTGGGTAGAGCATGGCTGTGACGACGGTGCTCGTGATGATGATATTGGTGATGGGTAATGGGGTCCCGCAGCTATGGTTGCTTGCCCATTGGGGACCATGCACAGGAATCAGAATATGTATTTTTCCTGGAGGAATCCGATGAGCTATAAAGCTCTTTCACAGATGTAATTTTGGGGTCGCCCCCTTTTTAATTCATAAAATCCTAGTGAGATGATAGACGAGATACTGCGCTGACAAGAGGCAGAGATGTATGGAGCTGAGGATTATATCCCGAGCCACTATTTGTATTAATTCTAGATTTGAAGCTTTCGTGACTGCAAGGATTCATATTCTTAGTTTTTTCGGTAAAGTCACGTAGGTAAAAAAATTAAATTTTTAAAAGTAAAAAAATAATAATTTGTATCCATTCCAAATGTGTTACGAATTTCCACTGAGCTACTTTGGGGGTCTTGCGCCCTTTTTAAATCCTTTATATTAAGTTTGCTTGCTTGCTTGCGTGCTTGCGTGCTTGCGTGCTTGCTTGCTTACGACCGTGCAAATCTTTCAGTCGTTTTTTAAGCCACTTCCCGTGATCTAATCGAGCTGACATTTTGCACACAGACTCGTTGTGCGTGACAATTTATTTTCGTGAAAAAAATCCAAATTTTACACTGTTTAAGGGGAATTTTTATTTATTTATTTACCAATTGCTTAATGCTGCCAGGCTATCATCTGACCCATAGGTGGCAGCCATCTCAAGCCAGATGACGAGAGGACTCTAGCCGCCCGTTTCAAACACCAATGTGGGCTGAAATAAAACCGATGCCACGCATATAAAGGATTTATAGTGAAAAACTTTGTTTTTACGGGTTAATTTTTACGGGTTAATTTTCTCGGGTTGCTTATGGACGAGGCGCGTCCACAGCTCACCCCCCTCCGTAACGTTCCACGTGATGGCAGCAGAGGCCCCTGATCGGGTGGGGAAGAGACGGAGATGACAGCCAGGACGAGAGAGGGGCAGCAGCAGCAGCAGCGTTGGGAACGAGATGATAGACCGCTTTAAACCTGGGGTTGGGTAAAAAATTAACTTAACTTGAAAGGTCACGGCATAGACACCACGCACACATTCTTTGTTCTGACGTTTGAACTAATTGTACCGATCCCCCCACACCCCACCCCCCCCCAATTGGTAGGAAGCAACAACTTGAAGCCGGCCATAAACCGCCCGGGCTGTGAATGAGGGCGCCACGAAAGGGTTTAAAGTCACGGCGCCGTGGTCGAAGCGCACAATTCACATTCAGGGGGCCCGCGGGGTTAAAATCCTGGTGGCAGATTGATTCGGAATCACGATCATTATCATCATCATCGTCATCTGAAGGAAAGGTAAAATATTTACCCCCTTTGTGGAAATGAAACGTGGTTAAACATCTCTGCGCAAAGAAACTCCTGCAGGGCAATCCAGTGACTCGGTTTGTTTTATCACAGCAACAGCCACTGATGAGCTACACCCAACAAAGACAAAGATCCCCCGTATAGACTGAAGGGACTGTTGGGGCAAGTGCCGTTCGCGAGTCGCACGCGGAGGGGTGGGTGGGTGGCCAGCAATCACGTCCGGCCACCTTTGTCTCCCCAGTGGCGATGTTTACACACCACACCAGCTACTCATTTGAGGCTGAGTCGACCTCGGGGAGAGGCCCAGGACCGGTTCAGGTAATCGTCGCCGGTGTTGGCCGTGAGCGGGAATCGAACTCGGCTCGCTGGGTTCGTAGCATAGTGCGCTAACCACTGCACCACCACTCCCCTCGAGTGACAACACGGACACACAAGTCTCCCACCGTACAGCCGACGGCAGGCTGTCGAATGGGGCAGGTGTTGTTCGCGAGCACCCATGAAGGTTGCCGTGTTTAGAACCATGCACTGAGATTATTTAGATTATGTTGGTGCTAGAAATGTCCAAATGATGGGGCCACTTTGTTGAGCCGTCATCTGTGGCCAGATCGCTTCTGATAAGTGAATGCCTCCGTGGGCTTTGCCTGGTAGGATGGGGATGGTTTAGCGTTATATTTGTTTGTGTGATTTGTTTACATTTATTATGAATGAGAAAACAAGCCTAGTAAACTTAGAAATAGAATGCAAAACAACACAGAGAGTCGGCTAACATAACAGTCAACACCCCACCTGGTTGATTAAGTTCTTCCAAAGATTGCTAAATTTGAGAGAGACAAAACATAGACACGGAGACACAAAGACAGACACACAAGCAGAGAGAGACACACATCGAACCAAAGAGTAATTCCTGCAGTCACGAAAGCTTCAAATCAAGAGCTGTATAGCTCATCGGATTCCTCCTCCAGTATAAATATTCGGATTCTGGGTGCTGTGGCCAGCACGACGCCCGGCAGCTTTCATCTTCCCAGCGTCGATGTATCAATACTGCAGCCGGGTACTCGTTTAGGGCCGAGTCGACCTAGTGGCGACCTCGGCAGTGGTTTGAGATATTCGCCACCGCTGCAGGCCGTGGGTGGAAAACGTCGAACACGGACCACTCGTTTCGCAGACACAAGCAAGACACAAACCCCACATATGCGTTCTCATCTTGTATGCATTGTTAAATTTATTAAGTGGTTTATTTTGTGTGTTTTTTAATTTGTACATAAATTGAATAGGAGCACGAGGAAGCTTTACAAGACGACCGTTCTCAGTGGCGATCAAAACGATGAACGGCAGCGTCTCGGATGCAACCCTAGAAGCATGCGCTAGGGGGGCAATCATACAATTGATAGCAACGTAAGAAAAACAGCACTTAAAGTGAAGATTACCACTCAAGAGAAGAAAAAAACATCTACTCTTACAATTACAAATATACACTCTTCGCTATATAGTTCATTCTTTTTTTCTTCTTACGTTTTTTTTTAAACAAAAGGGATAGTCAATAATAATCATCATCATGATGCTTTGTCATATACACATACCATGTTGAAGAACCTCTTAAAAGACTAGTCGGCTGTTAGGGGTATTCATCCCAACGATTTCCAGCACAAGGTAAAGTATTTCCCCCCCACTCAACAAGAACAACAACAGGTGGCGGTGAGAGAGGTGGTTCTTTTCACCACGAATCCTGACCAACGTCCAATAACTTAAGGATTAATTAACTTTGCTGGTTGATGATAATACAACGGGGCCTAATTGCCGGAGAGGCGGGGTGTAATGTGTATATTTTGAACTTCTTTCGCACCGTACGTAGCCCCAAACCGTGCTCATCGAAGGTGCGGCAAATGAATTTGTTCAGAGAATATATTGAGGGTGGGGGGGGAATTAAAGACCGGTCAAATGGATGGGAAAATGTCATCCTCAGGCCTTGCAAGAACGTAGTACATTATTTCAGAAGTGACGATTGCTTGCTTTAGAACACTCAACCTTTGTACACACACACGATCTACGTTTCCGCCTCTGCTACAGGCACGCTCTTTCAAGCAGATCGTCGGGGCAAGCGTTGTTAGGGAGCAACTATTAAGGTTGCCCGGGCACCGCATTACAAACCAATTGCGGGTGGCACCACCGAGGGCCAGTCTCACCACAGAACGACCCCAACGATTGATTGATCACAAAGTGAGAACCCATTCTATCAACCTGTGGTGACAATCACGATGGACCAAGTCAATGCTCGAAACGCGGAAGATCAGACGCGAAAGTGCACATTCTGCTTAACAACAAACGGCAAATATTTAGAACACCACTTGGAACCACTTTGCTGGAAATTAAACCACCTCAACTTCCCTCTTTTCAAATCAGACAGTAAAAAATGTCCTTAATGTGCCCAAATGTCCTTAATGGCGGAAATTCCACATTCCCATGGCGTGGGCTTCGTCTATTATTGGGACAACCACATGATTCTCCTCGATGCTCAACTCCTCTGCCCACCCTACCCGTGTCTGCCCCCCCCCCCACCACGCTCTCACAACTCCAAGCGCCCACAGCACCACTTGCTTGCACGTGCACGAACCAATTAGATCCACAACAACAATCCAACTACCGAGTGTTACCGTTCCATTGCCTGTCCCATACGGTCAAGTTGTCAACAGATGTGGAACCCTTCAGGACATTCATCGGCGAGCCTCAAACCCGGGCCTACTAACATCCCGTGCACCGCCTTGCAGGCAAACGATATCGGTTTCCCCGTAGACATGCTGCTCCCCGTCATGGGAATGTGGAATTTGCCATCACTGGCTCAGGGTGGCCAACACCATGAGCCGGGGAAACCCATCTTTGTGTTTGCTTGTTACGGCCACGGTGACCCCAGTGTTATCACGCGCACCTTTCATTTGCTAACGTACGTTCGTGGCTGCCCTTAGTAGCACTGGAGACGGTCACCCAAAAACCAGAGGCTTGACCGGTCCCAAGACGCGCCTTGAATTTACAAGCGCGGTCCCCTGCTTTACTTTTGAAGGAGTAATTTTCAGTCCGTCTCACTGTCTTGCGATTAGTCGTTATAAGTGGACCACCTGGAGTAGGGTACAATTTTCGTTAAAATAAATACCATCAAACCACCGGTTTTGTGACGTATGCCTTGTCACGCAGTATTGAAGGAAACTCACAGCCAAGGTCAGATGTCATCACGGCCAGCACCCTTGACGACGATCGGTGTCGCAAGACGGCACAAACGAGCGCAGCACGTGGTCGTGTCATGGATGGGCACGTTGAAGAGGATTATTGAACCTTCACGAAGCACGCCGAATGGTTTTCGGGAGCCGATGCACAAGTTATAATTTGGCATCATTTTCTCGTCTTAAAATTATCTCCGCACGCCACTCGAGGCTTCCGATTTTGTTGTCGTTACGCCGCAGTGAGCGCCGTTTTACGAGAGTTAAAAACGATTTGGGAAAACAGATTTGGACGGACCGTAATTATACCTCCGCGAGATTTAATTCCCCCAATGAATACATTTCGGACGCGGTGACTGATGTTCAGATAAATGGAGTCATTTCTCTGACCTTGAATTAGGAACCCATTAAGTTGTCATTATAGTTATTAAAATAGAATAAATTGGACAAATCCGCATTTGCGATCCGTACCAATAACTCGTGTGGATATTTCTTCTCGACCACTGCCAACGGCCGATGATTACCACGTGAAAGGGCGCTTAAACTGTAATGGTTTCAGCTCAACATTGGTGGTGATCCACGAATTCATTACGCGCACGGCCTTTGACCCCCAACTGCAGTGTGCCGATTGACGGCGCTGCATAAATTCATTCATTTAAAATGAAACATTTCCAGGTGACATTTCGCAATCCTTCCAAAACTCCGGGTAAATTATGCGACACTGCATCGTGCGAACGTTTAAACACTGCAAAAATTAGTGGTGCGTTGATTATGCGGATAACAACCAATGAACGTACGATTTTGTTTTAGTACGTGCGTGTATGTGTGCTTATTTACATATTACCACGTACAATTCATTGGAATAGAGCCATCGGTAGTGCTGAGAACTCCCCGGGCATGAGAACGTCACGTTAAAATCCTGGCTAATGTTCGCTCAACATCATCACCATCACCATGGCCATCATCACCTCTTCTCCAGGGTATGTAAATGGAACGCTCCCGCCACCGCGATGAGGTTTGCTCCAACGGTTCGTAAGGGAAGGCGACCGCGTTTGTTGTGGCCGTCAAGTTAAGACGATGACCTATCGTACGCAGAGTTGACGTCGGAATTGCAGAAGCCGCATTGGCCAATCGGCGACGTGCGGACTGCCCAACTTGAAACAACGACAACCCACGCTTGCCCCGATCACGACCTGTGAGCTCAACACTGGTGAGGTGCAACTTTTGGCTCGAGAGCCCAGAGTGGAGTTCAGAAACATGCGTTTAGATTGTTTGGCTGCTGCTCTACATTTCCACGTAATGCTAAGCCACTTCGGTGAGCGATCATTTGTGGCCAAGTCGCTTCTGAAAAACAAGCTAATAGCTCAGTGGGCTTTAGCTGGTTAAATAAAAAGGTTTTTTTTTTAGTGATTTGCTTACCTTTCCAAAACGTTGCACTCCTAACGTGTTTTTGTATTGTGTGTTGTGGTGAAAAAGAGCTTTATAGCGCATCGGATTCCTCCTGCAGTATAAATACACATCGATTCCCATTCTGGAGTTAGTTGCCCGTTGAGTGATAGAACGAATCGAGACCCGATCCGCACGGCGATCGTAATGAATGGCCGTGTGTAGAGTTAGCGACTCGATTCAAGATGAAATTATTGTTTTGCCAGTTTGGCGAGTGTAGTGGCTGGAGGGTGGGGGGGGGGGGGTCACGTGAATTCATTACAAAAAAACATCCGATTGGAAAAAAAACATTCTTACAGGTGCGATTCGATGCGTATATGCATCGTGAACCGAATACCAATCGATGAATTGGTGCATCATTAGCGCAAGTCGCCTACGAGCACAGGGCAATGCTCAAAGTGCCTCCATATAAAATGGGTCTCTCCTCGCATGAAAACACTTCGAGTGGCTTTCAAACAATCGTACAAAAATATATTAGAGCAAGTATAGTCCACAGGGGAGGGCGAGAGAGAGGCGTGCCGTATAAACAAGCATATGTTCACAAGTTTAATCGAGATTGTCCTTTTCCATGGAGTTAAGGCCACCTGTAACCATCAAGGCGACGACACCCTGAGCGTGTGGAGCATGCGCACGATGCACGAGACACGTGTTCGTTATTATCCAGCCTGGGCGCTCGATCGCAAATCGGGAACGTCGCACGTTCCAAGTCCGCGGTGAGGGAGCGGCGGCTCATCACATCGTCGTCATCATTATCATTACTCGCTCGGAGAAGGATAAAAATGAGTATCACGGCTGTCCCGTGGATACACTTACCATCCCCCCACCCCACCCCTCTCAGAGAAATGTGGAATTTCCTCCACTGGATAAAGGGCAATGGACAAGAGTCTCGGAGAGATGAGTCGTCGGCTTTCTCAAACTCGTGAAAACTCAAGTAGAAATTGAACATTGGTTTTTTTGTAAGATTTTTTTTCTTTATTTTAACATTTGAACCCTTATTAGAAGATTGCATGCACAGAGTGAAAAGTCAAAAGTGGGGATTTTTTTTTATGCCAAAATATTTTTTTCTTCCCACCTCGACTTTTGCGTCACAAAGTCATACAAAGCAAAGCCTCAACGGTCGAAACTGAAATACTGCCAATCACAACGTCAGCCACGATTCGGGTTGAATATTAATGCCGCTTCGAGCGAGTTGGGGTGGGGAGGAGAAGTTGCCATCACGTGAACGCGCCGGCAAAATCGTGGGGAAAGGAGGTTCACCATCGTGCGCTACAAAAATAAACTAAATCTCGAGCATGCTTTTTTTGTCGACATTGAGCGTGTTATTTCGAGATAACGGGTTAAATCGAGTGTATTCATCGCAAATGTTCACCCCCCCCCACCCTACCTAAAGTAAAATAATTAACAACAATCTCTTTTAACACTGAGCTTCCAGTTTTAAGGCCGACGGGAAAAACTGCTACACGCTAGAAAGCCGAGACCGCCGCAAGGAATCGTGAAAATTTAGTACAAAATGCGACCGCTAATCGATGAATTAACAATCCGTGGAAGCAAACTTGCAAATTCCCGACACGTCATTTCCTTTGCTCGTCGACAAATATAAATCGGATTGGTTGTAATAAACGATCAACTCGCAATCGACGACGACGACAACAACAAAATCTACGCTTCCGTAATCGTGGTAAAATTCATTCAGATGAACTGAAGGAGCTGACTCCGTGATTTTCGTAGGTCATAGTTCGTGACCTTTAACCCGGGCGACCGTTTACAAATCTGCGAGCTACATCCAAATGTTCCTCTATTCGATAACAAAGAAGGAAACTAAAAATAATAATAAAATAAAATACAATATCCTATCAATCCACATAACTGTCCAGTCAATTACCGCAAACTGACCGCGTGCCATGTGAGCCAAGTGCATTGTGGGAGTAGCGTGGGGGAGTGGGGGGCGGTAGGTGTGTGTGTGTGTGGGAGAATAAATCATGGTAAAAGTGTATTTGCCGCTCTATATAATCACCATACGTGTTTAATATCATACACATATATGTTGTATTTTCTCTGACGAGGGACAAGAGGGAGGCGAGTCAGGGCAGACTATGGCAGGTTTAACGCATACACTGATTTTGACGATGTCCGTGTGTTCACTCCGGAATCGTCTTGGGTGTTGTTGGGGAAGTGGCAGCAGCAGCTTTGTGGTTCTGGTTTGAGCGGCAATCAAACTCCAACGCGAAGTGGCAGTTCCAGGCGAGGCATGCAGGCGTTAATCCAAGTTTGTAAAACAATAATCTATCCGTCCGTTTGGGTATCTGAAGTTTCAAAGACAAAGATTCTGGCCCTCCCACGAGGTCGTCAGCCTTAAATTGCAGCCATCGGCACCGGGATGACAAAAGTCGGCCGAGTGTGGTGGTGGCGGCCACCCACCCGCTCGTGCGCCGTGCTGGCCACAATGAGCACTCGCTCACAGCACTGGCCCAAATATTCTTTGGCGGCTGTATAGGGGATACTCTGTCTTTAGCGTCCGTGTGTCTTATCCGCTTGTCCGTTCCGTCAAAAGCATCTACTCCTACAGACACAACCAAACGTTGACAGATGTGGTCTCGGTGGAATCAGGACAATCCCCGAGGAGTTTCTAAGATACGACAACGTTATTTTGTCCGCCACAAAAGTTCAGCGAATGACAACGTTTGCGCGAGCATGTGCCGAGGATCCAAATGAGGATGGCCTTTGCTTCGTGACAAGAAGCCGAGAGCATGGCTCTGAAATTAATAAAGAAAAAAAAAGGAAAACTTCCGATGGAGATTGTCACCTGCTTAAAACCAAGGCCACGAGCTGCCACTGAGGGGGGGGGGGGGCGGGGGGGAGGCACCAATGGGCAAAAAGGGAAAGGCTGAGAGAACGGGAGGATAGGAGGATGGGAGACTGGGAGATCAAAAGGCTCGGCTGGGAGGCTGGGAATGGCAGAATGGGAGGCTGGAAGGCAGGGATATTAAGAGGGTAAATGATCTCTGGGAATGTGGTTAGGAGGCTAGGAGGCAAGGAGGGGCTTGGGGATATTGGGGGAGGAGGGAGGGTAGGGGGGAGGTTGGAATTTGGGAAGTCGGCTGGGAGGGTTGGGACATGAGGAGTGACGGGGGCTGAGAAGCTCGGTGGCCGGGAACTGCGAGGGAGACCGTGGGGGAGCCTGTGGGGCGGTGGGTCGCTGGGAGGTTTTGCTCTGGAGGCTGAGGCTGTGCGGCTGCAGTGGATGAAAAGGGCCGTGCGCGCTGTGAGCTTTTGGGGGTGGGTTGGGTGGTGGTGGGGGGGTAGGTAGGGGGCGGTGAGTGCACATCGTGCGAACTTCAGAAGCTGCTGAACAGCTCCTTCTTCTTGCTCCAGTCCATGGGGGGGCGCGCGCCGGCCGCCGCGCTTCCGCACGAACTTCTCCTTGGCGTCCGCCACGCTGAGGCGCAGGTCGAGGCCGACCTCGGCAAACGGGTCCCGCTTGGCGTCCCCGTCGCTCGCCTGCAAGGGGAAGAGCGGCGAGCCGTGCGTTAGGCCGCAGGCGGGGCACACACGGCAGCACGCGCGCGCAGAGCGTCTCCCCAACTCCCGCTCGGCGGAAAGGTGCCCCCTGTAGCGTGGCGCCTATAATGTACGTTGAGCTTCTTTCGCACACCGTACGTAGTCAACCGTAGCCTAAATCGCCCCCCCCCCCCGCCGCCGCCACTACGTTCTGCCAAGCTTTGTCAAGTCCTTGCGCAAGATGTGAGCGGCGGAGTGCCGACGTCGATAGGCACGTGCAAGTGGGTTGATAAGTGATGTGTCTCTTTGCCGATTTCCTCATTCTGCTGACGGCAAAAAAAAATGAGCCAAAGCCTCTCGTATTGTTAATAGCAGAGAGAACACGTCTTAAGATGTGCTTTGTTCAGCTGATCGGCTTCAAAGGTTGGACGTTCGTTAATGGGTGAATGTGCCGACGTGGCAAAGGATTGAGTTAACAGACTTTACGTTTAATCAGTAGCGAACGGCTGTGGCACGAGGCGCGGTGCAAATCCACCCATCGTCTGCAATATTGCTTTTCCTTTGGTATTAATGGACATGGCGCCAAAGTTGAGACAGAGAGCTCTTGCCAGTAACATCTGCCAACAGAGCAGCATTTGCTTAACAAGCCCCGACTCTGCTGATGAGACCCACACGGTCGAAACCAGTCCCGTGTTTTCTTGCATAGAACTATAAACTATTAAAACAACTATTTTTTATTTTACCAGGTAAGGCGCACTGAGCTAGCTATGTAGCTCTTTTTCAGAAGCGACCTGGCCACAAGCGATTGCTCAACGAAGTGGCTTATCACGTGGAAATTTGTAGCAGCCAAATACTCTAAACGCATGTTTTCTAAACGTAGAGGGAAAAACCGGGGGACCCGGAGAAAAATCCATGCGACCAAGGTGAACGAGACACTGCAAACTCCAAATATACAGCAAGCGTCAGGGTCGGGATCGAACCCACGACCTCCTGCATACCAGGCAAGGAATATAACATCGGGCCACCGTGCCGTGATGTTACAGTCTGCTGCTGGGTAATATTGATGTGGGAAGCCAATAGGTAGATGGACTAGAAAATATATTTTATTTTACACCGAAAAATAATGCACAATGGGTGTGGACCAAAACTGTGATTTTTCCACGACCCCTTCAAAGCGTACGAGGCCTTGGTCAGGACGCAATTCCCACCACGTTTACTCTGCCCCAGAGGTGGCGGAGCAGCCCTGAAATTGCTCGCTCACGTCACTGCTGGCGAAAGAGCCTCCACCGGAGGTCACCTCTGGAGGTTACTGCGGCCTGCCCAGCCACGCCGGCAAGACATCTTGGAAGAGCGAGCGAGTGCCCACAACTTTACCTCACCACGCTGCCACGCCAGGAGATCGCACCGGTGACCTCTAAGATTGCAAGCGCAGCAAGCATGCTCACCATTACACCGCTGTGTACAAATGTACGTACGGTGTTGAACTTCTCTCGCACCGTACGTAACCAACCGCGTTAATCGGAGGTGCGGTGGGGGGGTGGGCACACAACAAACTGTGGCAGCGTCCATGCTAAACGGTCTCCAAAAGCGTGCTCAAGGCCTCTCTTGCTGGGGCCGCCCGCCTCAGACGAACGGGGCCGGCCGACACCACCGTGGTTACGAGACCGGTCTTCACCCCGACAGGGGGGGGGGGGTGTGGCCTCGCTTCACCACCGTCAAGTTTGTTTTTTAAACTACACGGCGGCGAGTCACACAACTTGCAGATGCAGTGGATGAAACGCAGCCAAGACAAAACACGCGCTCTCGTTGAGATGTTTCTAACGGCTGCCGGGTGGCGGTTTCGTGGGCTCGTAATGGCTTTTGCCAGAGACAGGGAGCAGGCGGTGATGAGATCATGGGTTCAAATCCGGGTTTCAGCTGCTCATGATTTTACTGGATTATCCGTGTGTAGCGAGCGAACGGTGACGCACTAACCGCTGCACTACCGCTCGCAACAAATACGGTCGCACACAAATGCACGCGCTCACACGCACACACGGCTAGCGAATTCTAAGATGGGAGGTGGACAGTGCCGGGCAGGGGACAGGAGGGGGGGGGTTGTCAACGAGGACACGATGGCTCACGGTGACGTGGCTCGGGCCCAACCACCGGGGCTTGGTCGTGTGGCCCGTTTTCAACGGCAGGCACGCAGGGGGACGTGGGAAAAGTTCCGCAGATTAATTAAACATTAGACGCCACACTGCATCGTTCTTTAAACAAGCACCTTATCAATTAATTGTGTTGTTTCCAAACAGCATTTGTCTTTTGTTGTTTGGCAAGAGGCGCAGGAGTACACACTGTGTCCCCTGTGCAAGTCTGGCACTAAATATAGTTTTTTTTTTTACTTTTGTATTGAGCCACGATTTTTATGTATTATAGTTTGTTTGTCAAATTATCTCCCGATTGGGTTTAATTGAGCCATGGGCATAGCGATGTGAGATGAAGAAGAAATATCGGCACCGAAGAGAACGGCCCGCAGAAGATGACATTGCAGAACTACTTCTGAAGTCGGTTGAACAGGCCTCTCATTGGAAACACGTGGATTCATTGTTATATACGGTATATGGTCACGTGACAATAGGGGTTTGTCACATGACCATCAACTAAGTATTTAGTAGTCAGAGTGAGAATAAGCTGAATCGAATGATAAAGAAAACAAAACATTTTCGGGTGTCCAATTTGAAGGAAACCACTTGAGCAGTGCACTTTGAAATCTAGAATAACTAATTTCTTTAGAACTGCTTTTTGTGTTTAGTTTGTTGTCCTTCCCCCACGCACCTCCTTGTTGGCTACATACGGTGCGAAAAAGGTTCAAAATGCATACATACATACATACACACAAACAAGATCAATTCCTCCACTTATTAGAAAGTGGTCAGGCCTGACAGCGAATAGGCAGCCAAAGGAGATATTATGCTCAAAGCGGACGTCAACCAGGGAGACGGAGCGGTGACATGCGTTCACGTGCAGGAGCTTGACGGATTGTTGCATTGTGAGAACGTGAAGAACGGTGATGCTTTGGAAAGCCTCTCGTCCAGCAGTGGATAAATCATGGTCGATGACCGTTTGAAAAACAACACATTTTTGTTTCTTATTCACGTGCGTTCGAGACGCATAAAATACGAACGTTCAACTATCAACAAAGTCTTGGACACGATACGGAGACTTGTTTTTCAAGCACGTGTACTTATCTTGTTACGCCTCCAACGCATTTTTATTACGAACGTACTCGCGACTTGCGTGAGCATCAACACGGAACCCCGTAGCGCGTAGCCTCAAAAGGGTTGGTGTGTTAGAGCGGTCACAAGTCACTGGGCCCAGACCAACAACTTGCACAACACTTATCACCAAAAAAAAAGCCACTCAACACATTCGTCAATAACGCTGTGCAGGCCTTACAGGGAAATAAATCCATAACGGGCGACGTTTCGGGCAATGGCCCTTCTTCAATGGTCACAATGAGAATCTATATTTAGACTGGAGGAATCCGATGAGCTACAAATCTCTTTTCTCACAATGGTTGGTTTCTCTCTGCCCCGACGACAGTGGTGGGCCGCTCTCGACAGCGCCCCCAACAACAACAACGACGACGACGCGTGGAGGAAGAGGACGTTGTGAACGCATCCTCCGTGATTGCCAAGAGGTCGGGGGACTCCAGCCAACTGCGAACATCACCGATGACCGCCCCCGATAGAACCAGGCGCGTTCCGGTGGGACGAGTGAACTTCTCCACTCGGCTGCCCCAATGCAAACACGGCGTACTTTGGTGCAACAAGCGAATTCCACTCTGCCAGCACACCCTGGATGCCGTGGAATGGCTCACAACATAAACAAATAATACAATTGTAGCCCTGTTGCCTTTTTTGTTCAAACGCGGTGTGACAGCGGACGATAGTTCGTCGCGCTCGAGCACGACTGCCAACGCAGTCTCGCCAAAAAAATGATCATTACTTCAATTCACAGTTAACTGAAACCTGTATGCCCGTTGAACTTCTTTCACACCGTACGTAGCCAACCGTGCTAATCGGAGGTGCGGGGGAAGGACAACAAACTTAACACGGAAAGCAGTTCTAAAGAAATAAGTTGTCAATCCAGATGATTTAACAGTGCATTCGCTCCAGTGATTTCCTAATATCGGAAGGAAGAGCGCGTTCCAGACGGCCGCAGAAGCGCATCCGATAAGCGCGCGAAACCTGGATTCGAACTCAAGCTTTCACCGTCGTCTGGTCGAGTGCCCGGGAACACGGGTTTCGTAATAGTCGCAACGCTCATCAATTAAGCCGTGGCTGAAAAGAGGAGAATCGGAAGCGCGGGAAGAGGGCCACCCCCCGCGTGTCCGTGCCTCATTAGTCGGTAATTGCGGTCACGTTAGGGACGCGCAACGCCGCCGCACCGCAGCCAATGCGACCACGGCCCACTGGGCTCATTTAACGAGCGCTCGCTAACGGCACGACCAAAATAGTAACGGAGGTAGTAGCAATAATAAAGCCTTGCGTCGCGGCTACAACCGAAACGAGTACATGACTACGTTGGGGTTCGTAGCGCGAGAGGGGGGGGGGGGGGGACAAGGGGGAGGGGGGGGACAAGGGGGAGGAGGGTGCCCTGGAGGTGGGGTGGGGCGTGTGATGACGGAGATATCTTCCTCCAACAGTGGATTGATCATGGCTGACAATATTGAAGATGATGGTGGTGGAGATGCCTCCATCCAGACGGTGGATTCCCCATGATTTACGATGATGATATAGAATACAGGACACACACACACACGCGCAGGTATCGGACACACATTCGATGGCGGGAGCAAAAACAAACGCCGCTGGGTTCAAGCGCAGCGAACGCGGTGTTATCGACCGGGAGCTGCTCGCAGTCGAGAGAACCACAGAGAGCTCCTGTGGACACGCGGCTGTGTGAGCGGGGCTCACCGGAGGGGAGTACGGGGAGGGTGGAGAGTCGCCGGGCTGCTTGGGAGACGGAGGCTCGCTGCTGTTATTCTCGGAGAGGCTCCCGTTGGTCTGAACGCCACAGATACAAAGATTCACCACCCCATCCCCCGATGTTAGCCACACAAGACTGTCTTCATACACAGAGTTGTAACGTCTTTGTCTTCCTAGTGGCGATGTTTACACACCGCACCAGGTACTTGTTTGAGGCGGGAATTGAACTCGGATAGCCGGGTTCGTAGCGTAGCGCTAACCGCTACACCACCGCTCCCCACACACACACACGGAGGGTGGGGGGTGGTAAACTATAACTCCCTTTAAGAGAGCACTCGGATACAAGCATGGTGTGTGCAACACAAACATGTGCTTCAGTGTGGATTTCAGTCATGAACGTATTCGGGTCAAAGTGCCTCCCTGTTCAAATTACTACTAGGCTATGTCAATCTCTTTTTTTTTTACCAGTAGTGGAAATTCCTCATTCTTATGGTGCAAAACATTTTTTCCATTGGCTAACCACTGTTGTCTATCAATAAAATCGTTGTTGCTCATTGCATCGAGTCAAAAAGGTTGTTCCCACCCTGCCATGTCCTGTAACCGCCACCACTGCTAACGTCTTGGGCTATCGTCATCCTTGTAGCTCATTGGGGCCTTGCCAGCGGAAATAACGAAAACCCGAGTGCGAGTTCTGTCGATGGGCCGAATCAATTTCTTCCCGGGATTTCAATCCGTAAAATTTTGTTTTGTTAAGTTGAGGCATCCTGGTCACACTGCAAGCTGGATAATACGAATTATAATCGTGAAATCAAGCAATGTTTCTGGGAGTGAGAATTCTTCACTGTTCTCAGGAAGTATTTACCACTGACACAGAAACTATTTGGTGAGAAATTATGGCCCTGTTGGTGAGATGTTAACGACTTCACCAGGCATACAGGAGGTCGTGGGTTCGATCCCGACCCTGACGCCTGTATATTTGGAGTTTGGGTGTCTCTTTTCCCATATTCGTGTGGATTTTTCTCTGGGTCTTCCAGGTTTTCCCCCATACATTTAGAATCAACGTGCTTTTAGAGTCTTTGGCTGCTGTGAATTTCCACTTGATGAGCCACTTGGTTGAGCTAACATTTGTGATAGCCAGGTCACTTCTGAATAAGAGCTCAGCGGGGCCTTACTTGGAAATATCAATAATTATTTAGTTTAATCGGCCAATCGTCTCTTGGCAGTCCATCACGCGAGATACTGCTTTTGTGGGGAGTCGGCAGCGGTCGGTGTCGCGAGGACGGGTGAGCCCGAACAAAAGGAACACGAAATTTTCACCGCTAGCTCGGTACCATCACCGACGAAGACAGACACCACCACTGCCGCAACCACCACCACCACCGCCCCCCGCCCCACGCTCATTTGAGCAGGGAAAACGCTTGGCCTCGGCAGGCCGTGTGAGCTCGGCGACGCCGTAGATAAACGAGTTGCGTACCCGGCTCTTCGGCGTCCCGTTCGGCAGGGGCTGTGGCAAGGGACCTGAGAAATTAAAAAGCACAAAAAAAACAGGAGGTGAAGCGCGGCGATGAAACGCGACGGCGTTAAGTTGGTTTAACACGTAGTAGGCTTTCGCGACCAATATGGTTCATAATAAAGGTTATTGGGTGACATCGTGTAAGTATAAATGTTGTGTCGTAACCCTCCACTACCCGAAACAGCCAGTAAGGTTTGTCACGTAAACAATGTGCCAATTCGTTACGACTACAGCCCACTGGTATGTTGGAGAATAAATCCACAACATTTACAATTTGAGTATTATGACGTTTCGCTGGTAATTACATCAAGCATCATCGGGCGATTTGCCAGAATGGTTAAGTTTGTGGCGGCCGCGCGCCATGCCACTCTCCGCGATGTTCTCAGCGTGTCCGGCCCGCCGATGTCCGACGTTTCGCCAGCGAAGCTCCCAGCGCAAGCGAAACGTCACGCATCGTGCCAAACAACTCGGGCTCAGAGTCTTTATTTTAGACTGGAGGAGGAATCCGATGATCTGCGACGCTCTTTTTTTTCCACAGATGTCCAGTAGGGCCACGGGGTCAGCAAGTTACAGCAGCAGACAAGTCGAAACAACGACAGGAGTGCAACATAGAGAAAAAATTGTACGCAAGTCACGAAATTGAAATAGTTAATAAACAATTAAACTTTTCATGTAACTCCGATTTATGACGCTTGGGCCAGGCAGCAAGGCGGCGTTGTGCAACACGGCGCAGGAACACGCACAGCGGACGACCTCCCCCCCCCCCCCACTCCACTCCCACAACCGCGATGGACCCTGTGTTGCCAATAAATGCAAAAGGTACCGGGCAGAGGGGGGGCCGGAGGGGAGTGAGCAGGGGGGCAGCGGGGGGGGGGGGGGGGGAGTAGGGGGGGGGGGACGCGGTGGGGGGAATGGGGAGGGAGCGGGGGGGGGGGTGGGGGTGCAAATGCGCAGGACGCCAAGCAGGGGGAGCGCCGGCGGGTCGCATTCTCCCCGAAGCGAGAGCGACAGAGCGCCGCTTGTTTTCCCCGCATCAACCCGTGCCACCCTGTCACACCCCCTCTCCCTCCCTCCCTCCCTCCCAACACCACGCGCAGCCACCCCCGCCACTCAAGAGGCTTTGGATCAAAAAGGGAGGAAAAAAAGCATAATTACGCGCGTGAAGGCTCTGCTTTGTTCGAGAACGATACTTTGCTGCAAATAAATAAATAAGCAAGGCTTAAAACCACCCCCGCCGCCGCCGAAACGCGCTGCGCAGGGCGAGGGGAGGCCTCGTGATGGCGAGCGGGGCCGTGAGCGGCTTGCAAGGGTTTGGCGATGGGGCAGCTGATGCGATCCTATTTTCTGCGCTCAACTGACCCCAACGGGACAGAACAGTTGCTCGTTGCGTGCGTGCAGTGTCTCGCGCCGTTAAGTAACCGCTCGGGAGTCAATGGCAAACGCGATATTGTTGGAGGCTCATCGCAACACACGGACCAATTATGTTGAGGAACATTTGTGGGTGGTTATATTACATTCTCTTGCGTGCGGAAATATGTTCAGGAGCTAAATATCAATGTTGGTCCGCTAGCCATGAAGCGGCTTCAGGAGAGAGATAGAATTCGTGTAGCTTTGCCATTCCTCCTCCATTGAAGAGGCGTGCAGACTGCAGTGGTTCAACTCTGTGGTTCCGTAGTTTGGGTTGCATGGCCACAGTTGCGCACAACTGCAGATTGCCCTTCATTTGTCGTTTATAAAGGAGATGTACACGCATCGGCCTAAACTAAAACTAAACCATTTTTTTGTATTCTTGGTTCTTTCGGTAAAGTCATGTAGAAGGGAAATAATAAAATAATAAAAATAAAACATAATAAAATAGTGAGAATTATTATATAAGAATATTATTTTATTTTATTATTTTATAATGTTTTATTTTTATTATTTTATTATTTCCCTTCTACGTGACTTTACCGAGAGAACCAAGAAGATGAATCCCTGCAGTCACGAAAGCTTTAAATCGAAATGAAATTTTTTTGTATTTTATCAGGTCAGGCCCACTGAGTTATAGGAGCTCTATTTCAGAAGCGAAATGGCCACAGATGATAGCTCAACAAAAGTGGATGATCATCACGTGGAAATTCTATGCAGCCAAATACTCTGAGACGCGTGATGCTGATTCTCGATGTGGAGGGGAACCCTGGTGATGTACTTGGTGGGACGCGGCCCGAACCCTTTCCCGCTCCGATGACGTACGTGTAGGCCATCGGAACAGAACACGAAGGAAAACTAAGATTAAAATGACTTTCTCTGTACCGAGGCTCCCACAAGGCCATGCGGGAGGGCGTGTGGCACAGTTTGGCACGGCAGCTATCAAAGATCAGCGGTCGTGTTGCTACGGTTCTCTGCGGTGAGCGCAATGTCTTCACAAACAATGGCGCTACGCCTCTCTAAATAATATTCACGCTGACCCCTCGTGCCTTCCGAGAATCGGCGGCGAACGGGACCCACCCTGAAACTTGCAGTCGCCTTGAACGGAAATGGGTTAAACACAACCGATACCATCATCTCGGTGAAATGGGCGTCGTTAATTCGAATCCAGATATGATCAGCAGAGCTACATTTGTGGGTAGCAATCATCATAATATTCGCAGGGCTTTGTCAATCCACTGCTGGATTAAAGAACACCCTGTACGCTTATTGCCATTTCTTTCGTCCTGAACCAAGTTATTCACAGCGTCACGTGAGGGCGCTTCCATCTGAAACTTGGGATTGGCGAAACACAAGCCGGACATATGAGTGGGAGAAAACTTAATGACCTCATATTTTGCTAATGACGTCGTTACTACTATTACTACTGTGTATAACGCCCAAAGGAAATGAACGGCAGGAAGCGTAAGGACTTTAAGAGAGGAGGCTGCAAAGATGGGCGCCACCATGGCGAGATGTTATCTCCCTCGCCTGGTATGCAGGAGGTCATGGGTTCGATCCCTAACCTGACACCTGTATCTTTTGAGCTTGCATGTTTGTATCCCCGTGGTCACGTGGATATTTCTCCGGGTCCTCCGGGTCCCCGCCCCCTGCCGCCCCCACATTTTTAATCAACACGTGTTCAAGAGAATTTGGCTGCTAGACATTTCCACGTGATTAGCCACTTCTCGGTGGGTCATCGTTTGTGACAGCCAGGTCCGCTTCTCAATGAGAGCTATGTAGCTCAGTGGGCCTCGCCTGGCAACATATAAAATAGTAGAAATAAAAATGCTCAGAAAGAATGCGAGCAAAGCAGAGGTTCACGTACGGCGGGTGCTCTTGGCCAACGGGAGGCGTCCGTCAAGATGCGACGCAACGGGAAAACAACGGAATGAGAGAGATCGCGGGACAGCTGCTGAAGGTGGACTCCGGGTTCTGAACTAAAGAGGTGGACGAGAGCGAGGTGGAGCGCTTGTGAACGGCCGGCCTTGACGAATCAATTTGCATTGGCGGCTATTATTATTATGATTATTAATGCCGGCACGTTCGACTATTTCGTGCTCTGAGCGCTTCACGTTTGGCAGGGTTTGTTTAACGCTGGGCTACGCGCCACCCCCCCTTCCCCCCCGCAACCCCACGCCAACTGAAACTTCACCCCACACCTCAGAGCTCAATTAAACTAACGACCGCCTTGAGGATGCGAGAATGTGAAAACAACAACGCGTTAATGAGCCCATCGGAAACTCCCAGGACGCTCCTCTCGCACACAACGAGCCATCGCAGCCGGAGCACAACGGCGGAGATGTGTGTGGCGAGGTGGCGAGGTTGCGACGTGGCTCGGTAACAAAGAGGTGAGTTGGTGAGTTGGTGACATGGCGACGTAGTGAGGTGGTGAGGCGACGAGGTGGGGAGGTAACGAGGTGACAAAGAGTTGATGAGGTGGTGCCTGGCATGGTGATGCCCTGCTCCACAGGTGTGCGTGTGCACACTGTGGCAGTTTTGAAAGCAAGGTTTGAGGCAGGTGAGTACTTGCCTGGGAGATTGTCTGGCAATACCAGGCGGTGAGGTACGGCGAGGTGAGTGCATATCGGTGCGTTGTGGCGAGTTGTGGCGAGTGTGTACACTCTGCTGAAGGGAGGTGAATTTGTACTGATGAGGTCTCGTGAGATGAGTGTGCCGGTGAGTTGTGATGAGGTGTGTACCTGTGAGATGAGGTGAGGTGAGTGTGTACCTGTGAGCTGTGGTGAGGTGAGTGAGTTGTGGCGAGTGAGTTACAGTCAGCTGCGGTGAGTGTGGACCGGTAAGTTGAGGTACGCTGCGGTGGTGAGCTGCGGTGGTGAGCTGTGAAGGTGCACTGCGGTGGTGAGCTGCGGTGGTGAGCTGCATTGGTGAGCCGCGGCGGTGAGCGCATACCGGCGATGTGAGCGGGGCAGGGGGACACGCCGCAGCGGCGGAAGAACTCGTCCGCCGGGGGGTCGACCACGAGCAGCCGCGTCTCGTCCCCGCCGGCCTTGATCAGCGACACCACCTCGCTGTGCCGCTTCACCTCGATGTTCACCCCGTTCACCTGCAGCACCACCACCACCACAACCACCACAACACACGGGTTCAATCGGCCTGCAACGCGTCGTCGTCACCGTCACCGTGCGGCAGCGCAGTGGCAACACTCGCGCCTCGCGGCAGGGAAGGCCCGGGTTTGATTGCCGACCCGGGCGCCCTTCATACCTCCGGGCCTATGACACGAGCACTGCTTTGCGGGGCGTCGTCAACCAGTAGAGATTGCCAGGCTATTGGAGAGCGCCGGTGCCGTTGCCAAGTTGAGCAGTGAGACTCCTCGGGCTTAAAATTAGAATCGTAAGAGGAGGTCGGATAACTCACGGGCTGCGGCACTGGAGGCAGCGCCGCTGCGAAGCTGGGTTCCAATCTGCGCCTGAGCCACCAATTTGGTGGCATACCCGTGGAGAATTTCCGGTAACCGGTGACCAATAAAACTTGGGGGGTTTTTATCCCCTTAATTTGGCAAAATTCCAGCTCTGAACGCAATTAAAATAATAACAATAATAAAACCTCGGTTTGACTGCCATGCAACAAAACATCCCTCGATGAAGCGGCACCACGTGGGACAGCGCAGTGCCACTGAGCGCGGGTACGAGGTCGCTTTGAAGGTGCCTCAGAGCCAGTCCTGTGACATCTTCTTCACTTTGAAGGGGTCATAGAACCAGTTCTGTGACATTTTCTTCACATTGCAGAGGCCTCAGAACCAGTTCTGTGACAGCTTCTTTACTCAGAGCCGGTTCTGTGACATCTTCTTTACTTTGAAGGGGTCTTAGAACCAGTTTTGTGACATTTTCTTCACATTGCAGGGGCCTCAGAACCAGTTCTGTGACATTTTCTTCCGCGGGCAGATCTCCGGCACGGGCCGGCGGCACAGCATCGCTCCGCGCGAGTTCCGAATCGGACACGTCGCACATCACCCCCTCACGACGCGCGACCGAGACAGAACAAAGCGGAATAAACTTAAACTCACAAGAAAATCTACACGTCAGCGATATTCAACGAAAGACGCCGCGGTCATCGTTCGGCGCGCTTCGTCCGGGAGTTGAACATCTCTGCTGCCTACTCGCTCATGGGGTGGTCGGACCAAGCGGCCACCCCCCAAACCACCCCACCCGCGCTATTTTCGGAGCGGCAGTTTTGGCAGCCGCGGGCAAAATGAAAATAATCGCGGGCAGACTTTGGTGCTAAATGTGGTGGCGGCGGAGATGAGTGCCGACGGAGGTGGGGGGGTGGCGTTCACGCAAACGCGCGGGTGAAATTAAACGCCGGGACATCACCTGTGCTCGCACTAGAGAGCGCTGCGGCCATGGAACCCGCATCCGTGTCTCTGTCTCTGTCTCTATGCGTCTGTGTCTCTGTGTCTCTGTGCATCTGTGTCTCTCTGTGCATCTGTGTCTCTGTGTCTGTGTGTGTGTGTGTCTATGTCTGGTCAACAGCAGAGCAGCGGTTAGCGCTACTTTGCGTTATGAACCTGGCGACCCGAGTTCGATTCTCGCTCGCGGTCAACACCGGTGACGAATATCCGAACCAGTAATGGACCTCCCCCGTAGGTCGACTGAGCCGAAAAGGAGTACCCGGTGTGGTGTGGAAACGTCGCTACTCGGGGACAAAGAACTAAGACCCATATCACAAAGAGATAGGGGCCTAACCTGTAACATCTGACAATTCAGGACCATTGATTCAAGCAAGCCCGACTCTGCTGATGAGACCACTGTGCGTCGAAACTCGTCCAGAGTTTGCTTGTATTCAATCGTTGCTGATGAAATGACGCACTCCCAGAAGGCCGTGCGGCCAAAGAGTTGCACAAGGAACACTTTCATCGTTATTTTACGCGCAGAGACAGATACGTGGAGCATCGTCCGCATGTCGACTCTGCTGCCTGGGCGTCTGTCGGCAACGCTCGGGGCACCACGCGTGCACTCTGCAGCGAACAGAATCTCGCCGCGACGCGTTTGCGAGAGCCATCTCCCCGTCGTCCCCCCCCCACCTCCACACCGGGGGCTGGCACAGCCGGCGCTTGTTTTTCGGGAGAGAAGCGCCGCGCACGGCACGTCGTGGGGAGCAAAAAGGGTCCGCAGCGGTTCCCCACACACGCGCACGTGGAAGACACTTCGGAATTCGCTGGAAATGCCGGAGGCTCCGATCACCACATTTTAGGCATTCGCCTGCAACTCCCCTCGATTCGAACGCCTTTTGTGCCATCGGCCCCACGCCACGAGATGGAAATCTCGCGGAGGAGTGCAATGCACCGCGATCGAGAGCGGCCCACCAGAAGTGGATATCACACAACTACATCGGGAGATCCCTCGCAAGGGTTCCCAACTTTTAACAGTCAGTTTAAATTACCATCATCATCAGACACCGTCATCATTATCATCGTGGGCATTAGCATCATCTTCTGCAACAACTAGGCCACCGCCACCATCGTAATCGCCATCATCACCACCACCATCATCATCGGTCTCCCCCAGTGTTGGTGGCGTGAGGCTGCACCACTTTGTGAGAAGCAGTCAACAAAAGGTTGTTTTTTTTTGTTTGCCCGATGGCCACCCTGGGTCCCCTGCCATGTGAATGCGGGAATTTCCACCACCTGTTTCTACTCAATTAAACTTTTCGTGAAAAAGCCGGATACATAAAACGGCATTGGCAGTGGTGCACGACCACACGTAATAAAAAAAAAAGGCCAAAGCACATTCGTCAATAACACTGTGGCAGTAAACGGGCAAAGAATACATATAATAGGCAACGCTTGGGGCAATGGCCCTTGGACTTCACCGGAGACATTTCCCGACACGTCGCCTATTATACGTGTCTTCTCCATTTTATGGCCACGGTGTTATTGATGAGCACGTGTTTGAGTGTTTTGGTCTTTCTGGCTTAGCAACGTTGAGCAGTGGCGCCCTGGAGAGGAGCTCCCTTCTTCACTCTGCTGCCCGGATATAAAACTGATGAACACATTGGTCGGCGAGATCACCGATGCTGGTCTTCAGGACTTCAAATGCCGAGCACGCATCTCCTAACTACGCCGCACGCCTTGTGGGACTTCTGAGTCTTTGAGCTGCAGTGAACCGATGATTATGCCGATTTACATGTGCTAATGTCTGTTATGGCTATTGTACACAATTGCACTCAATTAAAAAAACAATCGTAGTGGCTTCTCCCTCTTCCTTCCCAGGTCAGTTTTTTTGCCGTTGTCGTCGTTGCCGGTTTCAGTCCAAACCCACGGCGACGATCCTGGCAATGGGGCGATCCTGGCAACGCGGCTGCTGATCGGAGGCTTTTTTTTTTAAATGGACGGCGGTCGACACAGACCGTTGGCCAAGGGTGAATTTTTATTTTTATTAACCGTGAAACCAGAGCCAAGGCGGCCCAGTTAGAGCCGCCTAAACATTTACTGAGCAAAGGGCGGGGGGGGGGGGGACACGGGGGCGGCACGTGGGCACGCTAGCCAAGGTGTTCTTCAACCTCTCACGCTTATCCAAGAAGCACTGACACATACTAATCTGCCGACTTCACCGGCCTGCACTGACACATACTAATCTGCCGACTTAACCGGCCTATCCTACCAACCTACAAACCGTTTCTACCCTATAATTACCTACCAATCTGCCAGTCTACTTGTCAACAAATTAAATCTCTGTTTACAATTTTCCAATCTTCATGCGCTATCAATCTATCTACCATACCACCTGCAAAAATATATACCTAGCCTGCCAACAACACGATCCTTTCATGGACTCACCTCCACCCACTCTCCCCTCTCGTCTCACTCTACTCCCCTCCACGCACTCTCCCGCCTCTCCCCTCTCATCTCACTCTACTCCCCTCCACAGTCGCTCTCCATTACAGCAAGCAAAACCTTCTACCGAAGGCACCCGTCAGCCTCTTATTAGTAGAAGTCGCTTCCTTTGCTGCTGCTGCTGCTGCTGCCCTCGTGGTCCTGAATCCACGTCCCCGACCATCTGATCTGTCGGGTTCCTTTTGCTGTTCAAGTCCAGGTGGCTCTCGCCCCCTTCCTATCCTCCTCCGCTATCGACCGATTCTATTTCTCTTTCTCTCTCTCTGAACGACGTGTCGTCAATTTCAGCTTCACTGTCTGGCTTCCCTATCTGCTGTGAAACCATCTGCCCCATCTACCCCTACCCAGGACACCCTTCAAATTCATCCCTCTACTTTCCGCGGCTCTCAAAAGACGTGTGCGCTCATTCCTGTGCGGTGTCTTTGCCGTGCGATTGCACTTAGATGGCGTGTGCATCGACAATGCACTCTGACGATGAACATTGCACAGGATACATCTTTCATGGGACACATCGCGTAACGACTTTATGAAACTGCTTGGGGTCATATTGCGGGAAGCAAAGAGTTGTATTCCAGTGGACATCCTTGCCCCCCATCACAAGAATGTGGAATGTCCACCGTTGGCTTGGGTGACGGACTATGCAGGCACACATTACACACCGACTGACACACATCAAAGACAAAGACAAACATGACTAATACGAGACGAACATCACAGGCAAATGGACCAAAAGACCAATATTACATACACGAACACATAAGTACAGACTGATCTTACGGACATCATATGAAACAGACTAGATGGAAATCTATCACAGACAAATATACCGCTGGATGGAGAAACGCACGGGGCCACGGCAAATGCCGATAACCATCTAAATTCTTCACCTACGAGCAGTGCCGTTGTGTTTTGTTAACTGTTTCGAGTTAACCAGAGCTGCCAATTTTCACCGGAGTTCAGAGTTCAGCTTCGTCTAGACTCATTTTCACAGGTCCCATCGCGGGGCATCTCTGGGGAGATAATTTTTTCAAGACAAGATTCGTATCTCGAGGCGAAGATTTCATTTTCTGGCAGGCTCTCTCTCTCCCCCGCTCTCCCTTTCCAGAGCACAACATCAATGCGGTAACAAAAAAAATCCTGGCCTCTCCAGACGTCAAGTGGAGAAAGGAGCTTTACTCTTAAATTTAAAAGGAATAAAATTGCGACTTTAAACAAAAATATCCGAGGCTCTTGGCTCGTCTTCACCCTGGCGCATTTACAGAACTCTGCAAAGGCCTGAAATTCCCATAATGCTTTGAACTGCTGATTTTTTTCTTCACCGAACGTACACAGCTTAAACAAACTCCTACAACTCCGACAAGAGCTAGTGGATCACAAAACGACCGGAATGTGTCCGAGACAGCCACCTGTAACGAAACGAGGTGGCGAACAACAAAACACATTCAGCGACATTTCGGGGCAGTGGGTAAACAACAAACAAACAGAAAAACCTCAACAGCTCCGTCGACAACACCGCGGATGAGTGCTCCCGCAGGGCCACGCGCAGAGGTCGCAACCGGGTACCCGATACCTGTACCCTACCCGATACCCGGCTACCCTAACCCGGCTGGGTACGGGTAGCCGTTTGCGAGCCTGGTGCGGCCGGGTATGGGTACGGGTAGCCGGGTGGGCCGTGAGTCACTGGTGAGTCACCGTTTGTCGCTCATTTCCCTACGTCTTGTCTCTTCTCACAATTCAAGTTCCTAGAATCAACCCACCCGCGTCTGCAACATGGCTTCATCCCAGAGGTCGCAATCGGGTACCCGTACCCGTACCCTACATGATACCCGGCCGGGTATGGGTATCCGGGTATCGGGTAGGGTACGGGTACGGGTACCCGTTTGCGACCCTGGTGCGGCCGGGTACGGGTAAGGAATCAAAACCCGTTTGCGAGTTCTGGCCACGCGTCTCGTTTGTTGGCGCCGCACTGTTGAGGCGGGGGGAGGGGGTGTTCACGAGCCGCACCTCGACGATGCGGTCCTGGGGCAGCAGGCCGGCGAGCTGTGCGGGGGAGCCGTCGTCGACGGCTCGGATGAACTGGCCCGGTTTGCTCTTCTCGCTGTGCAGGTTGAAGCCGTAGCCGCCGGGGCCCTTCACCATGTGGCAGAGGCGCGGCCTCGGCTCGACGGGCGTCCCCGGAGAGGACACCTGCGGGGGGAAGATCCAACGTTCGTCGTCAGCTTTGTCGTCGTTGTTGACGTCGTCGTCAGCATCGTCGTCAGCATCGTAGTCGTCGTTAACGTCATCGTCAGCATCGTCGTCAGCGTCGTCGTCGACGTCGTCGTCAACATCGTCGTCGTCGACATCGTCGTCAACATCGCCGTCAGCATTGTTGTCGTCGTTAATGTCATCATCGTCAGCAGAGTTGTCGTCGTGGTGGTCATCTTTATCGGCACTGTCGTTACGATCGTCATCATCTTTTAATATTGTTGCCATCGCCAGTGTTACGATCGTCGTCGTAACGTCGTCATCTTCATCAGTATCAAAATACACAGTCAATCATCGTCTTCATTGTCGCCACCGTCATCATGATCGGCAGGGTCATCGTTAATATTGTTGTCATCCTCATCGTTTTCATCGTCATCACAATTTTAATCCTTATCATCATCGTCATCATGTTCTTATGTCATCATCATCATCATCATAAAAATAGACTGTCATCATCATAATCTTCAAGATCATCATCATCTCTCATTATCATCAATATCAGTAGCAGCATTTACACAAAATTATCATGATCATCATCATCACATACTGGAGGACTCCTCTTATCCACAGCCCGATCACCCGTGACACCTATTATCCGCGGGTGTTAAAGCCTGCGAGAACCCCCATTGACCATCCTGTTATCCGCAAATTATTCCCAAAGTTCATCAAGGGAAGGGTGTGCAGTCACCCCACCCGCGGTTGATTTAGCGGATGAGTGACGCAAAGTCGCGGATAACCCTGCAGATGGCAGGACCCTACGATATTTATCACTAAGTGTATCGCCGTGGAGAGGAGTTATCCTGAATCTTGAGGTTATCCCAAAAAAATATGTAAATCATCATCATCATCCATAATATAGGTTGTTGGGTTAGATCGCGTAAATAAATTAACGTGTCGTTAAACCCGCCACCACCTGACACATTACGGTTTTGCCATGTAAAACAGGACTTGCCAATTCGTCACTAGTACAGCACTAGTGGGTAGTGTATAGTGTAGTACACTAGTACAGCACCACCGGTGTGTTGGAGAGCCAAGCCACAACATTTACAATCTGATTGCGACGTTTCGCCGGTAATCACAACCAGCTCCACCATTTTCTGGTTTGAAGAAAAAAGTATCCTGCCCGTCGAGGTTCGTCAGTTTAACACGGAGGCTTTCGCGACCAATAGCATCGGTGTATTGAAGAACGCTGGCGAAGACAGCGGCAGAATGTGGACATCCAAGAATTAAAGAAAATCATTCGAGGACCCAAACGTCATCGCACCGTCTCGCTTCGACATTGCCCGAAGGCACCGGTGGTGTCACCATCGACCACGTGAGAACATCACACCACCACCTCTCGTGCAAATTGAACATTGTCCACAGAAATTCCATTCCTCAAACATTCACAGGCCAATGTCTAACCCCTGTCAAACATTACAAACATCGGGTGGCAACATCAGGGGTTAACACGTTGAATAAATAACAGTTTAAGTCAACATTAAAAGTATTTTTTTTCCTATCACTCAGGAGACGAAGATTTCAATGTTTGGACCGATATCCTATCTTTAGGGAACATATCCTGAACAATCTAACTTCTTGATGGTCAGTAGGCTGAAACGCTTACATCTTTGCAACCCAAAAAACCCACAGCTCTTATCTTTAAGCTATGCACTTAGGATGACAGCCCTGGACTCACCTACGTAATTTTTTACGAGAGAAAAAAAAGACTTTAAAATTACAATCAAGCCATCGATAATGATTGTCCAGTGACTATAAATGTGTCATTAAAGCAGCACCACCCGACAAAGCCAATTGGTAAGGTTTGTCACGTCAACAAAATGCACCAATTCATTGCTTGTTCAGCCCACCGGTGTCTCGGACAGTAAATCCACAACGTTTACAATCTAAGTACCGTGACGTTTCGCTGGTAATTACATTCATCTTCCTGGTGGCTTCCACACAGCAGTGCGCAGCCGATGAAAAGATAATGCTGCCCGACTGACTCCGAGTGAGACCTCTGCTGTCAAACCGGATGCTGGTCACGAGCAAAAAGGGACACGCCAAGTGAAGTATGTTTAGCAAAACTCCCATAACCAAGATGGCATTCGGGAGACGTTTGGCCATCAGTGTATTGAAGAACGCTGGCGAAGAGAGCAGAAGAATGTGGACGCGTCGAGAACCCAAACGTCCCCGCACCGTCCGACTTCGAGATTGCCCAAAGACGCCGGCGGTGGAACCATCGACCGCGTCAGAACACCGACAGGTCGATGTGCACGTCTCCGTCACGAATGGACAATTATGGACACAAGCCACAGTAGCGCGTGCGATTGTGGCCATGCGGCCCAAACTATGGACGGCAAAAGTAAACCCACTGTGGCCTGCGAGCTCCTTCAACGGAGGAGGAATGGCAAAAGTTTAAAAAAAAATTTCTCTCTCCTGAATCCCGCTCGTCGTGACCAGCAGCAGACCTCGACATTGGCATTTAGCTCGTGAATATATTGCCACGCGCAAGAATAGAACAGAACTGACAAAAAGGCTGAACTTTTACATATAATAATTATTATTATGCATGTTAGGAACGGACATGTGACTGTTCAGTGCACTTCAGTGAACTTGTTTACAGCGAGGGAGCCGAAATGTGCACATCTGACAGGACAGGCGCTGTGCTGGGCTCAGCGCTTAGCTCAGTAATGACGGCAATTTCCCCCTTTGCCCACGAGCGGCACGTACCGCCACGGGGGAATTTTCGAAAGCTGGATACAACGTTGGGTGGTAACAGAGGAGCGAAGGATGTGTTTTTTTCCCCCTTCTTTCTTTTATAATGCAAGTGAAAATATTGAGATAAGAAAAAAATAGCTGGAGTGGCAGAGTAGCTACGGACAGCGCACTGCGCTAAAAGCATCGGCCCACTTGAGTTCAATTCCCGGCCACGGCTAACAAATAACTGTTCAGTGCACTCATTAACAGCGAGGGAGAGAAATGTGCACCGTGTTGGCGAGATGTTAACGGCCCCGCCTGGTATGGAGGAGGTTGTGGGTTTGATCCCGACCCTGACTCCGGTCTATTCGGAGTTTGCGTGTTCTCCCCGCGGTCGCGTGGATTGTTCTCCAGGTCCTCCGGTTTTGCCTTCCACATTTAGAATCAACGTGCGTTCAAAGTATTTGGCTGCTATAAATGTCCACGTGATAAGCCACTTCCTTGAGCTGTCGTTTGCAGCCAGGTCGCTTCTGAAAAAAAACTACATAGCTCAGTGGGCCTTACCTGGTAAAATAAAAATAGTAGCAGCTGTGGCAAGTGTGGATTGAACCTGAACCTGTGCAGTAGCTATGGCCTCACTGGCCTAGGTGAACTTGCCCTGAAGTGAGGACCTGGTGTGGTGTGTTAACATCGCCACTGGGGAGACAAAGGCAGCCGGGCGTGGCGCTGGCCACCCCTCCCCTCGTGTGCTGTAACCACCTTCAAAAGGTGCTCACTAACAGCACTTGCCCCAACAGTGAGGCTATACGGGGCATCT
This sequence comes from Lampetra fluviatilis, assembly GCF_964198595.1. Classification (NCBI taxonomy): domain Eukaryota; kingdom Metazoa; phylum Chordata; class Hyperoartia; order Petromyzontiformes; family Petromyzontidae; genus Lampetra; species Lampetra fluviatilis. Next base: position 2,402,131 of record NC_136309.1, on the reverse strand, counting down.
TTGTCTTTTTGTACGTGTGGGATGTGGGTGTGTGGTATGTGTGTGGGGGGTGTGTGTCCACTGGGGAGTACGCCGAGGTGTGTGTGGGAGGTTGTGTATGTGTGTGGGCGTGCGTGCGTTTCACACGTACAAATCGTGCCGAACATATTAAGCATTTTTTTTAAATATTTAAAGTAATGAATGTTTCGTAAAACTGCCATTTGCATCACTAGATTCAGTGCTGCCCTATCTTCAGAGAATCAACAAACAATGATACTAAACGACGGCAAGGTGAGACTTGCGATTGTATTTCTATCTCGAGACCAAGTCGATGCAGACTCACTGAGCATCGAGAGGATCAACGATGGGACAACGTCGACTGGTTCGTGGGCCCACCACTGATCTCAAAGCACACGCCCGGTTGCCCCTCACTCATCCGGGCTTCTATCCGCAGAGCCCACGGCTCCCAAGAGGAATGTTCCGGGTTGGAAACCCGGTGTGGGTTGGGAGGTTAACTCAGCCCTTTCAATTTCCTCTCCAAAAAATGTTTTGTCAAGAGCTGTAGTGGAGCATTCTGGGTATCTAAAAAAAACAAGTGAACCGACTTGCGTGCGGAGAGATGTGGAACACGACTAAACGAGAATGTATTTATTTAAAATGAGTACGTATCAGCAAATCTTGATCGTATTACCCAGGAGGGGGGTGGGTTTACAACCGCACGTGGCAGACAAACCGATAGAGTTTAAAATCTCAGAGCTGGAACACGGCCAAATGAAAATGGGGAGGAAAAAAACAACGAATGTCATCACGATGAGTTTCGCTTGTGTACGGCACTGTCGACTGGACCAACACCATCACTGTACACTTGAGCAACCCGGTTCAGCCACGGGCAGCGGCTCAAAACCCCAGATTCCAACCCAGGCCCCCCTCAGTGTTGCCCGCTCGGTTCTTTGACCCCTGGCCCAAAGCCAGCCACCTTCTGAGAGAGAGAGAGAGCACGCGTGGTGGTTTAAATGTTGCGAGTCTTAGGAGGAAACCGGGCATTCCGCAGGCATGGCAGGCTTTCCTCTGACCTCCGGGGCAGTTTCATTCCTGTCTCTGAGCGATGCACACCCCAGCCTCGCAACGTGGCCGAGCTGATGCTGCGACGACCCCGAATTTAAAGGCAATCGTTTGTTACATTTTACCGGCACCGTGGCTGTGTGAGCGATAAGTCAAAAGTGTCAGGCGTGGCGGCTCATGCGCCCACCTGCAGTTCGCCCAGCGTGCCACTGGCGAGGCTTGTGGCGTGCTGGTGGGCAAATTCGACGATTTTACGATGTTATGCTCCCTGTACGCCCCGGCTGCCCAGTGCGGTGAAGTATGATCACATGACCCTCAACCCCCGCCTCGGATCCACATGGCGTGGGGAAGCCCTTATCCAGCAGTGGATTTACAAAGGGCTGTACGTGTACAATGAGACATTTTGAGATGAATCATCCAGTGTTAATTATACTTGGGTATAGAATGTCAATCAATTCAGAGAAGGGATCATTTGTCCACCTTTCTTGGTAAGGGAGAAATGTTTGCTTGTCACACTGGTGGTGATGAAGTTAATGTACGTGTAAAACCATTAGCCTATTCCATAAATAAGCCATATTTTCCAGGGATTATTTGGTAACGGTGAAGTGGTGGTGATAAGTGATGGGTGGTGACTGTGGCTGTATTAGCGTGGATAAAGGTGGCGACTGTAGTATTGGTGGGTGTAGGTAGGTCAAAGTGACGTGAGTGGTGGTGATGGCGAAAAATGTGGTATTTGAAATGGTGGAGGTGGAAGTGGTGATGATGATGGTGGTGGTGGCGATGATACTATTGTTGACGACAATTATGCAATTTTTTATACAACAATGACGATGGTGGAGGTGGGAATGATGGATGGCTGTAGTGGTGGATGCAGTGGCAGTCGGAGTGCCCGTTCAGTGTCCAGTGTTGTTTGGGGGACGGCACCACGATCCTGAAACCGTATCGTAGCCTCTCCACCGTTCGGTTGCTATGCTCACGAGGGGGCGGCCCACACCACATCCGAGCGTGCCTCCCCCACCCATGCGTGCGGCTCTCAAGCCCTCCGGCAGAGTGTTCCCAAGTGCTCGCTGTCCCCGCTTGAGCGCTCACCGTGACTCACCGTGGGGCGGGGGGGGCGGGGGGGCAGAAGGATGCCGGGCAGCAGCGTGGCAGTGACCGGAGCGGCAGCGGTCAGCAACGGGACCAAGCTCGCTCACTCGTACGTGAAAAGGAAACCCACAAGGGGACTATCCGAGAGGATTACGGATGATTGCGGTTCAACCCGAAGCCGTCGTCAAACCGTCCTCGGCTTCAAGGAGCCGCCTGACCCCAACGCGGGAAGTGAATGCACACACGCCAACGCAAGACGGCCCGTGGGCGCGCGGATTGTTAAACATCAGGGGAGGCGTGTGGATGGTACTGGAGAGGTCCATCACCGCACCAAAGATGCCGTGTGCGAGCGGACACGGTGGTTAAAAAAAAAAGCGTGGGCAGGCCGCGGGAAAAAAAGTGGATAAAAAAATTAAAGTACACACGATTTGAATGCCAATATGAAAAAAACTCACAACACTGTTCCACAAAAGGAAAAAAATATATAATTGGCAATACCTCAGGCAATGGGCCCCCCATCGTATCACATGATACGATGGGGGGCCTATTGAGGGGGGTGGGGTGGGGGGGGGCATTTCGCAAGGCGTCGCCCATTATAAACTTAATTTTTGGGGCAGTGCTGCTGATGAATGTGAATTATTTTTTTGTTCATTACGTTTGTGCACCACCGCCAACGCAGCAGCATCATCATCATCACCGAATACATTAATTTCAAAATGTAAATGTGGATGATTCTGATCATCCATATTGGCCCCGCATGTCCGGCTCCCGGGTGTAAATTGTAGCGTGGCTGTAGATCTGCATGGTGCACGAGAGGAGTGCAAATTGGCCAATTTCCCTCAAGTCTCACACGAAACAAACAGGGCCCCACAATGGGCCTGTTGTTTTGTTGCTGGTGAATAAGGCCCCCCCTCCCCTCGCCTGCCCACGTGGCATTCTGCCCCTGTGGGCCTCCAGCCTTAGGCCTCCAGGAACCTCTGGACAGCCCCTGCTTGAGCAAAACGATGGCACTCGTCACTGTGGCTTGGAGATGTTAACTACCTCGCCTGGTGTGCAGGAGGTCGTGGATTCGATCCTGACCCTGACGCCTGCATATTTAGAGTTGGCACGTTCTCCCCGTTGCCACGTGGATCTTTTCTCAGGGTTCTTTCGGTTTTCCCCACCACATTTAGAAACGTGCGTTCAGAGTATTTGGCTGCTATACATTTGCACGTGAAAAGTCACTTTCGTTGAGGTCTCAGTTTTGCGGGCAGGTCACTTCGGAAAAAGAGCTATATAGCTCAGTGGACATTACCTGGTTAAAATGTAAAATGTTGTTTTTCTCATTCACAAAAAGCTTTAAAACTTGTATCGGACAGCCCACGATACTCAACTTACATGTCATGGGTGGGAGGAGAATGAACAACCCTCCCACGGAGACGTTCAAACTTCCTTCAAAGAAAGCTCATTAACTCTCACCTACGAGCCTTCTCTGTTGCTGGCTCCCTTTGATTAATATGCTTAGGGGCTCTTTGCTTAGCTTGGCAACTGCTAAAAGGATAAAAACAAAACACAATGTAGGCAGGGGTAAAATTTCGTGGAGTTCAGTGACATTTCACCGCATTCCCCAAAAGGTTGAGCACACACAAACACACACACACACCGCGAGCAGAACGTTTGCGAAACCCACGCGCCCACTGTTTTGTGAACAATGCAAAGCTCCAGCACTTTGGAGGCAAAGTCAGTTTCAAATGTCAAACGGGGCAATGAGGGACCCAACGCTCTTTGGGAGGGGTGGCCCAAAGCCATTGTTTGGTAAATTTTGTTCCTTCGCTTTTTTTTGGACTAATCACGCAAACTTTTCAATTTGTTTGTTTTGGATTGGATGTTGCTGCTTGGACCCCTCCCCCCACCACCATCACCCCCGTATGGGGGATCGGAGGGGGGGGCTGCGGAAGATCTGAGATGGTCCGGCGAGAGCTGGCTGCAACGTCCGCCGACGTTCAAAACAAACCGTGCGAGTGAAAGAGATCCCACGGAAGACGCGACCTCCCCCACGGCTGCCTGCAGGAGCACAAGGTCACCGGCCAGGCACAGCGGCTTCGGTGTTTCCCAGCATCCACATTTATTTATTTCCCCCCCCCTCCCCCAATCTATCATCACTGTTTTCGACCCTTCCGCCAATCGTATTTCTCCTCGTCGTCACATCAAGAAACGGAGAATCCATTCGGAAATCTCGCAAAGCCGTTTGTACACGCGGGAGGAAAATGGAGCACCCAGAGAAAACCCACGAGAGTGAGGGGGCAACACTCTATCCCACATAGTTGGGACAAATGGCATTAGTCCACAACTTGCTGGATCACCTTCTCTTTGCGAGCCCGGGGTAGGGCACCTCGACGCCAAACGGGTAGGCGGTTTCGCAACATTTGCGCGGTGGATCCAGCAACCCTCGCCGCTGCCTCCACGACGCCGGAATTACAGTCCGCGTGCAAGCGTAGCCGCCACCGCCCCCGACAATGTGGCCGTATCTACGCGCTAAAGACATAGCGAGTTGAGAGCAGGCGGGGCGATGTGGCGTTGCCCAGACAGCGGAGCCAACAGCAGCTGTCGATGCCTCAGGACACAAGATCAATGATGACACAGAGGTCTGTTTGCGGTAGGTCCACGAGCAGCTTGGACTGCAAGGGGAACCCGCCCGCCAAGGAACGCAAACAGGCCCCCGGGTCTCGAGAGCAACGGTAACTCATCTCAATGGTCACTCAACGCCGGGTTGACCCTGGGAATGTGTGTGTCTGGCTCTCTTTACTTTCTGCCACGAGGGTGCAAAGTGTAGGTGTGCATGTGGTAGTACAAGGCGGTGTGTGGGTGAGTTCTAAATAATAAATTCACTTGAAGGGAAGGCACAACCCAAAAGAACAGGAATAATCTACCTGGTTAATTTGTAAAATGTAGACACAAACTTAAGACGCGTCCCTCAGACTGATCAAAATTAGAGTGAAGCTTTTGCAAATTGTTACATTAATGAGCGTGCCAATTTTCGAAAATTGTATTTATTCATTAATTTCCTGTCCTATATTTTAGCCAGGTGAGTGCCCCATGAGACCAGCAGACGATCTCGAGGCAGACCTGGGTTACACAGAGCAATGCAAGAGTAAACAATGACATTTCTACGCGCAATTTGTCACGAGCAAAACTCTTAAGGTTGTAAGCAAAATAAATCCTTCTAAGCAGCGTAGACGAATACATTTGCACAGAGCACCATCGAGTAAACCAAGCGGCCGTGGTATATACAACGATCGCAGCGCAGACGCACTCACATGTTGTAAACTTTGAATGCAGTTCATCGTTAGAGCAGCGCGATTGACACGGAACAGACGGCACGGATTTTTTTAAAGCTGCTGCCATGTACGGCCCTCCCGTGCGCGTTTTTTTGCCTTTGTTACCGCCGCTACATGTTGCTCAGAAACGGCGTCCGACGTTTCGTGCCACGTGCTGCCGGGGAGGTTCTCCGCGAACTCATCAGAATTTCCCCAGCCGGCCGCGCGGAGCTAAAAACCGTCGGACATCTCGGCGCGAAGCAACGCGCGACACGGCCCCGTAGGGCACGAGTTTTAATGTCACCCCCCCGCGGCCACAAGAGGTGTGCTAGCATTCAATCGAATTGAAACCTTGAACTGTAACAATAAAACAAAAATTTGCCGAGCTAACCTCATCACTCCCCTTCTCTGCTGTGGTTCCCCCCACCTCGTGCACGTTCCCACCCTTTGGGCTGCCATCCCCACACCGGCGTTGCCCGTCGGCCCGCGACGCCTTCGGCCGTGATGTGTCCTGGCCCCCAAGGCCGGCTTAAGTTTTCTCGACCGTCAACACGACGCCGCCTCTTGATTTCTCCTGTTTTCGTTCCCAGATTCACGTGCTCCTCGGCGGAAAAAGGCCATGGGACTAAGACGACCTCCCAACCAGAGAGGAGGAGGTTCAGCTCATAAATCATTTACGTGGTCGCCCAGTATGTTTCAGAATTTCAGAATTTCAGATATTTTTTTTCAAAGCCACAACTTCCATTGTTCGTCGCGAGCTCCACCTCGCCAACTTCCTGCTGCCTCCCACTTTTACGCGAGCAGCCACTGACGGGGGGGGGGGTGGAAAAAAATCCAACCCGGTCCTTGGTCTTAACATAAAAATAACATCATCGACCGCATCTCTGTATTTGCTCATTTGTCGCACACGTAGACATTTGGGACGTAAAAAAAGACGGCTCACAAGGTCACGAAGGATCCACGCCCCTTGCAGAATCGCCCGGCCAACGCCCTTGCCACCAAGTAACTTTTGGTCGCGTCACTGCGATATATTTTTCGCGCCGGAGAAAGATGAGAAAGAAAACAGAGTTTATGCTACAAGCAAGAATTGTGTGGGGGGCAACGGATGTGTGGGGTTTGCGACCCTCCCGAACCTGCTCAGGTGTGCGTGTGTGTTAGCGAAAAGCCGCTCTGAAAATTATCTTCGGCAGCAAATAGAATACAGGACTGTCGAGACAAATCGACGGAATTGGCAAGAATGTCAGTTCTCTCGGTATATTTTAATCAAAGCTGCTTCCCTGCCAACGCATACATTAGATACTTGACTCACTGAGCTTGCTTCTGGCCTTCACAGTCCAAATGTTACCTCGCCCCACCCATCTATATATAATGTTTATTTCCAAAACAGCAAACACATAGCATTTTATGCCAGAAAACGGTTCAACCTTTGTGTAGAGTAACGAGCAGTCAGCAAAACTGAGCACCAGAGAGAGGCCTCTTGCCGGTGGCAGTTTTAATTAAATCCACCCTCCCGTGCTTTCGGCACCCACACGTTCACAAAGTCGGGGGGGGGGCAGGCAGAATGTTTTCAATTTTTTCTTCTACAAAGTCAATATACTGGGCGGTATGGTAGTGGGTGGTTTTTGTTGTTGTTGTATGTCTCCACACTATGTACACCAACAGCCATATGAAGATTTGTTTGGAAGCCTCCAATCTCACTGGGGTTTTTTGGGTTCTGTTATCACTAAATCCAGCACTTTATTAACTGAAAATATATGTTTTTCGCGGTCTTTAAGCAAACCAAAAAAATCGTGGCACTCAACTATATTACTGCATGGCCAAAACCAAAAACAATATTTATCTTAACGGAATTTATATAGCGCCTTTGGTTCGCCTTAATCAAGGCGCTTTACAGAGAATTGACAATGGTACAACGTCGTGTGTCAATGGTGGTAGGTGAGGTGAATGCAACAGATGGCAGGAAGCAATTGGGGCAAATCTGTAATGATGCGTGATTTTGGTGAAAGCGAAATTGATGACAGTAAATGATGATGAATGGATTGAATTCATGGCGGTCCATGAGTGGCAGCCGCATGATGAGTATTATGAAGAGGGAACAGTAACGGAGGCGGTGGTTATGAGCGGGAGATTGAGGGGGTTGTGGGGTGAGCTTGGGAACAAAAGTGAGTTGAGTGAGGAGCGGGAACTTATCGAGTGAAGGTGAGGGGGAGGTTTGTTCCAGTGAAGAGAGCGACAGCGTGGATTGAGCACAAGGAGGAGGAACAGAGAGAGAGGACAGATTGAGAAGGTAGAGGGCGAGAAGGCGATGTAGAAAGATGCAAGAGTGGCAAGACACGGTGGGGCAAGACCATGAAGGGATTTGTAGACCAAGTTGAGGAATTTAAACAGTCAATGGTAGTACACCGGGAACCGATGCGGTCGAGGTACAAGAATTGTCGGGAAGGTTGAATACATCTTCTTGGTTCTTTCGGTAAAGTCACGTAGAAGGGAAATAATAAAATAATAAAAATAAAACATATTAAAATAATTCTCACGACGTTTCGGCCACAGCGCAAGCAGCCGTCCTCAGGTGAAGAACAGGTCTGTCGGAAAGACAGCGTCTTTTTGACAGACCACATTCAGACGCTGTCTTTCCGACAGACTTGTTCTTCACCTGAGGACGGCTGCTTGCGTTGTGGCCGAAACGTCATGAGGATTATTTGATTATGTTTTATTTTTATTATTTTATTATTTCCCTTCTACGTGACTTTACCGAAAGAACCAAGAAGATGAATCTCTGCAGTCACAAAAGCTTTAAATCGAAGGTTGAATATAGATAACAGAAAACTGCTGTTTTCACATTGCATTTCCAGCCACCAGGTCTGAGGCTAAAGGCCTTGTATACTAGGCCTTAGCCTCACTTCGGCTGGCTCAAATCCATTGACGTCAGGATGTAGCACTCAAAGGCTTCTGTCCTCGACAAAAGGCTGCATCGTGGGAGTAACTGCGGCAAGTGCATCTGATGATGATGAAGATGTTTGATTTGGCGGAGGCAGGATTGGGACCGGCAGGAAGCTCAGCCATGAGTGGGTGTGGTTCTGTCCATTGGGCTCATTAATCACCATCATTGTATTTTAACATCGTACAAAAATAACATTAATACGGAAATAATGCAGGTTATTTTAATATTTAAATGACTGACATTTAACGTAGTGTAACAACAGGAAAGGTAAACTGTCAAGCGTTTTGTTTTTTGACAAAGTGTCGATCTGATGCAATGGTTCTAGAAAATTCGGGTATGCCTTCACTTAGCGTTTAATACATCCAATGTCCTTTATTTAACAAGGCAAGCACCCAGACCTTGTAACTTTAGCTCGGCATGTGCTTGGATTACTACGGCAGGCACGGTGTATACGGCTTCGGGAAAGCAATGGGTCTCCCTGCTGAAATGGAAAATTGGGTAGCCCGAATATACACGGCATTCCAATGGCAGGGGCAATTTTTCCATTATATTTTGATTCATAATAAGGGATTTTTGAGTTCGATCACGTAAATATATATGTCGGGTGCTAGCGGGTTTAACGCGATCTAACCTAAAAACAACATTTTTATGGATATTGGTCGTGAAAGCCTACGTGTTAAACTAATTTTTTTTGTATTGTTTACTTCCAACAAAGTGGTACCCATATACGCAACTTTATCGACCCCCAGATGGATGATAGGCTAAGTATAGCCATGGCACGGAGCTGGTTTTGCAACCTCCCAATTACACGTGCGGCACTTTGACGGTGGCAGCGTTTGTTTAAGCAGGTAAACTCTGGACCAGTTTAGAGTTTTCCGAGGCCTCAGCAGTTCGTGACCAGTTGCACAAATACCACTGGGTTGCCTTACGTTGGGGGCGAGAGCATTCCGCAACACTCATTGGGCCCATCCAGCGCAGTACGGCAACCGTGGCTCAAACGTGAGAACAAATGTTATAACTTGCTCCTTCCTCGTGCCGATGGCTTGTGGTGGACTGCGCGACAGTGAGTTTTGGCGACACAAAAAGTCACATTCTGTTCGCACAATTACCGGACGATGCAATTTGGATTCATGACCGCATCTAAAATGCCTCTCAAGAGACGCTGGGCACGAAAAAATTCGGGCTTGTTTTTGTAAATAACATCGGCAGAGAACAAAATCGTTTGGAACCCCTCTACTTGAATAGGGGCAGGGTGTCAACTGCACGGATGACTGGACAAGGGGCCTTCCACAGACTGTGCGAGAAGCAGTGGGAGGGGGGCAAGCTGCCACGACTGGACATCTTTGAAAAAGAGCTTCACAACTCATCGGATTCCTCCAGTCTAAATAACGATTCTGATGTCGTTCCGTAGTGTAACACCAGGGGGTTGCTCGTTTTCGCTGGACAGCTGCGCTAATCTTCGTGCCGGGATGCTTCCGCGCGTTGTGGGAGCTTCTTCGGCGAAACGTCGGACATCGGGCGACCCGAAAATACGCCCGAGAGGGGAGCGACGTCCACCGGCATCTTTTGGCCGCCGACACGACGATTTTCGTTGGTTGAAAAAAGAAAACGTCCCTCCTGCTGAACCCGCATAGAGAACCCCAAACGTGTCTTCACTTCGTGTGCATGCATGTACATTGAACTTCTTTCGGCACAGTACATAGCCAACCGTTCGACATCGGCAAGAGAGACGGACCCTTGTCTGCGTAATTTATTTTCGCAAGAGAGGGATGTGTCCGTGCCCACGGATGAACGGCGGCGTGTTCAAGCAGCGCGCCGTATTAACTCCGCTTCCTTTAGGCCACGCCACTCCACCTCCTCCTCCTCTCCCCTCAGAGACCCTCAGCTGCGGACGGACAAGTGCCACTAGCAGTCGGCCAGTAGTGACCGCACGTCAAAACAAAATCCACGCCGCTTGGCTTCAACTTCGACCCCATCCATGAACGTGGTTCTGGCCTAACGCCCCCCTCCCCATCCTCGAGTGGCAGCTGCTGCCGTGGCAACCTGAAACCAACAGCGACTTTAAGAGACTCCACTCCCTCGCATCCTGACAAGTGGATTTCTTATAAACACGCTCAAACGTAACAAACAAAACAAAAATCGATGCTCGTTGATTATTTCACTTTGTGACGAGTGTCGTCTCTGTGCGTTTGCGCGGGGGTAATGGAATCATCTGCTGCAATCCACTCCATCAACCGCAGCTGGGGCGGTGCTGTGTGTGGTTGCGACGCATTGCTGTGGCCGCACAGTGCGTGGTTGTCGTTTTTTGTCCGTGAGCATGTGTGCGGTTGCTTGAGTTGTTGTTGTTGTTGCTGCTGCTGCTGCTGCAACTGGGGCATTCACTCTTTAGAGCAGGAAGAGGGCAGCGTGGTTGCGCGTGGCTGCGGACGTGTCCAAGTACGTGCGCTGTGGGGTTACGGTTATTATTTTATAGCCTTCTCGCTGCTCTGAAGAAGACGCCACTGGCAGAAGCGTTAGCCCACCACAGATTCAGACATATCTGCTCCAGTTGCACTACCGCATGAACAACGGTAGTGACTTGTAGTGTTGTTTACAAACAATTAGCATGACTACCAAACTTGTATTTGTTTATCACAAGCAGAAGGAAGCTAGTTCAAACATTGCCTACGTGTTAAACTTACCCATCATCTCGATTTAAAGCTTTCGTGACTGCAGGGATTCATCTTCTTGGTTCTTTCGGTAAAGTCACGTAGAAGGGAAGTAATATTTTATTATGTTTTACTTTTATTATTTTTATTATTTTATTACTTCCCTTCTACGTGACTTTACCGAAAGAACCAAGAAGATTACCCATCATCGTTAGGGTGAATTAAAACAGATACGCGTTTGCCCCTGCCATGTGAATGTGGAATTTCCACCACTGCTTCTGGGTTGCCAGTGGAGATGGAGCACTGCCCTAAGGCTCACTTTGAGTACAGAACCACTTTGCCGTTACTGCAGAATGATAATCCCTCTCAATTTCCCATCAACTGAGAGGCCCTTGTAATCAACAAGTCTATTTTGTAAGGGTACGTGAATTAATTGTTGCTCGTTAAGGCAGCGGTCAAATGCTGTGATTCACTTGTGATGGTTGGCTGGATATAGAGATGGGGGAATCGATAACACCGTTGTGCAGACACACACACGCACTTGGCAGCAGACCAATGCATCGTTAAAACAAATTAAGATTGTGATAGTAGACAGCCCTTTGCCAAGCCTGCTTGATGAAGGCCTCCCCATGCTGTTCCAGCCAGTGGCGGGGTATGTTCGAGCATACTTCACCACTCCGGTCAGAGCGGGTCGATGAAGATGGCAATGGGTGCTAAAGGAACGGTTTAAACACCACTAACTACTGATGTTAATCCTGTCCAGGTATTGAACTGAGGCCGCAAGTGCTTAATAAATACTAGAGAGCTGGAATATCTGATTATTTAAGTAATCGATGACTCTGCCAATTATCCGTTTCATTTACTCAACTTATCGGATAACACAAAAATAGTTGGGAGGGAAAAAAACTCAAATCTGATCTCTGTTCCTACACGAGCGTGCCACTGGCCGGGAGGTGTTGGCAGGGGCTCGGTGACTTTCATGGGCACCAATCAGTCGCATCACGCTGGCCATTGCCTGCAGGGGGTTTCCCACCTTCAGGAAGCAGCATGTTGGGGGCGTCGTCATCTTCAAGTTCAAGTTCATGTATTAGGTAGAGCCCTGTGAGCCATTCGGCTCTTGAATCGGGTGCAACCGCAACAAACAAAAAACAAAAACATGAACAAAAAAACATCTTAAAGTGAATATGTGATTGAGTGCAAACAGAAAATCCAAGAAAAGACGGCAAAATATTGCAGAAAAAGCACCGTACACCAACACTGTGTGCAAAAATCCCAGTGGGATGCAAGTCAAACAACAACAACAACCACAAGACAACTTAGATTAAGGCCATCAGTCTAACTCTGTACTACAACAAACAAACATGGCCAAACCAAAAAACTAAATCACCAAAATAAAGCCATAAAAGCAATGAAACAGTGCAGGTCATAGGAACTGTGACCGAATTTTCACAATAAACGACATAAACAACATGTATTACCAAACTCTGCAGCCATAGCTGGCTGCATGAGTCACTCCACAACAGTAGGAGCATCAGTCGAAGTATCAACATTTTTCAATGCACCTTTAAGGGGGGCCTCAATAAAAACGGCCACGAACAAATGGTTCGTCGATTACAGATTCGTAGCGGCTCAGCGGGCTCTCAATCTACTCGACGCCCAAGCTCGGATAAACGCGAGCTAAAAAAAACAAACTCAACAACCCACGAGGCACATCGTCGCAAAGGAATGTTTTGCCATGAAGCCGGTTGCATGTGCAGCAGAGAGAACTGCTGACCGTAATTTTCTTTGGCTGGGAGGACCCATTTTTCAACAACAACAAAAAAGAAGCACGCTTTTTTTTATATATATTTCTCGTCTCGTGTGGCTGGGAGTTGTTAAGGACGGTTATTGTTTTTTTTCTCCAGGCAGTGTTTTTGTTATAAAGTTGCTGAGCGTGCCCAGCTGCCGTTGGACTGGAGACTCCACCACGGCAATGTGTTTTCGCCGCTGGGCCGGCTGGGAATTTCAGATTGCGTTAATGCATCGCGGATGGTAATCGCAGATATGGATCTCACATTGACCGGGTGGGATCATCAACCGATAGAAATATATATTTCACCGTTTTAATATCGGTACTTGAGCTCGCAATGCATGCGTCAGATCGCGTGCTCGTCAAAGAAAAGCAATGCTTTTCGTGTCCGTGTGACCTCCTCCAGTCACTGCAGGCCGCTAAAATTCACCGCACACAGAATTTAAAATTTTAAGACAATTCATTGAATAGTGATTGGTGTGGAGAGTTGAGAGCAATCATAACACTCGTAATAATGATGATGATTATGGAATGGGTTTATCCAGGAAACACTCCATGAGTCCCAAGACTCTTTTTCATGAGCGCCCCTGCAGTGGATTGGCTCGACTAATTCCGTTATTAACCACTGAGCCATAACCGTCCGCAGTTATGTACGTTTGTTGAACTTCTTTCGCACCATCCATAGGCAACCATGCCAATCGGAGGTGCGGGCCACACGACGTTGAATCAATGCAAGGAAAATTTATGAAATAAAAAAAATCTATTACCCAGATTACACCACTTTCAAAATAGTAGATACAAGATTACAAACAAGTCACTTCTGAAAACCGTGAGCTGTTGGTAAGTTGAACCGGTTTGCAGGTCACGTGCGACACTCCTGGACATTACGAAGCTTCCTTCCCCGTGCCCCCCAATACAAAAGCCAGACGACACCCAACCACGTCCAGCCAGATTGCGGCTGTTTATCTGGTGACCCACCAACTCCAACCACACGTGTCACACACGTGTCACAAACACACGGGCGGTCAATAGCGGCGGGTGCTCTCCAGTAAATTCGATGCCTTCCCCCCCCCCCCGTCTATCGCTCTCTCGAGCAGAGGCCAGGATATTGTCAATGTCTGACACATTCACAAAAGGTCATCCTCCCCACCACGTCGCCTCTTGATGAATAACACAGCTCTCTCGCTCTCTCCCGCTCGCTACTCGCTCCCCGTTCTGTTTGACAGAACGCGAAGCTGTGGAGGCTTGGGAAAATCCTGCACATGATCGATCATCATGTACCGAATTCTTCACATTGTCATCACGACGAACTGCGAGGCCCACGCGGCCTTCCCTGAACGTAACCGATAGGAAAGAAAAAAACCCCGAAATCATCGTGGCAGGGCCGCAGCGGAGCGCACATGTGAAATACCGAGGGCAATTGTTGGAATTGCTACGGGTTATTAGATTTTTTTTTATATATCTTGAGCAATTACCGAAGGGCGGGGGGGGGGCAGCGTAAGACTTTGAAGCTGCCGTGTTTAGTGTAGCCACTGGAGTGTTTATCTTCAGCGGCATCGCTTTCATCTTACCGTAGTATGTTTGTTTGTGTACAGTATTGTGATTTCCTTTTGTTTGTGTTCAGAATCATTGCACAGTAACTACCCTACACAGTTAGCGCACTGTATAGAATGGGCCAGATGTCTTGTGACCCACCTCCCCATTTAATTTTCTAAAACATTTCTAATTATAGTTTATTTAAAACAAATTAATATGCAAATGAAAACCAATTGAGGGGTAAAAAAAAATTTAGGGGGGGGGGGGGGTCACAAGAAATCTGGACCACACTCTGTACCGCGGTTTGATTTCCCGGCCACGGCTAACATCAGTGGGCAAGTCATATCTGAATCCATCCTGCCCGGGGGGCGCCGCTCCGCCAAGCCACACTGACCGGCGTGGTGAAGTATGGTCAAACTACCTCCCCATAAACTTGGCAGAGTGGGTGGTGGGAGCGGGAATTATGAAAGAGCATTCGCGGATCCTATACAGCTCGCGCCGACAACTGGCAATGTCGCCGGTGAAAGGGTCGCTTTGGATAAGAGGATTTCCACCGCACTGTACAGGTTGGTCCAGAAGTCTTGGGACCCCCCCCCCCCCCCCCCCGTTTCATTCCCGACAACTTAATTTTTTTTAAAGGTTTATTTAAAACAAAAATGTATATGCACAGGGAGGGCTTTTGGGCTTTTCGGGTGGGGGGAAATGTTAGGGGGTCAATTGATTGTGGGTCACGAGACATCTGGACCACCCTGTAATCTCCTTGGCCTCCATCCGCCAAGTGTTTCTGGCTGCGCTGTGTTATCTCGCCCCGAACTCACTCCCATCAATTCCGACCGCTGCCAAACGAGGCCTCGAGGAGTTAGATCCAGCTGTGCAAGTTCACGGTTCCTGCGCAGCCCTGCTATGATGCCGTTCACCTTAGGGGCCCGTCCATAAATGACGTCACGCGATTTTGTACGATTTTTGACCCCCGCCCCCACTCGTCACACGGCGTCACAAAAAGTCAGACCCCCCCCCCCTCAAATATGACGTCACAAAGCTCTGCCCCCCCCCCCCCAAAACCATATTTCCATTTTTAAAATAAAACATGCTTCAAATCGCTTTAAACTATTGTCATTGCAGTGCGTATTTAATTATTTAATGTGGCGCTGCACTCCGATGTTGTAGGAGAAAACATTTCTTAAAAAGTCAATTCAATTAAGTAGAACGTGTTGGTCTATATTTATTTAAAGTTGCGCATTTTGATGTGACGTCACATTTCTCACCCCCCCCCCCCGTCATACATCATCACAATGTCTGACCCACCCCCTCAGGTGCGTAACGTCATTTATGGACGGCCCCTTACCGGAGGATGGTGGTGGTGGGGGAACAAAAGAACGGGACATTCCTCCAATCCCGTTACTTTCACATGTTGAGAGACAAGCCTTAGTTTGGAGCTCGGGTCTCGGAGTCTTACTGTTGTCAAGGGCCTTTCATATTTTTTTTTTGTTCTCGACTGTAAATTATTCATCCTGATCATTCGCGCGCGCGTGCCGTCTCATTATATAACCGTCCCCGCTTGCTTCTCCCCCCCCCCACGCCCCCCGCTCTTCTGAAAAAACCTCTCGTCCACATCGCGTTAAACAAAAACCCCCACAAACAAACAGCAGCGCGGCAATTATTTTCGTCTCACATTCTGTCCAAGCGGCGAGCAGCGGAGCAATTTCCAGGAAGCTACAAACGACTGCGGGACCGTATTCGCTGTCCCACCGACCGACCGGTTCAACGTTTAAGTCTTAGGGCCCGTCCATAAATGACGTCACGCAATTTTGGACGATTTTTGACCCCCCCCCCCCTCGTCACACGGCGTCACAAAAAGTCAGACCCCCCCCCCCCTCAAATATGACGTCACAAAGCTCTGCCCCTCGTCACACATCGTCACAAATGTCTGACCCCCCTTAGGTGCGTGACGTCATTTATGGACGGCCCCTTAAGTCCGGGGACATCTGCGTGCAAACCACGACCCTTTTCTAAAACTTCCGAAAGCGAAGCAACTCACGAACGCTACCGGCGTGCCGCTTAGCGGCTTGGCCTCACCACGGAAGAGGCGATTTTTGTAGCGATGCGGTCCAAACGCTCGCCAGCTCAAGCCGCGCTGACAAAGCCTTAATACCTGCCCCACCGTGCGACGCTAATTGGACACGACTGGCCAGAGGGACACATTGGGTCGGGGTGTGGAGTGGCCCTGGTATTATTGGCCCAGTAAATGTCTGCACAGGTGTCGCGCATCCTGAGCCAGGATTATGGCATTTGGGCGACAAGGAATACGCAACGCGGCCTCCCCCGTTCCCGTTGGTGACCGCTCGCTGGAGGGGCTCGCACTCGGCTCAGCAGTTTTGCTTTGCAAATGACATCTGGGGTCACACGGGTGAGGGTGTGTGTGTGTGTCCCACCCCCAACGTCGGCTCAGGCTTAAATGGGTAAACCTTGCGGGCACGGCTTGTGTACAGATAATCAGCATTGGGGAGACGAAGGCGGCCGGGAGTGCGTGGCGCTAGCAACACCACCCACCCACCCCCCCATGTATGGCATGCCAGCACTTGTCCTAACAGTTAATAAAATCAAACAAGGAGTCTCTGTGCGTGTCTTTGTGGTCCGCAGTACAGTGGAGCAGTGGTAACTGCAATCCGCTATGAACCCGGCGAGCAAACGTGACTTTTGTGTCCTGGGCACTGTTAACATCACCAGTTGCACGCGACATCTCAAACGACCCTGGGCTGCTCAGTACAACAACTTGCGTTGGACCAGCGTGACGAAATATGGCCAAGCAATCCCCCCCACAACCAACACGGTTTTGTGTGTGGGGGGGGGGGGGGGAGCCCCTCATCCAGCAGTGGATGGACCAAGGGTCTGTAGAGTATTATAATTATTATCGAGGTATATTTTTTGACCGGGCAGCTGGGACACAACGAGCGGGTGAAGTGGAGACCACGGGTGGGGTGATATCTGCCATTCATCTCAGTCGGTTAACGCACAACGCTGGGGGTCTGTCTCCCGTGACATCCCGCCTGCCTCCGCCACGACGCTTGGCCTCCGAGGCAGGGCCGTATTATCCAATAGGCCCTGTGCGCCTAGGGCCTACGGAAACTAAAGGGCCTACTAAACTATACATTTTTTAATGTTTTTTTTGTTTGTACATTATGATAAAAAAAATGTAACCAAGATATCTTCTTGAATAAATAAAGACATTTACTTAACAAGGATAGGCACAGTGTATATATAACAAGGCAGAGTTGTGTCGTTTTTTTTATAAGGCGAGAGATAAATTAACACCAGAGATGAACTTTGAGATTTTTTTTCATTGCATCATCAATAACATCTTCAAATGGTGTTTGTCGCACACTCTCGTTCTCAATAGAGAGCGGTGCAAGGGAAGGCAAAGGCGTTGTGACAGCGGCGGTAGTAGTGACATGGGGCAGCAGCAGCTCCAACTGAAGTGGCCTAGGGCCTACAAGAACCTTCGGCCGTCATCAAAATTCACCAAGACCTGGCCGTAAGGCAGCAGAGCGGTGACATAACCAGGACTCCAGATTAAATTCCCATAAGCGAGCAGGAATTTCCATTTCCCCCCCTTTTGCTTCGACGGCGTGTCGTCTCGACGCGCGACTATAATTTATTGGCAGACTGTTCCAGCATGCGGTATTGGTCATAAGTTTCCTGGGTACACTACACCGCATCTGCCAACCTGGCCAACACAATGCAGTTTTTTTTTGTATTGTACGAGTTATAGCATTTTTCCTGTAGAGTTTGACTTGCACCTGACCTCTTCCCTTGGCTGAAATCAATAAAGGGCTTTTGGGGGAAGGGAGGGGGGAAGCAATTGAAAGTTGGGTTTTTTTCTCTCTGATGCAATTCGCTCGGGCAAACTTCGGTAACATTGTCCTTTGTCCAACCAGGTTCAAAGAAAGCCGGTCGAGATCGATTGTTTTATTTACCAGGGTCGGACCTGGAAACTTTAGTGGAGGCGTGGGCTAGCCTAGGGGTTGGCAACCAAAATAACACGAGCAGCCATTTTATTTTCGTTCAAATTCGTAAAAAAAAAAAATCAAACATTTCAAGAGCCGCAAACGCGCGTGAATAACGTCACGGAACAGCCCTTAAAGAGCCACTTGTGTCCTTGGAGCCACAGGATGCCTACCCCTGGGCGAGCCATTCATCATCAACATTATCATCGTCAGCCACGGTCAATCCACTGCTGAATGACGGCCTCCCCCAAAAGCTGCCGCCGCACGGTAGACGCGGCCATCTCCTACGCGGCCCATCTCCTAAGCGACTGCACAAATAAAAAATTAACCCGTAAAAACAAAGTTTTTCACTATAAATCCTTTATATGCGTGGCGGCTAGAGTCCTCTCGTCCTCTGGCTTGAGATGGCTGCCACCTATGGGTCAGATGATTGCCTGCCACCATTAAGCAATTGGTAATTAAATATATTTTTTCCCTAAAATTAATTGTCACACACAACGAGTCTGTGTGCAAAATGTCAGCTCGATTGGATCACGGGAAGTGGGTTAAAAAACGACCGAAAGATTTGCACGGTCCTAAGCACGCAAGCAAGCAAGCAAGTTAACTTAATATAAAGGATTTAAAAAGGGGCCACGGCGCGACTGCGGCCACACATCTCAATCCACGGCCCATGCGGCGGTGCGGGCTGCCCACTTTCATCGCTCGCTGGCAGCATTTCAAATAGTCACCGTGAGGCTCCTCCTCAGAATCAGAATATGTATTTATTATTGCAGAAGGAATCCGATGGAACAGTAATTTTACAAAGCAAACCTCCCCGACGCCGGCTGCAATTCGGTGAGGTTTGCCGTTTTCCCAGCAGTCAGAAGTACGGCGAGTAGTCAAGGCACATGGTGATGCAGGTGTTGGTTGGGAAGACACAGATCCACACAGAAGTGCAGCAGGGATTTCCCTTTCCCTGCTTGCCCATAACACCCACGGATCACCGCAGAATCGCAATCTCTATCCAGACTGGTGGAGGAATCCGATGAGCTATGAAGCTCTTTTTCACAGATGTCCAGCCGGGGCGCGTAAGAACGTTACAACAACAAACAGCACTAAAACACGATATGAGTGCAAAGCACAAGAAAGCTGAACAAATCACCCAAACACATACAAATAAAACTAAACCATG
The DNA here is from genome assembly GCF_964198595.1 of Lampetra fluviatilis. Lineage (NCBI taxonomy): Eukaryota > Metazoa > Chordata > Hyperoartia > Petromyzontiformes > Petromyzontidae > Lampetra > Lampetra fluviatilis. Next base: position 2,382,616 of record NC_136309.1, on the reverse strand, counting down.
CCCATCCTACCAGACAAAGCCCACCGAGGTATGAATTTATTTTTCAAAAGAGACTTGGCCACAAATAAAGCTCAACAAAGTGGTCCATCATTTACGGTGCACACTGGGGCTCACTCGCCGACCTCTGGGCGAACGCCGCTGATCAACTCACCCCCGCAGATGCGCAAGAAAAGTAATTGAGCCTCCGAGTCCCCGTGCGAGTCCGTGGGTCTCTCTGGGCGTCTATGCGAGGATTTCGCGGATCTCCCTGTGGAAGTCTTTGAATCTCTGCGCGAGTGTACAACCCAAAAGCGTGGCCCAGTTAAACCAACGTCACCGCCTCGCATCCATCGTTCGCCGTCAGCGTTTCGCAAAAATTCACCACGGGGCTGCTACTGGAGCCGTGTGGGGAAACTGGCTCACTCACAAACCAGTGTGGGAACGCAGAGAGCATACACCTTGCTGATCAATCAACTCCCCCCACCGCCTGAGAGAAAACAGAGCAACATGGGCTTCTGCTGTTCGGGTAGGCTTAGGTGAGTTAAAAACAAAATAACACGTACAAAGTGGCTTTAATGTTCCACTTGCACAGCTTGAGCACAAAACAAACGGTCACGTAGAGAAGACTGGGCAGGTGCTTGAACATAAGCCCTCGGCCCTGTGCAAGCCATGAGCTGGCTGCACCACGGCCCAAACCGCAGCCCCTCAATGCTGTTGCCCACCACCGCTGACATGTTTGTTTCAACAGTTGCCAACGACAACCACCTACCCCATCAACCAAGACCTCAACAATGTTCCTCGTCACCCGACTCAAGCCCCGATCCCCCACCCCATCCCCCCCATTATGGGATCACGCTGCTGCTGCTGCTGCTGCTATCGCCATCCTAGAATCCGGAAGAACACTGCTACTGTCGTTGCTGCAGTGCGAACGTACGCGTGTACGTTGAGCTTCTTTCGCACCGTACGTAGCCAACCGTGATAATCGGAGGTTCCGGGAGGACAACAAACTGAAGACAAAAACAAATTCGGTTCTAAAGAAACGAGAACAGAGCGGAACGGCGCAGACGTTCAAGAGTAAACACCTCGTCCGAGACACAAACATCGCACCCTGCTGGCTTTGACATTCCTCGAAGACACCGAGTGTTGTTGACATCAACCGCATCAGAACACCGCCAGGCTCATGTCCACGTCTCCTTCTCTCACAGGAAAAGAAAGACAAGCCACAGTAGTTCAATTGTGGTCATGCAAAACCCGAACTATCGACCATGTTTCGGAGACACACAGAGATAAAGAGACACATAGAGAACCGTTAAAGGCAAGCCATAGTTGCAATTGCGGCCATGAAACCCAATCTATGGACCCTATAAGCAAACAAATGTAATTGTGAGCTCCTTTAATGGAGAAATCTCTCGCCTAGGAAGCCCCGCTGATCATAGCTTGCAGCAGACCTCGACATTGGTATTTCGCTCCTAATAATATAATAAAAGCCAGGACAACACCTACCCACCCGCCCGTGAGTGGCCTGTGCGTGCGTGTGGATGTTGTGTGTTTGCCTTCAACAAGTCAACACGCCCTCAAAGCCCACGGCTACACGGGAAGTGCGTAACCCTAAACCCGTCCCTGAAAATGTAACCACACACAGCCGTAACCCTAACCCAGTGGGGTCAAACCTTCATGCGAACCCCCCTAATCCGGCCTGGCTTGGAAAAGCCAATCAATCAAACATGAGATGTATTTATAACCCCAGGTAGTGGCTGCGCTCACTCGTCCACACCATCGAATGCCCTGTGATTATCATCGTAGTTATTTAATAACAAGGATAACTTTCGATTTAAAGCTTTCGTGACTGCATGGATTAATCTTCTTGGTTCTTTTGGTAAAGTCACGTAGAAGGGAAATAATGAAATAATAAAAATAAAACATCATAAAATAATTCACGACGTTTCGGCCACAACGCAAGCAGCCGTCCTCAGGTGAAGAACAGGTGTATGTTCAGACGCTGTCTTTCCGACAGACCTGTTCTTCACCTGAGGACGGCTGCTTGCGTTGTGGCCGAAACGTCGTGAGAATTATTTTATTATGTTTTATTTTTCTTATTTTATTATTTCCCTTCTACGTGACTTTACCAAAAGAACCAAGAAGAACAAGGATAACTTTCAGACGTTCGTGTAGATTGGTGAAATCGTGGGCAGGATCGGTTCAGATATCACCTCGGCCGTGGCCAGGAATCAAACTCGGCCTGGGGTTCGTAGCACGGTGCGCACTTAACACCTCACTGCGTTCCAGCTCTACCACGTATTTGCTTATTACAGTGGTTTTTTTTTCTCTCATTTGTATTAAAGTTACGCTATGTTTACCCCCTCTGCGATGATTGCAGCAATTTTTACACCCGATGACGGTCGCTTGTGTTGCGACCGAAACGTCGCAGTTTTTTGTTTACTTTATTATTTTTTGAACATATCTACGTTACCGAAAGACCCAAAGAATATGTATTTATATTATTGTACTTTATAAAGGTACGTTGAACTTTTTTCGCACCGTACGTTGCCAACCGTGCAAATCGGAGGTGCGGGGGGGAAGGACAACAAACTGAACACAAAAATCAGTTCTAAAGAAATGAGTTTTCAATCGAGATTATTTAAAAGCGCATAGCTCCAGTGGCTTCCTAATATCGGAAGGAAGAACGTTCCAGACGGACGCAGAAGCGCATCTGAAAGCGCCGTGCGATGCGGTGGCCACCGTCTCTGTTCGATGGCCACCGTCTCTGTTCGATGGCCACCGTCTTCTGTTCGATGGCAGCAGCCAAATAGCCATCGCTGCTGGGAGGATGAGGTTGATGACCGAAGTTCACGTGATGGTTTTTATGCTCCTTGATGAGATCAGCAAGGTATTATGGTTCATTGTGGCAACAACTTTGTGTGTAATGAGTACGACTTCATAACGTGTTCGCTCGGCAACCGGAAGCCCATGCACCTCGGTGATCACCGGACGGACATGGTCAGATTTTGCAGTACCAGTCGCGACATGAGCCAAATAATTTTGTACACGCTGCAGCTTGACCCCCCCCACCCCCTGCCAATCCCTCCTCTGGCTCCCAATTCTATCTCGGATCAATTACAAGATCGCTCTCGCTTGTTTATGACATCTGTTTTTAAGATTCACTCCTAAACCTCCCCGCCTCTCGCATTTCACTCCACTCCCCAACTCGGACACTCCGCTCAGGCAAAACCCAGTGGCTCCTCGTGAAACCCACAGGCGACATCCAAACGAATGCTGCACCGAGTTTAGACCGTGACGCAGTGGGGTTTTTAAAATATATATATACTTAGAAGAGGTCCTTTACAGATACCGATTGCCACGGTTGTGCATCGCAATGACTAAGGCGATGCATCACCAGGAATGAATCCCAAATGTGGCCAGTGTAGCACGGTTATAAAGAGAACCTTGACATCGCTACACAAAGAATCACCTCCACCGGGTAGCCTTAATCACTGCGAGGGCAAGTGCTGTTCGCGAGCACCTATCTAGGCTCGCACTCGCGTACGAGGCGGTGGATGTGGCTAACACGCCGCACACACCAGGTTCTCGAGCCAGGATGGGTTCAGATGACACCGCGAGCGGGAATCGAACTTGGGGTCGCCGGTTTCGGGAGCGCCTCTCGCCAACCGCAGCATCACGGCGAGCCCTGCACAAGGAGCACGGGCAGCTTCCCACTCATCATCCACGTTGACAATCAGCAGGGTCCCGAGTGACTCAACGCAGTTCATGGAGTTACTTGCAGCGTTGCGAGCGCTGTGTGGAGGGGGCTGGTCTTTCCCCCGCACCCCCCCCCCCTCAAAAAAACTCAACCCTTTTGACGCTGCAGCTGTGCAGCCAAGGTAGAGAGACGCGAAACGACGGACAACGCGCCGAACTAGACGCGCGGCAGCGCAGGAACAAAACAACCTATGCCGTAGTAAATAACTCTTATCTTGCAGATAAGTACCCAGGCTACGTCTGCGGCTGCGTGACGCTGGTTACGAGCTTTATTGATGAGAACAACCAACAATTGAAAAGACTTTAACGCGCCTCTCGGGCATCATACCTCTTCAGTTATCCAGCGACACGATTGCAGTTGTGTAATACCACATCACTACGCAGGCCGGGGGGGGCTTTGAGCTCCCAGTTGGATTCCCGCTCACGGCTAAACATCGGTGGCGAGCGATATCCAAACTGCTCTTGGGCCAAAAATTCACCAATCCGCGCCGGCGTGGCGAGGCCTCAACCCGGGCAGTAGCTTGACAACGGGGCTGTACACGCTTGTTGTATTATTTAAAAAAAAAAAAATTGTCTTCTTGGTTCTTTCGGTAAAGTCACGTAGAAGGGAAATAATAAAATAATAAAAATAAAACATAATAAAATTAAATTCTCCCGACGTTTCGGCCACAACGCAAGTAGCCGTCCTCAGGTGAAGAACAGGTCTGTCGGAAAGACAGCGTCTGAATGAGCACCACCAAGCTTGGCAGCGTATATTTAAGCTGGCAGCGTATATTTTAGCTGGGTTAGAGAGAAAAATAAATTGACCAAACATCCCGGGTGCAAGACCCTCCCGACGGCGAGTCTTGAGATGTCCGGCTGAACTGAATATCATCTCGCGACATTCCAGTGAGTTCCGACGACGGCGGTGTGAGGATGAAACCACAGGCGATTGCCGTCGAGTCCCCACAGAGCGGTACTTAGTTAGGATGATGGGGGCAGTCGACCGACTCACCAGACTAAAACAACAAACACATTCCTGCGGAGGGAGCTGGTAGGAACGTTGGGTTGCTCGGTCAATGGCCAGGGTCAACGGTGGCGTGGTGTATTCCGCAAATATGCCCGACTGTGAGGGCGGGCACAAGCCGGCGTGAGTAGGTTAAACGTTGAGTTTTATAAGGGCACCACGGGGTGACCAGCCTCTTCCCACCCAGCCCCCCCCACCCAGCCCCTCCCCACCCCACCCAGCCCCTCCTTGCACGACGGACGGACACAATAATCCCCTGTGGGCTGGTGTAACCAGGAGGTTCCTACCAGTACAATGTAGCTGTAGCATTATAGATAGCAGCCTCCCTGCCTGCCGGGTGCACATTCTCAACGTAGGGCCACACCCAGCGAGTGGTAAAAGCGCACGGGACCAATGTTGATTCTGACGCTCGTGACGCATGACACACCATAAAATCGCGCCGCGTAAATATGTATGAGTCATCACGTTTTGTGTCAACTACCGCGGTCTAACACCTGTACCCGAATCGTGACGGTCACGGCGGTTCTCCGCCTACAGCGCGGGCGGCCGTCATTTTCCCTTTGCTCGCGCTCACATTCGGGGTGGTACCTTAGCAAACGAAATAAACGAGGAGGGGGGGGGGGGAAATCGAAATACAGAAATCCTACGTAAAGCAGACGGTGGGGGTATAGAAAAAAATAAAAACGGGATATAAAAAGAGAGAGAGAGAGAGACACCCGATTCTCAACTGGAATCGCGGCTCCAAATTCGTGACGATCCATGCAATCGCTCGGGCAGAGGGGTCGGGAGGAGATAGCATAGCACACCCGAGGTGACACGCGCATTTGCGTCCTCCTTGCTATAAACATCGCGACACCGCTCCTCGCTATCCTTCTGTAAATTGCAGGTTTCCCTCGCTTCACAAATGCAGGGGAACCCGTGAGTTCATATCGACAACAAACTGCGGTGTTGTTCGCCGTCCACACGGACGCAATCTTTGTGCAATCATTCCGTGTGGCAATTCAACGCTTTCATTGTGACCGCCGCCGCCTTGGCCAAATGTACCAATCGTGAGCACAATGAGACGAAGGAGATACCATTGTTTCAGGGCTTTGCCGCGTCCGCATCTGCTCTCACGCAGTTGAAATTCCACATTCTATCGAACAATCTTTTACTGTTCAAAACGATCAAACAATTTTTTATTTTACCAGTTAATGGCCACCGAGACCTATTTAGCAATTTTTTTTAGAAGCGACCTGTCCACAAATGATAGCTCAACGAAGTGGTTTATCATCATGTGGAAATTTCGAGCAGCCAAATGCTCTAAATGCACGTTGGTTCTAAGTGTGGAGGGAAAAAACCGCGAGTACCTGGAGAAAAATCCACACGATCACGGTGAACGAGACACTGCAAACTCCAAATATACAGCAGCAGGCGTCAGGGGTCGGGTTCGAACCCACGACCTCCTGCATACCAGGCGAGGGGAGATCACGTCTCGCCACCACAGGGTCGCCGTAGGATGGCGACTGACTGTTACACTTCCCGCATCTCGGTACCCAACGATGTCAACTTGGGAGAAATAATTGGCTGGGCTCAACCCCCCAAGCATTCCGATTGTAGGACGAGTGCTCGAACCGCCGCATGCACTCGGGGCCGATGGCAGTCCAGCAAAACATCGTGGGACCCCCCCCCACCCCACCGGGTGAGTCTGTATGGGATAGAGTGTTTCGCCCTCGCACGTGTGGGAGTTTTCTTCCAGGTGTGCTCCTGAGGTTGCCTCCCACATGCGAACACTAATTTAATGTTTTATTGCCAGAAAAGGTAAAACCTGTTCTTATTTGTCATACTTTGATCCTGCCAAAAGGTATCTTGATACTCATTTATGTGCCGATAACACCTTGCTACATCGAGGACCACAGAGCTTTGGGCAATTACTGGTACCGGGCTCATTGCGTGGCCGCCTTCCTGCTTGTCTGTAGTTCCTCACGCCTCAGAGTCGTTCTCCCTCTACGAGATCGAGTTCATACCGTGCTGCGTGTTGCAAGTTGAAAATCATTTTTATTTACCGTGATAACGATAGACAGGCACGCTTCCGACAGGACGCTGCCCGAACCGCCAGTGCCTTCGCGGGTGAACTCATGATCACTGCGATTGGTCAGCACACTCCTTTAATAAAAGGCAATGAATATACATATCAGGAATCGAACCCGGGTTGCCAGAACCATAGCACAGCCAACATTATTGCCCTCACTGCACAAAGTTGACAAGGCAGTCTCTCACTACTTAAGCAATAACTACGGTGGTGCCAATCTCCAATGTCTGCCCTGGGCCAGTGCTGGGAATTCCACATTCCTTTGGGGGTGGGGGGGGCGTGCCAGGCCATCTGAAGGATGATCACATTGGAGCTGGAATTATCCACACATAAAAAACAACAATATCTACCGATTCTTGTAAACCAGGATGGGTGGCTGTAAGCGATCACCTATTGCGGTCATCATGACTTTATGACACATGACGGGCTGGTGTGGCCAGCACCATGCCCAGCCACAGTTTTTCATCCCAGTGGGCATAACGACACACCACACGAGGTACTCATATGAGGCCAAGTTAACCTAGGGAATGGCCCGGTTACCACTGTAAATTTCACTCAACACTGATGTACGTATGCTGAACTTCTTTCGCACCGTACGTAGCAAACCGTGCTCATCGGAGGTGCGGGGAAGGACAACAAATGTCAGCCGTGGCTGCGAACCGTAACCAGGTCGCGAGGTTTGGCAGTACGATGCTCTAACCAGAGGTCGCAAACGGATTTTGATTCCTTACCCGTACCCGTACCCGGCCGCACTAGGGTCGCAAATGGGTACCCGTACCCGGCCGGGTACAGGTACCCGTTCCCTACCCGTACCCTACCCGAAATGAGTGACAAACGGTTACTCACCAGTGACTAGCCGTACCCGTACCCGGCCGCACCAGGGTCGCAAACGGCTACCCGTACCCGGCCGAGTACGGGTACGGGTATCGGGTAGGGTACGGGTATCGGGTACCCGGTTGCGACCTCTGGCTCTAACCACCGTGAACACCGCTCCTCCCGACCACTTCCCGCAAACAAAGATACACACACACACGTGGAGGAGACATACATGTAGAGAGAAATATGTAGAGAGAGATGTACATAAAAATTGCATGCAGAGAACATGCACAGAAGTTGTTTAAAATAAGTCTGCCTCACGTTTTCGGTCGCAATCATGTCCAAGGCCGGGCCACACTCAGGGCCCGCGTCTCCGTCCAGTCTCCACTCTCCGGCATCGCCCGGCTGGTCCCCGTCGCCGCGTCCCCACATGTCCTCCTCCCCTCTCACTCAAGCGTCCACCCGGGTGGAAAGTCGATCCCTCTCCTCCCACTCTCTCTCTCTGGGCAAAATCACCCCTCGCTCACAGCTTCTTTCGCCCCTCTCTCTCCAGGACCAACTGAGGCTGGCTCGCTCGCTCGCTCGTTTGGGTCCCCAAGCTCCCCCTGCAGCAGCAGCATCACCTCATCCCTCCCTTCCTCCCCCGCAGTTAAATTGAGGCACCATTGTGAGCATGGCTGGGGGGGCCAGGGGAGGGGCGACGCGCGTGTGTGGCGCGCCTGATACGGGGGCCCGGCCGCCGTGCAGTCGAGAGATATCGCCTACAACGTCGGAGCCGGGGAAGGGAGCCGGGAACGATGACAGAGTTATATGGGCGCGCGCGCGCCCTGCACACCACACGCCTCGAAAGCATAGAAACAACGGGTGGAGAGGAGCGGTTCGAGAGCTGACGACCGGTTCCGGACGACGTGGCCCCGCTGGCGAGGAGGGTGGGTGGAGTGCAAGTGGCCTCCCTCCCCCCCCAGCGGAGCAGACGCCGCTCGACCTCGCTACGCCGGCCCCCCACCAGCGCGAGGTCAGCGCCAACGGAGGCACGGGGCATTCTTCGGGCACCAAGGATGGTCTGGGAAGCGCTCGCGGCGACCCAGATGCGTCGCTCGGTCATTCCGTGCGGCGTTTTTTTTTCTTCTTCGTCAAAGTGTCCCGGTCTCCTTCCACACGACGTGCATTGATGAATCCGGAAGAGGTTGTTTTTATTTTTGTCGGGTTTGTTTGCGTAAATGTGAATGTGTCGTTAAACTCGCCGCCACCCGGCACAGCCAATTAGTAAGGTTTGTCACGTAAACAAAACGTGCCAATTAGCTACCAGTTAAGCACAGCGGTGTGTTGTAGAGTAAACCCACAACATATGCAATTTGTTTAAGTGAGAAACGGTACGGATTGGTCGTGTCGGGTTTAACGACACATTTATATTTACACGATCTAACCCCCCGAAATAAACCTCATTATGGATTGTATTGGTGGCGAAAGCCTACTAAGTGTTCAACGTACATTAGTGCCACTGGCCAAACATTCCGTTGCAGGACGCTCCGAAAAAGAACGTTTCTTGAGGCTCGGCGAGCGAGATTCCGGGATAAATAAAAGAACACCGCATCTCGACGGAGGGGTGGTGACGCGCAGGGGGCCACCATTGTGAGATCTGGCACGCAACGCGCAACATGAACCTCCCGGCGACCCCAGTTTCGCCAACCCCATCGCGGCTGATGTAAGCGGCAAGTGACATCCGAACCGGTCCTGACCCCCCCACCCCCCTTCCTTGACCAGTCTAATTTGACCAGCGTGGTGAAGTATGGCCAACCAACACAGAGCCCCCCCCGCCCCGCTCACCCTCCACCCCCCACCCTGTGACCAACAGCAACGAGAAGCCTTCGTACGGCGGTGGATTTGGCAAAGGGCTTTAAATTGTTAATATTACCGTTGCTATATTTAACAAGAAATACCGCACAGAAAATATTTCCGGGCGGGGACGTTCTGCAGACAATGCTTCCCCTCTCCCAGCCACTCGGGAGCGGAATGCGTCTTTGTCTTTGAGAGGCACAATGGCGGGCGTGGTGGTTTGGTATTACACACACACACAAAATCCGGGATCTATCCTGGGAGGGAGAATATCTCACGACACCAGGAGAGAAGGGAAGAACTACGGCTAAATGCATCGTCTTCGGTCAGCGCAAAATTATCCTGGTAGCAAAAGTAGCTACATATGTAGTAGCTACGGGCCCCCACACTTTCAAGAGCCCCGCACCGTATGCTTTTAAGCTATAAATTCCGGTTCAGTGATTCTGCACTTGCTCTATTACTATAGTACTATACTGCCTCAAACTTTTATGAACGACTGGGTGTTTAAGGTTAGCAATTAGCAAATGAAAAAATACAATTACTTTACTATGCAAGTTAATCATTTATGTGTTTTAACATTTATGGTTTTTTTTAATTTAGGGCCCATTTATAACATCATGCTACAGGCCCTGCACTAGCTTAATCCGGCACGGTCTTCGGTGACGATGCATGACTGTGGAACCGGCACCGTCCCGAGATGGCAGGTGCAGCTGCGCCATGTAAGTTAGTCAAACTTCTTTCGCACCATACGCAGCCAACCGTGCTCATCAGAGGTGCGGGAGAAAGACAACAAACTAAATACAAAAGCAGTTCGAAAAAAATGAGTTTTCAATCTAGATGTAAAATGTGCATAGCTCCCGTGGCTTCCTAATATCGGAAGGAAAGAGCGTTCCAGACGGCCGCAAAAGCGCGCCTGAAAGCGCCACGCGATGCGGTGACCACCGTCTGTTCCGATGGCCCGGCCAAAAGCCGCTGCCGCCGCGAGATTAACCGGAGTTGGCGTGATGGTGGTCCACGCTGACCGTCGCAACCGCAGCACAGGTGAGCCTAACCAGGCAGGACCTGACCCTCCTGACGAGAAAGGCCCCAGATTCCGGGGCTGGGGCCTTCGGGGTTAAATAGAGGAGCATTATGTAAAGGCGGGTGTGGGGTAGGGGCCACTGCCGGCAGTGGAGGAGGCACTGAGGACAATGGTGGGGCATTGTGAGCACGGAAACACGGCGGCGGGGGGGGGCGGTGGAATCGCCTTGGGGCGAGTACGCGGATAACAGACAAGGAAAATATGAGGTGGCACTGCGAAGATGCTGGGGGGGGGGGCTGCGTGAGCTACCGACGCGCCGCACGTGTGCGTGGGGCACCTTCGTTTTTGCATGGCGAGCACGGACGTGAGAAACACTCGCTAACGTTTTTTTTTACTACCAGGGAAAGCCCCCTGAGGGCTATGTAGCTCTTTTGCAGAAGTGACCTGGTCACAAATGATCATCGCGTGGACATTTTACAGTGGCCAAATACTCTAAACGCACGTTGTCGATTCTAAATGTGGAGGGGGGAAACCGGAGGACCCGGAGAAAAATACACGGGGAGATAGAGCGACGCAAACTCCAAATATCAGACGTCGGGGTAGGGATCGAACTCACGACCTCCTGTGTGCCCGGCGAGGTAGTTAACATCTCGCCACCGGGGGATGCTTTCCGCTCTCGTCGACGAATGTCTTAAACACAGCAGGCAGGAGTTGAGTCGCCTGAATAAACTAAACTATTTTTATTTTCCCAGGTAAAGCCCACTGAGCTACAAGCTCTTTTTCAGAGGCGACTTGGCACACACATGATGATTGCTCATCATCGAAGTGGCTGATATCATCATCAACAAAACACGTGGGGAATTTACCGCAGCTGCCAAATTATCTATAGGCGTGTTAATTCTAAATGTGGAGGTAGGGGGGTGGTTGAGGGGGGGAGAAGGAGGAGGGCAAAACCGGAGGAACCCAGAGAACAATCTAAACGAGCACTGTGGGGGCAGAGAGAACACGCGGACTCCAACCAAATATACAACAGGCATCGGTCAGGGTTCCAGATCGAACCCATGGCCTCCTGCATGCCAGGCGAGGGAGATGCCCCATCTCTTTGTCACCACGGTGGACGGTGTTTGGAGACGATGTTCGGACGGGCACTGCGTGCATGAAAGAGATTGCTACAAGGCTGCTGCTGCTGCGGGGTTACGTGCTGGGCAGCAGATGGGTAGTGCGGCAACGTTCATCGTTGTACCGTGCTTCCGCGCTCCCTGCTCTTACCAACCCGCGCCGGCCTGTGTGGTGAAGTCTACAAGGCGGTCACTGCTGACCTGCCCACCCCCGTGGTGCCATGGTTCGAGAGCTACAATCCGCAGCAGGGGAGGTCAAGGGTGAGAGTTCAAATCCCAGCTGGCTTTGACTCAGCCCATCATCCCGCCGGCATGGGTTAAAACAAATACCGCTTTGTTGGTGGTTGTCCGATGGACAGATTCGCCCCCCCCCCCGCCCCTTGCCTTGGCCATATTAATGTGGAATTTCCACCACCGGCTCAAGGGGCGACCAATAGAGACGAGCCCATGCCCACACTTGTTTCACACTTAAAAGTTAAACTTTTCTTTTAAAAAAACATTATCTGCATCCCTGTGTTAACCCACTGCTATATGGAGCCCCCCCTACAACGCATCGGTAGTGGGGGTAGTTTCACCATACTTCACCACACTGGTCATTGCCCATTGGTGACGAGGATGGGGAGCCCAAAAAACCGGTTCTGATACGTAACTCGGATTATGTATGACAACCGGTTCTGATGCATGACTTGGGTTATGTATCAAAACCGGTTCTGATGCATGACTTGGGTTATTGATCAAAACCGGTTCTGATGCATGACTTGGGTTATTGATCAAACCGGTTCTGATGCATGACTTGGGTTATTGATCAAAACCGGTTCTGATGCATGACTTGGGTTATTGATCAAACCGGTTCTGATGCATGACTTGGGTTATGTATCAAAACCGGTTCTAATGCATGACTTGGGATATTATCAAAACCGGTTCCGATACAAACCGGAGCCCAGAAACCGGTCCTGAGAACAAGACTTGGGGACCTGACTTGCGAGCGGTCGAGCGAACGATGAGGTTTGGCAGCCCGAACGAGTCTGCAATGTGTGACGACGGATGAGTGGGCTTGACGGCGGTCTCGTCGTATCTGCTCATCTGGATCTGTGCCAGGGTACGGCTGCTGCTCCTGGAGTCGATTTACAAGACGGGGGAGGAGGAGGGGGGGGGACTGCCTGTGGCTGAGCGGTCACTCAAAAGTGAAACCCACTCGGAGGTTATTTTAGCCTCGGCTGTGGGCTCTACTGCTCTGCAGTCATGACCACGGCTGCTGATAGCGGACCGATCGAGCCACTGACTAAACATTGACCAGAGTTGATGGTTAACCGATTCGATACTGGACACCGTTAGATGATTGCTTGCTTGCTTGCAATCACGCAAGGATATCAAATACGAGCGTTCCTCCGGTCACCGTTTAGCAATGTTGTACTTATCCGTGGCGAGTCTATCAATCTGCTTGACGTGACCATTTTATATTGTCTTTGTTGACGCTGGTAAGAAACATTCAGCTGCGAGATGTCCGACAAGAATGACCCTTGGAGGACCTTGGTGAAAAACGCAAATGAACGTTCCGAGCATAAAAACCATAACGTTGCAGACACCGAGGAGTGAACACACCGGAGGAAAACAACATTCAAGTCATGCACCATTTAAGTAACACTGGCAGGTGACGCACACCAGGACTGGCGCACCAGGTCGCGCCAAGTCCGCGAACCACACCTGCAGGGGATGCAGCGCATATCGGGCACTTAACGTCAATTCGTGTGGCGTTCTCCAACCACGTGTGCAAGAGGACGGATATCTTAATGGGATTTGTTACGGAGCACAACATTAACTAACATGACGAAGGATGCGTTGAAGAAGTTTGGATTTCGTTTTTCGAGCACAAACCTCCTTCACCTCTGAAAGGTTGAGGCTTTTTCAGAGGGGAGCCCACGTTTGCCGATAAGACATCATCAGTGCGAGGGCAGCCACACATTTGAAACCATTGGGGTTTGACAGCAGTGCGATGATGATGGGGGGGGGGGGTGTTTTCACTCTTTGTGTATTGTGGGGGGCCGCACGTCACGTCAGGGGCCGCACTAAAGGCCTCCAGGGGCCGCCAGTGACCGCACGGCCCTTGCACTGCTGTAGATCCTATCTCACAATTCTAGATTTGAAGCTTTCGTGACTGCGAGGATTCATATTCTCATGTTTTTTTCGGTAAAGTCACGTAGGCAAAAAATTAAAGTTAATAAAAGTAAAATAAAAATAAAATAAAAATCACGACGTTTCGGAGGCAACACAAGCTTCCGTCTTCAGGTGGAACCGTCACAGCACGATAGCTGTATCAAGTGAGAGAAATTCCACAATGCTCGAAAGGGCCCATCACGAAGCAGCTAAGCGAGTTAACTCTCCTTTCCCCCAAAATTCGCTCGCTCGCTCCCCTCTTGCAGCTCTTTCATCGCGACTGCCACGGCTCTCCGGCGAGGTGCGCGCTTCGATACCCCCACCAACTCTTCGAGGGATACGCTCCGGAACATCGCTCGTCGCCTCATCTGTACTGCGTACAATCTTCATGCCGCAGTGCAAAGCTCCTTCTCGTTCTCTTCACACCAATTCATCCGCGATGGTCTCCTTCTCTCCCCAAGTTCCTAAACCCTACAACTCGATAGCAGGAAATGTGTCAGCCTCTCGCAAAGTCCATCTGTGCTTGCCGGTCACTGGCTTTGGAACTCCCTCCTGCGGCTGGCTCTTCCACCCCTTCCCCCCCCCCCACCTCGAGTTCCTATTAATATATAAAATATACATTTATTTTTTTACCAGTTAAAGCCCACTGAGCTATTGGCCCTCTTTTCAGAAGCGACCTGGCCACATATGATAGCTCAACGTAGTGGCTTATCACGTGGAAATGTACAGCAGCTCAAACCTGGAAGAACGTCGGTTTCTCATCTGCTGAGCTTTCACCATTGCTCCCCGTTGCTTTGTGTCGCAGGACATCTGGGACCTCTTGCTCGGCCACCGTGACGGGACCAACGTATAATCAATCGGGAAGTTGCGTCTTCATTGTGCGCCGCTGGCATGCTCTCCCCACGGAGCTATGTTCAATCCGGATGGGCGGCGCCGAGGTTCGTGCGTGGCGTGCGGGCTCCCGCAAATCGGGGACGTTGCGGAGTTCAAATCTCACTCAAGGGTCTCGGGTCGTGAGCATCAAGGTCGGTGAAGTGAACAACTTAATCTACGTTGTCTTGTGGTTGTTGGTGTTGTCGTTTGACTTGCATCCCACTGGGATTTTTGCACACAGCGTTGGTGTACGGTGTTTTTTTCTGCAATATTTTGCTGTCTTTTCTTGGATTTTCTGTTTGCACTTAGTCACGTATTCACTTTAAGATGTTTTTTGTTCATATTTTTGTTTTTTGTTTGTTGCGGTTGCACCCGATTCAAGAGCCGAATGGCTCACAGGACTATACCTAATACATGAACTTGAACTTGAACCACTCTGCGGGAAGTCGCTGTCCTGTACGTAAAGTACACCTGTCCCTGCCACGGGAATGTAGAATTTCCAACGATAGCAGATGAGAGCACCATCTCGCACTCATGTAGACCATGTCGACTTTTGACATCTTTTTATCAAAAATAATTATGCTAAATACGAATACATGAAAAAACTGTGGACAGATGGCAGAATCACAGTAGCCACGAATGATTCACACACCAACGGGACCGTACTGACCATACTTCACCACCAGTGTGAGTTGGTTAAGGGGGTGGGGCGTCCAGGAGCGGTTATCTGTGGCCAAAAATCAAACCGAGGTCGCCCGGTTCATAGCGCAGCACACTAACCACTGCTCCACCCTCAAATCACCATCACTATTTGTGAAAATAATTTTCTTGCACAAACATTCATGGGGCGGTGCTCATCTCCTGTTTACAAGCCTGAGTCAGTGGTGGAATTTCCACATTACTATGGCAGGGCAGGGGGCTGATGGGGGTGGGGGGTGAGCCGATCCAGAGGACAACCACTTATTATTAATTGTGAGTCATTACCTAGCCACTGCTAGATGAAGGCCTCCACCCACCATCATCACCATCTCTCATGGTCCTGCAGTGCCACCAACTACGCAATTTCACAATCCGTGCACACGAGCCGATTTCAGCGCTCCATCTCCACGCTGGTGTCGCCTCCTTTAGCTGCTATTCCATCACCAGCCTCGGCCATCGGCCTCCGTCCCTTTTGGCTGTGACGCTGCCCTGCTACACCGCACTGAACTTTCTCGGCATTCAATACGATCACTCCGATACGCGTTTGTGATGACTCTGATCCATGTTCTGCTGAAGCAGGCGAGAGAGGAATCTGATCTATGTGTTATTCTTCCCGTCTCCAAGCGTAATCATCAATCAATCGATCTTTATTTCACGTGCCTATTACACTCTCAATCTAGTTTTGGCATCGGCGCACCATTACAGCAAAATGGAAGTGGGTACAGGCGACACGGGGCAGCAACAGGAATGAGAATAAGAAACCCGTCACGACCTCAGCGGCTCACACCGACAGAGCAAAGTAAGTTGCAACCGCACGCACAATAAAGTGCAACCAAGTGCGACGAATAGCATGAGAAAGTTAGGTAGGAAACAAAAAGCAAAAAAAATAAATGGAAAGTAAAGAGGGAGTTTTAATCTAAAATTGTAGATTTGATAGGAAGGCAAGTCTCGAATTATCAGCGCGGATCTCTCCACGCTTCTTTGCGCAGCGCTCGCCAGCTTTTGTTCCATTTCCTTTACAAAGTGTCGATGTTTCCGATCCATACATCAATGCTGGAAATATAATACGCGATTTACGATTATATTTTAAATCCATTGAGGCAGGGCGGGGGGGCACTCTGGTGGGAGGAAAGGGCAGCGTGTCAGCTCAGGTTGGTTTGGGGGCCAGGGGAGAACAGAAGGGAGGGGTACAACAAGAGGCAGGGATAATGAAGCGGTTGGAGCGTTTGGGGGGAGGGTGGGAGACGAGGCTGAAGGATGGAAATTCCTGCAAAAAAGCAAACATTGGCTTCCTTCCTCTGCCCCTCCCAGCGTCTCAGCCTCGCCCCCCCCCACCCCCAACGCACCTCATTTGTACCGCCGCCACCGACTTCTCTATGCGTACGCTCGTTTGCAGATCCACACGCCACCGCGATCCCAGCAACCCGAGTCCGATTCTCGGCTACGGCGAGCGAGATCGCAATGACCACAGTGCACAGCTGGCGAGGGTGTTCTGTCTGGCACACCGGTCACACCCGACGAATGGCCTGCTCTTTAAAACAAAAAAACGTCACGGGATCTTTAACGTTCACCAACAAGGCAGACGCCGCGATGGTCGATGCGCGCACGCGCGCGCCGTATTAACCAGGGCGACCGCTTGGCTCGAACTGCGCACTTCAAAGCGGGGAAACTCGCGGCGGCCCGCCCACCGCACCCACTCCCCCCTTCCTCCCCAGTCGCCGACCTTCCCCCTTCAGGGTTCTCTCCAAACCGATTCTCCTGTCAGCGTAGGACCTCAAGAGTCAAACTTGGCCCGAGTTCCTTCACGATTAATGGGTCCGAGTCAAATGCACCATCTGCTCCAGCATCATGCCAACCCTTCACCGCTGCCCAGCAGCACCAGTGCTGCTCGTTATGACCGTGATGCATGATAGCAGCACCTGCCTCCCGAAGCATACATTACATAAAGACAAAGATCCCCTGCATAGCCTGGAACAGACTGTTGGGGCAAGAGCCGTTGACCTCGGGGCACACACACACACAGACAAAGATCCCCGTGTAGCCTTTACCAGACTGTTGGGACAAGTGCTGTTAGCGAGCACCTATGAAGGCCGGCACAGCACACGAGGGGGTGGGTGGCAAGCACCACGCCCGGCCGCCTTTGTTTCCCCAGTGGCAATAAAAACACACTGTACCAGGTACCCATTTGAGGCCGAGTCGATCCTAGGAAGGCCCAGGACCGGTTCAGCTAATCGTCACGTGGTGTTGGCCGTGAGCAGGAATCGAACTCGGGTCGCAGCACGGAAACATCCTTACACACACACACATACACGCCGCACACACACACACATACACGCCGCACACACACACACCTGAAACACAAGCCACGCGAACACACACACACGCGCGCGCATGCTTTACCAGTAAACACACAATGTTGGGCCAACGTTGGAATGTGGCTGCAACCTTTGGGCCAATGTTCCATGTTGACTGGGTTGCCCGTGTACCATCCCCCCCCCTCCCCGAAAACCCCGCCCAAAAGAACACAGCAGCTGCAGGCTTCACGTGCCATCACTGACAAGCGCGAGTGTTGCTTGTGGCAGCTTCCTGCCCAACACACAAGCATAATGTGACATTCTCTCAGCTGGGGCGGGTGGGGGGGGGTGCAGTGGGGTGGAGTAAGAACGCCAGCCACTGTGGTGGCCCCTTGCCACCGTGAAGCCCTCAGAATGCGACGAATGCGAGCGTGGGATGGCCGGGTTCAAAATAATGACCGCTGCATGCCCATCGCTGTACGCAGGCTCCCTGGGCGGCATTCGTTAACGCAAGCACGAGCCTGTAATGACTTAGCCCGTCGCCTGGGGACAAATTAAAATGTTGCAAGCCTGTTGCTGCTGCGGCAGTGAAGATGCGTTTGAGCGAAGAGAGACGTTTTGACTTTTTGGTGGAGTAATGGACAGCATGCTTTGATATGATGTCCTCTCATTCACCCGCCCCACCCACCCCTACGCCACCTCCTCCAGGGTTGGTGGATTGAGTCTCGCTGGCTACCCATTCCCTCGTGTACCGTTCTGGTCTTCCTAGGTGATCGCTAACAGCGCTTGCCCCAACAGCCCGTTAAGGCTACACGCGAGATATATTTGTCTCTGCTGTTGGAAGTTAGATCGGGGGATGGGTAGGTAAAACAGGTAGGTGGTGTGGAGGTAGGTAGGTGGATGGGTGGGTGAGTGCACAGTCAGGAAGATATGCAGTATGCATCGAGTTCACAATGATAATTACGCTGTTATCAGACTCACATCACATGGAACTTCTGCTGTTCATGTTCAGTTTTTTTGTCCTTCCCTCCGCGCCTCCGATTAGCACGATTGGCTACGTACGATGCGAAAGAAGCTCAACATACTTCTCATGTAACAGCCCCGTAACACAAGACCACAGAGCTAATCTGAAACGATCCACTGCTCTCTCGCCCAACTCTAGCCAGGACACCCCTCCCTCCCGCCTAGTGAGCTCCGTGAACTTCAGTTCCCCACGAGTCGTCCATGCCACTCTTTGTAAACTTTATCTCACAGAGTTTGGACAGCATCAAGGGTTGGGAGGAGGTTGGGGGGGCGAGCCAAGCTTTGTACAACTGGTTTATCTTGTGCGGTTATCGGAGGCCCTCAACTCTTTACACAGCAGCACTGCTATCAAGTGTGCAGGCCGTGCAACTGCACCGTGACCCACAAGCCACAGGGTCTCCAGACCCCTCAGCTTTGAAGATCAGAGGCACGGAGGGGGGGGGGCAAACAATTCCTTGCATCAGGGCCAATGCCAACCCACGCCACTGCACTGTTGTTGCTCCACTCCAGAATGCGGTTTTAATCGCCGGTGAGAGGACAAAAAGGAGCAGCCCTGCAACTGCTCCGCTCGCACCACCGCTGGCAGAGAGGGCCTCCCCTGGGGGGGGGGGGGCACTGGTGGACAATCCTTCTCAGAGGGCTTCTGGCCCATCTCGTCCACGCTGGCCAGACGCCTTGGAGAAGGCGGCAGCGCCCGCACTTTGTCCCAGCCCACGCGCGACCTTCCCGATCGACTTAGCCGCGGCGTACCCCAACGTACGCTGCTGCGTGGCCGGGCACGGGCGTGAACAAAAAACGAATTACCATTACAGCCCGGCAAGCGAGGCGGCTACGGTGTTGGGCGTTCCACGTTGAAAAGAGCTGAAGGCGTCCCCCGTCCGACGCGGCTTGCGAGGGCGTGCGATGACATCACCCGCCTGTTCTTATTACAGATATTCCGTAGCGCTTGAAGCAATCGGGAAAAATGCCGACGGTTCGGAGTGCGATCCGAGCGCGGATTTCTGTGTCCGCGCATGCCCACCCACCCATCAACCCTCAAGCGCATGTGCTATGTGAAGAAGGGCTGTTGCCCGAAACGTTTACCAATTATCAATTTATTGGCGAGCGCGTTGAGTTTGTCGCTGCTTGAGCACAGACGACGAGAGGATATGTTTTTTTTTATCAACTTGCTTCTGGTGTGACGGCACAACTTTATCATCTATTGGATGACCAACAATTTCGGTGAAATTAATTTACAGTTGGAAATTTATGACTTTTGGAAGTAACTTAAAGGTTTGTTCGACACGTAGGCTTTCGTGACCAATATCATCCATAATACAGGTTTTTTGGGTTTGATCGCGTAAATATAAATGTGTTGTTAAACCCGCCACCGCCCGACAGCCAATTAGTAAGGTTTGTGACTTCAACAGAGCATGCCAATTCGTCACTAGTACAGCACACGGGTGTGTTGGAAAGCCAAGCCACAACATTTACAATCAGAGTACGACGTTTCGCCAGTAATTACAACTAGCTTCATCAGGCGACCTAACCCAAGAAACATGTATTATGAATTTAAAGGTTTGTTTGGTTAATCAGAGCGAATATACTCCATCTACAATTGAGATTATGTAACTCCATATTCTAGCGTGGGGTTTTCCTTACATCACGCAACGCTAAAAATGTATTCCACGATGAAATAAAAAGGTCAAAGTGTCTTCTACTTAAACGAGAATTGGGTGGCACCCACATACTCCTGATGCCCCCTAAACTAAAAATAATTTTACTTCACCAGGTAAAGGCCCCACTGAGCTACGTAGCTCGTTTTCAGAAGCGACCTGGCCACAAATGATAGCTCAACAGAGTGGAAATTTATTCTAGATTTGAAGCTTTCGTGACTGCAAGGATTCATACTCTTAGGTTTTTTCGGTAAAGTCACGTAGGTAAAAAATAAATAATAAAAATATTAGAAGTAATAATAGAAATAAAATAATAAATCACGACGTTTCGGAGGCAACACAAGTCTCCGTCATCAGGAGTGGAAATTTATCGCAGCCAAATACTCTAAGCGCACGTTTTTAAACGTGGAGGGGAAAAAATGGAGGACCCGGAGAAAAATCCACGCGACCACGGCGAGAGAGAAACACGCAAACTCCACATATACAGGCATCGGGGGGTCATGATCGAACCCACGACCTCCTGTATACCCGGCGAGGGTATTAACATCTCATCACCATAGCAGCCCTGAGGCAGCATTGCCCATGGCTGTACCACTTCACGCACTAAAACAAAAACTCTGCTGACTTCCAAGTGGTGTCCATTGTATCCACGCTGGAGGGATGATGAGCGGAGCTGATCCTCAAACCAGGATTTGCCCTAGAATTTTCTCAACCATAAAGGCAAAGGAGTCCTTCAACCAAAGAATGATTCCTCAGGGTGAATCACTCGTGATATCAAATAAGAACTGCCCCTTATTTTCTGCTATAAAGAGCCAAAGTCCGACTAGATTCTTTATTTTTCGATTTAAAGCTTTCGCGACTGCAGGGATTCATCTTCTTGGTCCTTTCGGTAAAGTCACGTAGAAGGGAAATGATCAAATAAAATAAATAATTATGTTTTCTTTTTATTCTTTTATAATTTCCCTTCTACGTAACTTTACCGAAAGAACCAAGAAGATAGATTCTTTATCATATTTATCATATTCACTTTTGTAGGCAGCGCTAATGACAATTGACAACGATTTACGTTTTGGTCTGCACGCAAAAAACGGTGTAACTCCACTTATCCGCGGTGATGTGGGAGATGAGCATTACGGATCCTATTATCCGTGACGCTAACCGTGAATGTGTACCCCATTTATCTGCAAAACCAACCCACGGATAACAGGAGACTCGACACTATCGTCAATAGCTTTTGTTTAATCTCGCGGATAACAGGATTCATCTTACCCGCAAAAAGTGCAAGAGCAATACATCCGCACTGCAATTGCAGAGGATTGGCAAGAAAACAACTGCAGCCAATAACGGAGCCTTCAGCTCGACTGGACTAACATTTACACCGCTCCTACTTAGCAAGGCGAAGAGACCTCCAGAAGTTCTCCGTTCATATGAAGCGAGGCTAAACCGAGGTAGCGGCTGTGTTGGGGGGTTTTTTTTATCGGAGCTTAAAAAACGCAACTTGCGTGTGAATTTACTTTGAGCTATGAAGCGTCTCTCTTGATATGTTAATGAATGCTGACAAACAGGTTTGATCCTCGCCTTGAAAGTATGAAATACTTGTTGCGCGCGTCAGCACAAAACAAACCGCAGTGCGTTCACGCCAACGGGGTCAGACACGTGCATCGTTTAATGGTGCAAATGCTCAAAGTTCTACGTGGAGAGATTCACGAATCGTCGAGTCACCACCTTGCCTTCTAACCCAGAGGGCGTTGTATCGTTGACGCTTGTTGGGGTGAGAGCAGTTAATGTTCTAACCCAAAGCAAGACGGACCGTTCTCGATTTGAAGCTTTCGTGACTGCAAGGATTCATACTCTTTGTTTTTTTTTTGGTAAAATCACGTAGGTAAAAAATAAAATAAATGAAAACAACTAAATTAAACACACTTGAGCGGTTGTGCTTTCGCTACGTTGTCCCCACCTGAAGAAGGACGCTTGTGTTGCGCCCGAAACGTCGTGATTTAATTTAGTTGTTTTGATTTATTTTTTACCTACGTGACTTTACCGAAAAAAACAAAGAGTAAGACTGACCCGTCTTCACTGTCGATGTCGAATGTGCCGTGTACATTCCATATTCCTATGGCATGGTCCAAAACAACTGCTGCCAAACTTCCAAACCGCGTCGTGCTGCAACCTTAATAGGCGGTCCTCATTTTGATGATGGTGGTGATGGTGTATTGGTGGTGGAAATGATAACAACCTAGGAGCGATGATAATTAAGATGCTGATCATCATAACGATGTTTAATTCCACATTTTTCTATCACGCATCGCGAATCAATCTCTCTGCAACAACAACAACAACAACAAAACCCTGTTATCATCCAGAACGAATGGCGTGGGAAAAAAATTACGATCAAATCATCCCAACTAACAACCTCGGTCAACAAACCCTGGCTTAGATTTGAACCCACAAACTCCTCACCTGGGGTAAGCATTTACACTACGAGATCTCTTTTACCAGTGGCAAAATATAGTAGTAGGTTTTAACCCTTTTAAACTGGTACAAAACTGACGCCTTTATTCAGTTTTGTACCAGTTTAAAAGGGTAAAAACCTACTACTATCCTCACCTGGGTTTGACCCCGTGTCACTTTATTCAACCTGCCCAACACTGCACTGTACGCAAGCGAGCTCGTCGTGTTGACGTTTTGTATCATCACCGCTGCGGCCACCTCAGAGTCCTCCTAGAAGAAAACCAGAAAGGCCACTTGTGTGGACAAGTGGTCACGTGCTGCTGCCCCTGCTGCTGCTGCTGCCACTGCGGTTTGCTCTTCGCACAGAGCTCGCGGGTCGCATCTCAGGTTCACTGGGAGCCGACACAGAACCACCACCACCCCCGCCCTCCCCCCTGCGGGCACTTCATAATTAATTCGTTTGAAACCCAGGAAAGTCTGAGCCGAGACCTTGAAGAGGTTTTTTTTGGGTGGCTGGGTGGGTGTGGGGGGGGGCAAGGTAGGGGGCAAGGGAGGGGGGTTAGGAGGCCATGCGCACCGAGGCTGTCTGAAAATGTGTCGCCGATTCTTTATTGAGACGGATTTAAACAAGAAGAACCCCCCTCAACACACGGGTGAGAACGCGCGAGGGAAATCCAACGAGTCAACCGCTGTCCCCCTCATGAATGCGGAAGAAACATGGGCAGCATGCGAACATTTATATACACCTCATCGCCACCATCATCATCATTAGCAGCAGCTATGAACTATCCGCTGCATGGTGAAGGCCTCGCTGCCCCCAAGGCTATCCGCCATCCAATGCGTTTCCGACGACACCCCACAATCCATCTGGGTCATGCGCAATCCTCTCTGTGTGTTTCCCCTCCTTTGTCTGCCTCTCGGTTGTTCGTCTCGACCCTTGGTCGAGTCCAGGGCAAGCCCACGTACTTTTTTTTAAACTCTACGAATTTATTTGTTTTCTTCAGTTCAAAGTCAAAATATAAAAAAGGGTCTCCCCCTGTTCGAATTTAGCACGAGGCGGCGGTGGCTCACCTGTGTTGGCTCTGGCCGAGGCGGCGGTGGAAATTCCTCATTCCCATGTCGGGGGGCGGGGGGGGAGAACCGCGGGTCGCAACCAAAAACGACGTCACATTTTGTGGTCAAGATGAGGTGAAGTCGTGGCTTGGTGTTGCCAAGCCTCCTGCAAGTGCTGGTCGGTGGGCATTATGAAGACGGGGGGGGGACGATTGACCCACCGGCGATTCGCATAAGCGTTGCGGTTCAAGGTCACGATTTTGTTTCGGGGGCCTCCAGTGGACGACTGCGGGGGGGTGACGAGAACCCCGTGACGAGAGACATAACGAGCGGAAGAAAATGTCGATTCTCATGACACGCACGATCTGACGCATTGGCGTGGCGAGTCGGAGGATTTACATTCAAATAGATGAACCGGTGGAGCATTGCGCAACTTATGTTCATCGAAGTTCGTGGCCTTGACCCACTCTGGGGAAAAATTCCTCAGTCCTATGGCCGGTGACTTCCCACTTTTGTGTTACTGGGCTGCATACGGTGACACACGAATTAATCCCCATAATGCACAGGCACTATGCACAAAAACATATCGTAAAATCATGCACAGTACCATAACCCTAACTTAACCCTAACCTAACCCTAACCTAACCCTAACCTAACCCAAACCAACCCTAACCAACCCTAACTTAACCCATCAAGTGATGATTCGTCTGTGGTGCAGTGGTTAGCACACCAAACTTGCAATCCAGAGGTCACCGGTTCATTCTATTCTAAAATCCTCCCCACGTCTATCCATCCAGCAGTATAAATGGGTACAACTGCAGTAAGTTGATTGGCCAGTTGTGTGTGGTGGAGGTAAAGTGTAGGTATACTCCTACCTCTTCCAAAACTTTTGGGCCAGCATGGAAGAGCAGGCCAAAGACCCCCTAGAGGAGGCTCTCAAGAGAGAGTTCACTCTAGGAGAGGCCTTTTCACCGGCAGTTGCATGGGCAAGCAATTGCAGGGCTGCACCTTTACGTGAAGCTGAACCAGAGGATCTGCAATTTTACTAATGTACATGGAAAATTTCCACTGTAATTGTATTTGTCACATGTTCTGAAATACAGTGGTGACCTTGCAGCAAAAGGAAATAATTGAAATACTGCACGGGAAAGAATGACTCTTCTGCTGCCCTCTTTACCGAATCCTGGGGACTGTTGAAAACAGGCCACAAAATATGTCACGGGGATGGGAAAAGAAATTAGACAATGAACGAGGAGACGGCGTGGACTGCAACCGCTGCAGCGGAAGGGCCTGCGATGGTGAGGGAGCTGGCGATAATGGGTGGGCGAGTGCCAATGTTTCCTCGCTTAAAAAAAAAAAGCAGTATAGATTGTATTATTCCGTCTGTATTATCCATTGCGTATATGTATGCCCGTCCATGGGGGGGGGGGGGGGCAGGCGATAATCCCAACGTATGGGCCCCCCCGACGTCTTCAAACTAAACTGGAAGTATTACATCTGACGCCGTTATGTCGAAACGTGGGGGAGCTCCCCAAAACACGGGGCCCGGGGCGGTCGCCCTGATTCGCCGCGTACCCTCGGGACAGCTCTGCGCATGTTTCCACCCGAAACGTCTGCCGATTTCATGCGTGGTGAATAATCGATTCTGACATGCGTGTAACGGACCACATTTTGGATTATTGCATCGCGAGAACAGCGAGGGATGGCGACAACATAGGAAAGTATTCATCCAGCTGTGGATAGATCATGGCTGACAATGACGATGGGCCACGTGTGTACGATTTTACGCGTGCATCGTGAACGCAAACAGACAACGTTCATTGAAGAATTCATTCGCGATTATAGGAGTTGTAATAGGGTTTGGGTGAGGGTATACGATATAAACCCACGTACGGACACAGAGACACAAGCTGAGACATGGATACAGAGAGACAAATACGCAGACACAGGAAGACAGAGAGCTTGGCAGGGTAGCAGACAGAGATACAGACAGGTAAGCAGACAGACTGATTAGTCATAGAGACATGATAAAATTGCGTGAAAAATTATTTCGCACGTGTCGTGACCGGCACTGCAAGATCCGACCATGTCCATCCAGTGCTCGCTGAGCTGCATTGGCTTCTGATTGCGGAACGAATACTATATGAAGGTCGCACTCCTTACACACAAGGTGCTTGTCGCCAATGACCCACAATACCATGCTGATCTCAAGGAGCATAAATCATCACACGAACCCCGGTCATCCTCACAGTGGCTTTTGTGGAAGACTCTTCCTGCCGATATTAGGAAGCTACTGGAGCTATGCAATTTTAAATCTACATTGAAAACGTATTTCTTTAGAACTGCTTTTTGTGTTTAGTTTGTTGTCCTTCCCCCTGCACCTCCGATTAGCACGGTTGCCTACGTATGGTGCGAAGGAAATTCAACGTACATACATACGTCCAAACACCGAGAGGCAGACAGACAAACAAAACCAGTCGCCAGCTCCTGACAACATTCTGCACTACTGGAAGCAAGGCCACCCGCGTATGCAATTCAATAGACTCGCACAGAAACTTGCGATTGCATTTCTTTGTGCGGTGATTGCTTCTTATCAAAGTCCATAATGCCGTGCCCCAATTGTGTGGATCCAATTCTGTGCACACGTTCCAGAAAGAACAAAAAACGGCTCGTCCTTCTTGTAGATTCCATTTTTTTGAGTGCCTCGCGTTATTTAAGGAAGCAATATTTTACGCCGCTACCCTCGATGCCACCTAAAACCCGACGAAAAATTCCACGCGAGTATATCTGATGCCGTGTCGTCGTCGACGACTGTTATTTTATATTGGCTTTAGCCCTGCCTACGGCAGTGGGAAAATGTAACGTTTTTTTTCCACAGTGATCTCAACAAAATTATTAATAATCCTTTGAGCCCCTCCCTAAATAAACACCGCAAATGAAATCTCTCAGTGCAAATGTTAGCGGCTGGCTACATGGTATAGTGAGAAAACTATATGGTTACGGCGAAGGTTAGCACTAAGCTTCAGGTCTTGGGGCTGGCATAAGGGTGAGGAGCTAACGCAAGTGCTGTAGTTTGAACTAACGCTAGGTTAGGGATAGGGCGAGCGTTGGGACTAGGTACGGGCTAATTCTAGACGTCGCACTAGAGGAGGTGGGTTAAGGGAGCAGGGTTAGACCTCGTGATGAAGTTAGGATGAACACCAGGGCTCGTGTTGGGAGTTTGGGTTATGGATAATGCTACAGATAAGGGGAGGGGGGTTATGGGTAAAGGGTTGGGCGAAGGTAAGCGTAAGATTAGGAGTTTGGGATTAGGGCTAAGGTTTGGACTTGGGTTAAGGCAATGCTAGGGTTATTGTTAGAGCTAAGGTTAGTTACGTTTATGACTAATGCTAGGGTTAGGGCTCAGCATAAGGCTTGGGAAAGTCCTATGGTAAGGGATAATGCTATGGTGTTGGGCTTAGGTTAGTATTAGAGGTAGTGGTAGTCATATTGCCATGGTAAGTAAGGGCTGGATTTATTGTAGGGCTTGGGCTATTGTTTGTGTCTTGAATATATATTTGTTCAAAATCAATATCTCACCACTAAAACATGTAGAGTGCTACATAGCTCAGTGGGCCTTACCTTGTAAAATACAAAAACAAGTTTTAAATAATTGAAATACAGGGTGCTTAAAAAAAATGTTAACACTTCCGAGAATTTGCAACAATACCACAAGAAATGTGCCTCCGAGCTCTGGAAACCACCTGTAGAAGATTCCAGAGCACGTGTTGACAATGATGGCAAACAAGTGGAGACTCCTTGACATTTTGAAGCTCATCAACATGACATTTGTTATGATATTACAGTGTAATATCCGTTCTTTGTACATTAAAAACGATCGTCCCGTATAAGTGTTAACATTTTTACTGGTAGGAACCTCCTGGTTACACCAGCCCACAGGGGATTATTGTGTCCGTCGTGCAGGGAGGGGCCGGGTGGGGAGGGAGGGGCTGGGTGGGGAGGGGCTGGTCACCCCGTGGTGCCCTTATAAAACTCAACGTCTAACCTACTCACGCCGGCTTGTGCCCGCCCTCACAGTCGGGCATATTTGCGGAATACACCACGCCGCCGTTGACCCTGGCCATTGACCGAACAACCCAACGTTCCTACCAGCTCCCTCCGCAGGAATGTGTTTTTTGACGCACCCTGTGTAGCACCCACAACACCCTGCAGAGCTGAAGGTTCCCGACTGCATGGTGGTGACAGGGCCCGGCTCGGCTCATCCGCCGCTCGCAGTCCCGAGCCCCCCACCAAACGCCACCCCGACCATCACTGGGGGTGCAAATAGCCACAAGGAAACTCCGCTCTGCGCTGCTGCTGCTGCTGCTGCAGGGAGTGGACGTGAGAGACCCCCATGCCATGCCCTGACGTCGTTCGTGAGAGTCAGGCCACCTGGTGCCCGGGCGTCACGCTCCAAAATAAAAAATGTTGGCCAACTTCAAAACACGAAATGTCGCACACACACACACACACACCCCAATCCGGCATTACTCAATTGAGGATTTACCCCGAAAGCAATCGTCGGCTATTTTTATTCTATGGTTATTTCGGTAAAGGGGTCGTCCATAAATGACGTCACGCACCTGGGGGGGTCAGACATTTGTAACGATGTGTGACGAGGGGGGTGGGGTTTGAGAAATGTGACGTCACATCAAAATGCGCAACTTAAAATAAATATAGACAACACGTTCTACTTAATTAAATAGACTTTTTTAAAATAAATGTTTTCTCCTACAACGTCAGAGAGTGCAGCGCCACATTAAATACGCACTACTTGTGTGAGTGTGTGTGGGTAAACGAGTTAAGATGACTGTCAGATGCACCACCCATGCCACCATGCTGTAGTTTAGCCTTCATGTGTGTGTGTGTTGTCATGCTCTGACATAACACAAAGACAAAGATCCCCCGTATAGCCATAAAAGACTTTATTTTATTTTATTATGTTTTATTTTTTTATTATTTTATTACTTCCCTTCTACGTGACTTTACCGAAAGAACCAAGAAGATGAACCTTAAAAGACTGTTGAGGCTGCCGTGTGAGTGTGTGTTCACACACACACACACGTGTGATTGTGTGTGTGTACACAATCACACAATCACGTGTGGTTGTGTACACACACACACTTACACGTGTGTAAGTGTGTGTGTGTACACACACACAGCTAATGCAATTGCGTACAGTGCGCGAAACGGTGTCTCGTTGCGCACCTCTCCGACGCTCCCCGTCTCGTGCGCGTGTCAAGGCCGGGGCTAGATTGCTCGATTGTGATCGTCAGTGTCGCCAACATCAGGCGGGAGACTGCTGAGGAGAGAGAAAACAAATCCTCCCTACGAACTCGTGGCCATGTACACGCGTGTGCAGGAACATGCATGTGTCATGTGTCATGGGGAGCCGTGGCGCGGTGCTCGGCGTGCTGCACTCCGACAAACCGGCGGCCCGAGTTCGATTTCTCAAATGAGTCGCTGATGTCTTAAGTAAACATCGCCGCTGGGGAGACAAAGGCGGTCGGCCGTGGTGCTGGCCACCCCACCCCGGCCTTCACAGGCGCTCGCTAACAGCACTTGCCCCAACAGTGTGTGAAGGCTATACGGGGGATCTTTGTCTTTGTGTTATGTCATAGCATGACAACACACACGTGGAGGCTAAACTGCAGCATGGTGGCATGGGTGGTGCATCTGCCAGTCATCTTAACTCGTTTACCCATTAGGGGCCGTCCATAAATGACGTCACGCGATTTTTTACCCCCCCCCCCCCTTCGTCACACGACGTCACAAAAAGTCAGACCCCCCCCCCCCTAAAATATGACGTCACAAAGCTGGGACGTTGGGAGCTGACCCTATGCCATAGTGGCCTAAATAGGTGCTCGCTAACAGCCCTTTTCATCACAGTATATAATGCTAAACCAGGGGCCTTGGCAGTTATGTTTTTGCACGTGTCTGTGTGCGGTCTTCCTTCGGGCACTCCAATTCCATCCCACATAACAAACACCTATTTGAAATGAACCGCAAAAATGATCTACCGTAATCGATAACAATCCTGAAAAAGATCGATTCTCGTTGAGACTCCACATGGATTTCTTGGATAAATGTAAAGACGCAATTTTTCGTCCATCCGCGTCTCCACGTTGTTCGGTCTCTCTCTTCAAAGAAACCCATGACGGATCGCAAATCCTGAACAGAGTCAACTGCAGTCTCGCAAATGAACCGTGCGGAGTCATAGAACGGGACCGGCTTTGACCCCTCGTGTTCTGTGCCTGCACATTTCTCTGTCTTGCGCAGAAGACTTTAAGATTTTGGGGTGCACCCCGGCGGGAACGTGCATTGCGATGCCTGCCGCAGACTATTGTAGTCTCGCAGACGCATTGGTCCTACAGACACGCGGGCAACATGAATAATAGAAGTACACGTGACTAGCCTGCTGCTAGAGTGCACAAAATTATTCATCGCAGGAGGCAACGGAAATGCAACACTGGCAGACATTTTAAGGCCTAAAGGGGGACACGGTGGGTCGTGCATTTTTAAAAATATAAAACTACCTGGCTCTTTTCATTCGTGTTCCGCTGGTGTTTTTTGATTGACATTTCAACAACTAAAACTTTAATTTCATACGTAGGGCGTTTGAGGACCAATATTACACGATTCGTAATTGCTTTATAATGTCAGATCGCATTGTGGGTTTAAACGTCAACTCGAGCGTTGCACCCTCCCGCCGCCCTACGCAGCCAAACAAATCAGAGCGTCGGCAGCTGTCGAAATGAGAACGAAATCATCAACATTTTGGGTGCTGCGGTGGCGAGATGTTAACTCCCTCGCCTGGTATGCAGGAGGTTGTGGGTTCAACTCCGATGCCTGTATATTGGGAGTTTACACGTTTTCCCCGTGGTGGCGTGTATTTTTCTCCGGGTCCTCCGGCTTTTCCCTCTGCATTTAGAATCAACGTGCGTTTTAGAGTATTTGGCTGCTATGCATTACCACGTGATACGCCAATTGGTTGAGCTATCATTTGTGGCCAGGTCGCTCCTCAAAAAGAGCTACCTGGTAAACATTTTTTAAAATAGTTTTAGATATCGCACTTACACGATGATCCAACCCAACAGAAGCCAATCTTGAAACAAAACTTTGATAAAAGCGCAAGAGCGTGGAAACGAAACGTGGGACGTCGGCAGGTACGACCTCGAAATGCGCATCAGAGAGCTAGAGAGCACAGACCGTGAAAACTCGAGCAGTTATGGTGTGCCCATTGCGCCCGGCACATTGGCACTCGGTCACGCCCGAATGAAGGAGGCAGCTGCCTAAGTGTGATATCGTTTGGAAATGAACGTCGTGTGATGACGGTTTTTCACGGTGATTTGGAGCCGGCACACACAATAACCGCTGTTTTCGCACGAGTCATTTTAGTGGCAGCCCTCTGGTTGTGACGTGCGTGCGTGTTGCCTTTGGAGACCGGTCAGTTAACCCATAACGCCTGGGTTTGTCCCGTGGCCTCCCGTCCGTGGCGAGCCTTCCACACATCATGTGGCCTCAACGTGCACCTCGGCTGGCACAAGGGCTGCGGTGATGTCGCCGCCGCTTCACTTCGAGAATGGCGGTCGCTGTTGGTGTCACAATCACCGAAAAGATCTTGAACCACAACAACAAAACCCCACAACAAAGTGGCAACACCAGAAAAAGTGACACTTTCGATATGAACGCGACGGCGCGTGCGCTCGTGCCCGAATGCCCCGGTGGGCGCGAGGGGAGTGGTGGCGTGGCGGCAATCGAATTGGACGATAAATAGTAGGAGGAGGTCTCGCATTGACCGCGTGGAAGCCACCCTCGGAGGTTTGCGCGCGCGACAGGCAGGCGAAGCGAGCCACTCCGTCAGCTTTCGACCTCTTCCGTATTTCGGTGAAATTGATAGAAAACGACAAAAAACAACGAGAATAGATAATGACAAATTTTGCTGCATTTTTTTAGTTGAGCCAGGAAACCAAAAAAAAGACAGAGCGCGCGAGACGTTTGCACATTTTTTTGACAGCGGCACGCCGACGAAAACTAACGCACGGCAATACCCCGGCTTGCGTCGGAGAAGCGTTCCTGAAAGTGTGCGACGACGAATATCGAAACGACATCGAATCAAAGCGATTTAGAGGGGTAGGCGGAGGTGACGGATAACGAGAAAGGACGGACGATGATGCTGTCGGCGATCTAAGTGACAAATTATTTGCGAGATTATGTAAAACAAATGTTATTCTAATGTGTTCAATAAACAACAGATGCAATGTCAAATAATTGCATTTTTTTAAATCAATTTAAACCCCAGAGCAGTCTGGTCAAATAATTACCGTTATTGTCACGACTCAAGCGATGCTGTCACTGTGGTGTCACGGCCATGAGCACCCTGGATTTGCAATTCGGAGGGCATCGCTTCGATCCCATTGCTTCGGTCAGTCGATCGGTTTAAGTGTGGTGGCACTCTCACCTGCCCGACGATATCTGGGGCTAGCAATGGAAGTGTAGGCCACATTCATGAGTCCCACTATAACGCAGATAAAGACACCGGTGAAAATTTCGTCGCGAGAACAAACGAGGCTTTGCTCGAGAATCGATGATGAGTATTCAATCGGGATGTAAGGGATGCCACCCCACGGTTCGGTGAAGGGATTCTTATTTGTAAACATTGCAGCGCTTTCATCTTCTTGGTTCTTTCGGTAAAGTCACGTAGAATGGAAATAATAAAATAATAAAAATAAAACAGAAGAAAAAAACACAATAAAATAATTACTTTATTATGTAAAATTTTTTATTATTTTATTATTTCTATTCTACGTGACTTTACCGAAGGAACCAAGAAGATGAATCCCTGTAGTCACGAAAGCTTTAAATCGAAATTGCAGCGCTTCTAACGGCCTTCGGATTGTTCACGCGAACAAAATTCTGCACAACATGCGCAGGTCTGCGAGCGCCGCACGCATCGTAACCCTTAAGCACCAACGTTGAAGAGATAGATCGATGCATCTTTAGAAACCCCCCCCTGCACCCGATTAAATATCCCAAAACTTGACATTAGCTCAAACATTGCTCAGAAAGGGGCCTCATCGAGCTGTTAGGCGGCAGGGGATTGGCCCATGGTGGGTTTCACGCCGGCGTGTTTTTTAGGGCTCCTGTTGTGTTTCGATTTAAAGCTTTCGTGACTGCAGGGATTCATCTTCTTGGTTCTTTCGGTAAAGTCACGTAGAAGGGAAGTAATTAAATAATAAATAATAAAACATAATAAAATAATATAAAATAATATAATAATATAATTTAATTTTTTTGTTTTATTTTTATTATTTTATTACTTCCCTTCTACGTGACTTTACTGAAAGAACCAAGAAGACTCCTGTTGTGTGTTCAATGCAAAACGGGTCAACGGCGAAGCACGGAGCAATAACAACAACAAAAAACGCCGGCCTCGTTTTCGGCTGGCGGGCGGAGAGGCGGGCGGTGTTCACGGCATAATAACGCCGTGAATAATGCATCGACGCCAGCAGCACCGCACAGCTGTTGATGAGCGCCGCGTTACCGAACCGCTTTGGGCGGCGGCGGTGCAGTCACCGCCAGATATGCTCGGTGGCAAAAAAAAAATGTTCCGGCAAAGCCCCTTTTTGAAAGTGCAAACTCTGTGCAAGTCAATGATATTGTCCACATGCCAGCTGCATACTGAACGTCACATTCATCAGCCATGATTGATCCACTGCTGGTCTAGCACGATCCTGCCTCGCAATCATCTACCCAACACCAGCGTACGATTTCCCCGCCCCACGTAGTGAACGTTTAATAAAAACGTGCAGCACGGCGAATGGAACCCGTGGGTGTGCTGTGGACTAACTGGTCCCCAGGCAGTCGTTACGTGCGTACGTTGAACTTTATTCGTACCGCATGTAGCCGACCGAGCTAATCGGAGGTGCGGGGGGAATTAAGACACGGCATGGGGAGGCCTTCATCCAGCAGTGGATTGACAAAGGGCTGGAATAATTATCACTACAGACCACACCCATTGAGTGAGAACTCACAATGTAACGGGACCTAGTTTCAAATACCTAAATGGCTATCTACCCCTTCATGCCTGTCCACCTAAAAAGTCACCCAAACTTAGGACACTCTTGAAAGAGAGCCTTGAGACTCGGTGAGACTTCATTGCCCGGTAATCGATTGGCATGGACGTCATTATCTCGCCAAGGAGCATACGCCATCACGCGAACTAAAGGTTCATTCTCGCAGCGGCTGCCGGCAGGTCATCGGACAAACACGGTCACCGCATCGCGCGCTTTCCGATGCGCTTCTGCGGCCGTCTGGAACGCTCTTCCGATATTGGGAAGCCACTTTTAAATCATCATCTAGATTGAAAACTCATTTCTTTAGTTCTGCTTTTTGTATTGCAACGTTGTCCTTCCCCGCACCTGCAATTAGCACGGTTGACTACGAAAGAAGTTCAACATACGCACATACATTAATACAATTATTATCATGCAGCAATAACCATTTAAGACGCGCAACTCACAGACTACACGTAACTTTAGCTCGTTCATTATTCACAACTTTATATCCAGGATATAATTTCACACCGGGTCTGACCAGGTCATCAACCCAGGAACTATTTCGGACCCACACTGGCACACCACATCCTGTCAATACAACCGTGGATACTCGTCGGTTACAATCTACTACAGGCTACCAGCGACCTAAAATATATTGAGTGAGAAATTAAGCCTTTGGTAATCATGTCCATCTCATAAGTTTCCGTGCGTCCATGTACATGTATACACGACCTTTATTTACCAGCGCACATGTGGACAGGGGGCCCACAAACAGATCAGCGAACAATCTAGTATTTCACGATCTTGTGTAAAAATGGGACACATGGCATTCTGCAGTTTCACTATCACAAGCGGCCATAAACAATCCACGGTTGGATGTCAGCCTTCCCCCAAGTGTTTATTAATCGATACGTTATGCCACCTTGCGTGGAATTTGATCGAGAATCTCGATTTGATTAAATCATATTTTTTGAAAACTCTGGTGTATGTGGTCGCGGCCTCTCCCTGCCGCACGGTTCACGTGAACTAGTAACAACAACAACAACAACGTCCTGGATTATGAGCGCCGGGTGGCTAAAGCACAGCAAGTTGCCACAGTAGGGGGCACAGGTGGTGCATCAGCCAGTCGTCTCAGTCAGTCGACCTGTGCCATCTGGGTCTGCCCCGTGACCTCCTTCCAGCGGGCGTTCGACACTTTACGTGGCCTCAAGGTGCACATAGCCTGGCACAAGCGTTGTGGTGACGTCACCGCCACTTACTGGCGAATGGCGGTTGTTGTTGTTCAGTCTATGTATGTATGTGTGAGTCGATGTGTAACTCTATGTGTGTGTGTGTCAGTCGATTTGTGTGTGTAACTATATGTGTGTCTGCCTTTTTCGCCCGGGCAACGCCGGGTACTCACCGCTAGTATATTATAAATGTCAAAACATCGGATTTTTGTGTGACACGTAATTCGATAAGAGGTTCATGAGCTTGGAATTTCGGTAACAAGAGGCCCAGAAAACATGCCAGCTTTGTGGCTGAAATGTTCCATGTTTACTTGGAAATTGGTATCAAATTGATGCATCCTTTAGACTTATTACTGGAGTTAAACTCGCATCGCATGCGTATATCACCCGTGTCTCACTGGGAAGGGAGTTCACATTATTTATGTCATCTTGGCCTAAACGGTTGATGAAATTCTCCATTTAGCAACAGGTCAGTATGTATATATATATTTTTTTTTTCATCTTAGTAAATAAAGACAACATACTTGCAGAAAAGCCACCTTCGTGGTTTTAATTTTGTTGTAACTGGGACTGGAGGCGAATTACTCGGTTAACCGATTATGGGGGGGTGGGGCGGTGGGTTGTATACAGTATTTGGATATCACGAGAATTAAAGCAATGTGGAACTTTTAATAAAACGGTCATTATCAACCTGCTCAAGTCAGGGGTGGTGTTCATATGTGATGACCTATAAGGTGGGACATGCCACATTCACATGGCGAGAACCGGTCATTACTTATGACGACCACTTGGTGAAAATGATCAACAAGTGGTGTGTATTTATTTTATGGACCGTGATTGTGGGCCTGGCCACTCGGCCACTGCACCACCACAATCACCACCCCTATCTACAATCTCACGTCATCTTGTCACACTGGAGCCAGTGGGAAACTCCACGATATGAAGGAATGAATGGTCCACAGTACAGCTAGATCCAATGCAGTCTCCTCTGATAGAACACCACCAGGACATCATTAATGACCACAGCGACGACCGGCATCTCACCACAACCGCCACACAACCAACATCACGACCGTCAGATCACACCACAAACACCACCACCATCTCGCCACAACCACCACCACCATCTCGCCACAACCACCACCACCATTTCGCCACAACCACCACCACCATCTCGCCACAACCACCACCACCATCTCGCCACAACCACCACCACCATCTCGCCACAACCACCACCACCATCTCGCCACAACCACCACCACCATCTCGCCACAACCACCACCATCATCTCGCCACAACCACCGCCATCTTGCCACAACCACCACCATCTCGCCACAACCACCACCATCTCGCCACAACCACCACCACCATCTCGACACAACCACCACCACCATCTCGCCACAACCACCACCACCACCATGCCACAACCACCACCACCACCATGCCACAACCACCACCATCTCGCCACAACCACCACCACCATCTAGCCACAACAACCACCATGTAGCCACAACCACCACCACCACCTAGGCACAACCACCATCAAGCCACAACTACCACCACCACTTAGCCACAACCACCACCACCTTTCCACAACAACCACCACCATCTAGCCACAACAACCACCACCATCTCACCACAACCACCACCATCTCGCCACAACCACCATCTTGCCACAACCACCGCCATCACATCCCACCACTGGGACCACCATTATCAACAACCGCCAACCAACAATATCACAACACACCAGAACAACCACCACCAGGGCCACATCACCACCAGGGCTACATCACCACAACCACCACCACCACCACGACCACGGCCACCACCACCAGGGCCACATCACCACCACGACCACCACCACCACGACCACCACCACGCCGTACCTTGCCAATGCTGCTCCCACCGCTACTGCTTGTGTCCGAAATCCTATCCTGAACCGGGGTCTTGCCACCTCCACGCGCAGCATCTTGGGCCCCATTCTGACCTTTCCCATTGGCCGTGGACCTGCCACGACCTCCATCGACCTCCTCCTCTGCACCACCACCACCACCGCCCTCCTCTCGCTCGACGGCCACGGCCGCTGTAGGAGCAGCAGCAGCAGCAGAAGCAGCCGAAGCTACGATCCCCGTACGAGCGAATTCCTCCACGCAGCGCAGCCCCAGTGCCCGGAGCCTGTCGTCCGTCTCCCTGTCCACGACCAGCAGCCGCGTCTCGACGGCCACCGATTTGATGAGCGACACCACCGTCTGGTGGGATTCGCCCTCGACGTTGCGGCCGTTCACCTCGATCAGGCGGTCGCCCGCCTTGAGCCCAGCCACCTCGGCGGCGGAATCCTCCTCTACACGACGGATGAATTGGCCCGGCTTGCCCTTCTCGCCGTGCAGGTGGAAGCCGTAGCCGGTGTCCTTGCGGACGATGTGGCACAGCCTGGGACGGAGCTCGTGGTCATTCCCCGTCATCGTCGCTTGCTGAGATGTCGCCCTAACTACGGGTTGGCGTTGCGTGCTCGGCTCTTTAAGACGTGCTCGGCACCCCTCCCCCCCCCCCCAAAAACAGTCTCTCCCCTGTTGATCGTCTGTGCCTACAATGCTGTGTGGGGTGGGCAAGGTGTACACTCCCGTGTCTCTCTCTGCTGCTGCTGTGGCACACACGTGTGTGTGTGTGGCCGTGTGTCTTTGTCCCCACTGGTGTTGTTAATAGGTGCTCGCGAACGCCGCGACCAGGAGATGATGACAATGCGCACTTGTCTCTCCAGCGATGTTGCTGTTCAACAACGCCACGTCAAAGAGTTACCTTGTCCCGAAGCTCCAGCACACGCACAGACACGCAGTGCACTGCGCTGAATGATCACGAGCGGCTGATGATGATGATGACTTTATCTGCTCCTGCTGCTGTCGAAGCTGAGCACGGATGGAGCCGCTTGGTGATGCCGAAGCAACGACGTCTACAGAGCCGACATCGTCCGTTACCACCGCTCAAACTCGCTCACGAATCTTCCACGTTGACCGCGAGCTCCTGTGACTGTCACACGTCCACGGAGCGTGCCTGCTGGACTGGAGGTCACAGACAAAGAGAAGCAAAGGTAGGAAGGATGATGAGGACGATGATGAGCTTCCTCGAGTTTCTCAGCAGAGATGAACCGCCGCGTTTCTTGTGAAGGACGAGACGCATCGAGAGAGAGCCCTCCCGGCTAACATCAGATCTCTCTCTCTCCCCCTCCTGTTGCTCGCTCTCTCTCTCTCACTCCCCTCCCGTGTGTGTGTGCCCGCCTGTTGCTGATGTTGTGTGCGGAGCAAACCAGCTGGAGGGGTGGGAGGAAGCGGTGACGTCGGCGCTTGCTGATTTACATCGCGACAGCCTCGCTCCTCCTCCCCCATCATCATCATCCTCCTCCTCCCTCCTCCTCCTCCCCCATCATCATGATCCTCCTCCCCCATCATCCTCCTCCCTCCTCTCCCATCATCATCATCCTCCTCTCCCATCATCCTCCTCCCTCCTCCTCCTCCCCCATCATCATCCTCCTCCCCCATCATCATCCTCCTCCCCCATCACCATCCTCCTCCTCCCTCCTCCATCATCATCCTCCTGCTCTGGCGTGGAGCGTTCGTGAAGGATGACGCGCGTACGCGTGGAGGGAGACTCGAGAGGAGGAGGGGGGAGAGAGACAAAGGCGGCCGCGGGTCGTTGTGCCGGGAGCGGTAGCGGAGTGGTTAGCGATGCTCCGTTAACAAAGTTCGGCGAGCCACCGGAGTTCGATTCCCGCTCGCG
This sequence comes from Lampetra fluviatilis, assembly GCF_964198595.1. NCBI lineage: Eukaryota > Metazoa > Chordata > Hyperoartia > Petromyzontiformes > Petromyzontidae > Lampetra > Lampetra fluviatilis. The sequence goes on along the minus strand of NC_136309.1, from coordinate 2,343,711 downwards.
TCCGACACCGGTGATGATTTGATCTGAACTCCCCCAGCTCGACTTCGCCTCGAATGAGTGGCTGGTGCGGTGTGGGGAGACAAAGGCGGACGAGCGGGGGTGGTGCTGGCCACCCACCCCGTTCGTGTGCCGTGCCGGCCTTCGGAGGTGCTGCTCGCGAAAAGCACTTGTCCCAACAGTCTGCTAGGGCTACACGGGGCAGCTTTGTCTTAGTACCTACACGTGTGTGTGAGTGCGGACAACCAAAGCAGTTGTCAATCCACTGCTGGACAAAAGCCACTCTCTGAAGCTCGCGGAACGAGGACGTGTTGGCATCGGTTCGAGTCGTGATGAGTCAAAGAGCGTCACTTGCCCCGAAATTCAGCTCAGGCTACACGGGGGATCTTTGTTTTTTTGTCTCAGTCAGTCAACCCATAACGCATGGGTTCGTCGCGTTATCTGCCAGCAGCGAGCCTTCGAAACTTCGCCGTGGCATCAAGGTGCACCTAGCCTGGCACAAGCGCCGTGGTGATGTCACCGCCGCTAAGTGGCGAACGGCGGTTGTGGTTGGTCTGATGTGTTGTCGGGATTGTGCTTGTGTGTGCACTGGGGAGACAAAAGCGGCCGCGCGTGGTGCTGGCATCACCCACCCACCTCGCGTGGCGTGTCTGCCCTAATATATTTTAAAATATTTGGCAGTCGCCCTCCAGCAACAACAGATGGTAGAGGAGGGTGTCTAAAACACAGCAAGTTGGCAAAGTAGGGGGCACAGGTGGTGCATCGGCCAGTCATCCCAGTCAGTCAACCCGTGGCACCTGGTTCTGTCCCGTGACCTCCTGCCAGCGGGCGCTCGACACTTCACGTGGCATTAACGTGCACGTAGCCTGGCACAAGCGCCTTGGTGACATTAGCGCTACTTAGTGACGAAGGGCGGTTGTTGTAGGGATTATGCGTTTCAGTGTGAGTTGAGTGTGAGTTTGCATGCAAAATCAGTGTTTGTGTTTAAGATGAAGTAATTCAGTGTGTGTGTTAAAATTTGGGTGTGAAAGTATAGTTCAGTGATTGTGTTTGTCGTTGTTTTCTTTTACACCTAAACCATATCTAACTGGCTGTGTGTGTGCTGACACAATTGTGCACTAGGTGTGCAGTAAGTGTGTAAATATGAGTTGGTGTATATGGGTGTGTGGGCTATTGGTTTACTATATCTATATCTGGTTGGACCGGATTATACTTAGCCTATAACTGGCTGGCTTTGTGTTGTGTCATAAGCGTGTGACTGAGTGTGGCCACCCCCCCCACCACCACGGCCACACCACGATGGCATGGCCTGGTCGAAGCGGGCTTGTTGCAGATTCACAGTTCCAATCCAGTGGTCAACCCCGGTTAATACTGCGGGTGCATCGACCGTAATTATGTACGTACAGTCTTACTTCACGGTGAACGGTCAAGATCCCTTGACGTAGTGCGCAAATTTGCCAAATTTGAAAGTTATATCCGTAAAATTACTGAATTTGGATTAGAGACGTAACAATCATCGCCGCCGCCTACTGACAGACGTGTGCCCCGGGAGAATTTTGCACATGAGACTATTCTGTTCTCTTGAGATCTCACCTGGGGTAAACACGAACAAAAACACAGTGATGAGACTGGAAGGAGCGGTTCTTGAAAATGTGAAGCAAGGTGCTTAGACCGGAAGCGAGATTGTGATGATTGTGATGATTATGATGATGAGACTGCACACGTGAACTTTAGAGATCGTATCTCGAACTGTGCAACGTCTGTGGAGTCACGCCAGTACGAACGAGCAGGACCACACTTTACTTTTGAATTATTTGACAGAAACACTGTATGCTCTTTATGTTTTTATGCACAACATGTGACACGTATGACAGCATGCACATTCTTTACAAGAAATGCTCAGCATTTCAAGTCAAGAGGAACATCCACTATTGTGGAAGTTACGTATGATGGCACACCGGACTGTATAAGAATGTCCAAAAAAACACATCCTAAACAATAGGAATGTATAAACAACAGACGTTGGCAACGCTACAGCTGCTTCGAGTTTCACTTTGACAGAGACAAATGCACATACTGGCAAAGCCGCAGGAAGTGCTGGGAAAGTGAGATTGTTACACCTTCACAGCGGCCTTGTTGCTGACTTTTCTTGGGCCCTATCATCAAAGCGGCACAGCCGTTGAACACCGATTCCAGCTGTGGTCTGGTGTTGACGGAGCGGTGGTGCAGGACCCGAGTTCGATTCCCGTTCATGGCCCACAAACGCCGGTGACGATGATCTAAACCGGTACTGGGCCTCCCCTAGGTCGACTCAGCCTTAAACAAGTACCTGGTGCGGTGTATAAATATCGCCATTAGGGAGACAAAGGCGTCCGGGCGTGGTGCTTGCAACCCATCCCCATCGTGTGCAGTGCCGGCCTTCATAGGTGCTCGCTAACAGCACTTTCCCCTAAAGTCTGTTAAGGCTACACGGGGGATCTTTTTTTTTTCTTTGTGTGCACGTGTCTTTGTGCTACAATTCCGGCGATCTGTTGTGATACTTGGCCATAATTAAAGACATCTTAGTGCTATCTGAACTTGACCTGAACTTTTCTTAGGTCAAATGTGCCTGTAATGATTCTTGGTACGGTGCGTAAACATTGGCACACGGGCGACAAATGGTCACATCATACCCACGTGAATAGGTGGTCGCTAACAGCACGTGCACGAATGTTCAGTGGCAAATTATAACCGAACTTATTTTAAACATCAAGACGTCGGAGACAAAGGTGTGGTGAGTGGACATAATAGGGGGCCGTCCATAAATGACGTCACGCGATTTTGGACGATTTTTGACCCCCCCTCCCCCTTCGTCACACGGCGTCACAAAAAGTCAGACCCCCCCCCCCTCAAATATGACGTCACAAAGCTATGCCCCCCCCCCCCAAAAGAAGATAAAATATGCTTCAAATCGCTTTAAACTAGTGTCATTGTAGTGCGTGTTTCATATGGCGCTGCACTCTGATGTTGTAGGAGAAAACATTTATTAAAGTTGCGCATTTTGATGTGACGTCACATTTCTCAACCCCCCCCTCCATCGTCACACATTGTCACAAATGTCTGACCCCTCCCCCCACCCCAGGTGCGTGACGTCATTTATGGACGGCCCCTAGGTGCTGGCTGGATGATTGTAATATTGATGCCACGGCTTTGATATTTAGGGTGAACATGCAAAATGCCATGAACTGTACTCGTTAATAGAATGCAAGGTAGCCAAATGGCAGTACAGCAATGGATTCTTGAATCAATCCGTATGGCGCTTTGGATAATTCTCCCTTCATATACGAGGGTTTTCTCAGAATACTCTGGTTTCCTTACCGCAAGCCCAACTTTCATATGGAATGCCAAATATGACAATTGAGAACCCTCCTGAAATTAGTTTTGAGACTCAGTGAGGCTTTCCTGGTTGAATAAAAGGCATTAGTGGCAATGTTGTTTTTCTACATGTAAGACACATTGCTTTTATTTACTCAGGAGAGTCGTACTGAGTCTCTCGTCCTGTATTTAAGACGGTCTGGCATTGGGAAGTTTGACTACTCGCGAAGTGCCTGGAGAAAACTAACTGGAAGAATGAACACACTTTAAATGATATATAAAGACAAATACCCCCCCGTGTAGTATTGTAATAGACTGCTGGGGCAAGTGCTGTTAGCACCACGCCCGACTGCCTTTAGCTAGTGGCAATGTTTACACACTGCAACAGGTACTCATTTGAGGCTGAGTCGACCTAGGGGAGGCCTAAGACCGCTTCAGATAATAATCGTCACTGGTGTTGGCCGTGAGCGGGAATCGAACCCAGGTAGCCGGGTTTGTAGCACATCGCGCGAACTGCTGTACAACCGCTCCCCACACATATACACACACACTCGTTTTAAAGTGCTTTGCTGGTGGATTGTGGATGATAATAGCAATATTTATGAGAACTATTTAATTAACACACACGCAAGAAGAGTCCTCCCATCACTAAAATAATGCGCATTAACTTCTTAGTCCACCAGCGTATGAGCCCTTCCTTGGACAATCTTTAACAAGCAGGCAACACTCTCCTGATAAGACTCAGAGAAGAACAACCCCATTCGAAGAGTTTCTTTCCTTTGCCTAAAATATTTGCTTCTAGGAACATTGGTCCAGATGTTCAGTGAGCACGTGGGCCCGAAATACCACTCCTGTTTTGTTTTATTGGCTGTGTGTTACACACTCTAGATCATTTGGGCATTGATAGATAGTGAGCAAGGCTGTGATGAACGACCCCACTGGTATCATCACGCCTCTGCTTGCCAACCTGAATGTCCCTGATGGAAACTCTCACACACGTGATGGGCCTTCCTCCAAGCTGAGTGGTCTGTAAATTGCTAAATTAACGAGTGCTTTCAAAACCAGATTTCACTTTGGCATGGAATGTGGATCCAGGATTTTACGCATTAATTCTGCAAGCCAACATTGGACTAGAAACCAAGTGAATATAGTATGGAGAAACACAACAAACGCAAACACCATCAATGCATACAATACACAAACAACACACACAGCGCATGTATGTAACACACATTGCACAATAAATACACTGCATACATACAGCACACTAAACAATGCTATGTTTATACAACATGCACGTATGTAATACACACACTTCACAATATATTCACGTATGCATACACAACTGCATACATTCAATGTATACACTAAATAATACATACACAACGTGCCTACCTATATACGATACGCTGGACAACACATGCACAAAAACAGGTCGATGTAATACACACACTACACAAAAATGCACAAACCATGTATGTGTAGTATAACACAATATGCCTACACCATGCATACATACACGGTACACAATGCAGGCACAACATTTGCACATACAACACACGCAACATACTACGCATGACACAACATTTATACGTAAACAAAAAAAACATTATACAATACGTAACACTGCCCCGTAAAGTATTGAAAGTTTGGTCCACGTTCACAATACATACACAGACACGTGGCTGATACTGGTAGGAACCTCCTGGTTACACCAGCCCACAGGGGATTATTGTGTCCGTCCGTTGTGCAGGGAGGACCTGGGTGGGGAGGGAGGGGCTGGGTGGGGAGGGGAGGGTGGGGAGGGGAGAGGAGGGTGGGGAAGGGCTGGTCACCCCGTGGTGCCCTTATAAAACTCAACGTTTAACCTACTCACGCCGGCTTGTGCCCACTCTCACAGTCGGGCATATTTGCGGAATACACCACGCCGCCGTTGACCCTGGCCATTGACCGAACAACCCAACGTTCCTACCAGCTCCCTCCGCAGGAATGTGTTTTGTGCTGTAACGTCACAATGTGTGGCTGGCACAAACCAGAAGCACACGCAAAGGGTTAGACCGCCACCTGGTGATCCGTGCTTGCATGTGTCGGCATATTGGATGAATAATTTATTTTTATTTTCAATATTTTATGGCGCGTGCCTCATTTTTCATTGCGTGGCCTTGGACAAAAAGTCAATGCCAATACTGAACTTGGATCGTAACCGTGTTTTTGTCTTTACCATTTGTTTTTACTTAGAAGTATTTTGAGCCATTGTTATAACGTTTGTTTTACGTGTGTTTGTATTTAACACATTGCAAGTATGTAAACCAGAACAGCCAGGTACAGAGAACTGTGACGGAAAATACTGAACAGTTACATTGCAGTAATGAGCTTAGGATTAGAGGGTTAGCGGTTAGGATTAGGGTTGAGGTATTGGGGGGGAGGGGAGGTTTGGATTCGGGGATAGAGTTAAGGGGATAAGGGTTTTGATAGTTTAGGGGTGAGAACGACCACGGAGAGTGACATCTCAACCAGACCTGGTGAAGTATTTAGGGGCCGTCCATAAATGACGTCACGCAATTTGACGATTTTTTTATCCCCCCCCCCCCTTCGTCACACGGCGTCACAAAAGTCAGACCCCCCCCCTCAAATATGACGCCACAAAGCTCTGCCCCCCCCAAATAAAACATGCATCAAATCGCTTTAAACTATTGTCATTGTAGTGCGCATTTAATGTGGCGCTGCACTCTGATTTTGTAGGAGAAAACATTTCTTAAAAAGTATATTTAATTAAGTAGAACGTGCTGTCTATATTTATTTAAAGTTGCGCATTTTGATGTGACGTCACATTTCTCAACCCCCCCCCCCTCGTCACACATCGTCACAAATGTCTGACCCCCCCTCCTAGGTGCGTGACGTCATTTATGGACGGCCCCTTTATAGCTCATCGGATTCCTTCGTTATAAATATGATCTTCTCGTTCCCCTCGTTCATCCAATCCTTCCTCCTCCGTCCCCAACTAATCTCCCTCCCTCTCCAACCCACATCTCTAACCTCACTCCGCAACGTTCATGGGCAACCCCTAAACTTGATCCAGCACAAAGCATGGCAGATGGGGACTGTTGGTCACCCAGATCAGAATCATGTAAAAGCAGATCAGCGACTCAATGCCTCATCGAACGAATATGAATGAGGAGCCATCGTCAGAACAAGTCGCCACTCCGCTACCCACATCATCAGCCACTTCTATTGAGCCTTCGTTAGTTGCTGTTCCCTCGTTCTCATTAACTCCTCGATCCTCCGTCATCCACTCATCTCCCTCTGCCTCTCCTCTTCGTCTCCTTCCTCAGCCCCATTCGCCCCTCTCTGCTCCCTCCTCCTCCCTCCCTTGCACTGTACCACCCTCCCTCTCTCCTACCCACTCTCCCCCTCTCTCTCTCTTTCCATCCTCCCTCTCCCCTCTTTGGCCACATCCCTCTCAACCCACCAGCTCTCTTTCATTCTCCTCCACTCTCCTCCCTCTCACCCCCCTCCCTCTCACCCGCCTCTCACCACCTCCACTCCTCCCTCTCACCCCCTCCCCTCTCCTCCCTCTCACCCACCTCCACTCTCCTCCCTCTCACCCCCCTCCACTCTCCTCCCTATCACCCTCCTCCCCACTCCTCCCTCTCACCCACCTCCACTCTCCTCCCTCTCACCCTCCTCCCCACTCCTCCCTCTCACCCTCCTCCCTCTCCTCCCTCTCACCCACCTCCACTCTCCTCCCTCTCACCCCCTCCCCTCTCCTCCCTCTCACCCACCTCCCCTCTCCTCCCTCTCACCCTCCTCCCTCTTCTCCCTCTCACCCTCCTCCACTCTCCTCCCTCTCACCCACCTCCCCTCTCCTCCCTCTCACCCACCTCCCCTCTCCTCCCTCTCACCCCCTCCCCACTCCTCCCTCTCACCCTCCTCCCTCTCACCCACCTCCCTCTCACCCACCTCCACTCTCCTCCCTCTCACCCCCTCCCCTCTCCTCCCTCTCACCCACCTCCCCTCTCCTCCCTCTCACCTCCTCCCCACTCCTCCCTCTCACCCTCCTCCCCTCTTCTCCCTCTCACCCACCTCCACTCTCCTCCCTCTCACCCCCTCCACTCTCCTCCCTCTCACCCACCTCCCCTCTCCTCCCTCTCACCCACCTCCCCTCTCCTCCCTCTCACCCCCTCCCCTCTCCTCCCTCTCACCCTCCTCCCTCTCACCCTCCTCCCTCTCACCCACCTCCACTCTCCTCCCTCTCACCCCCTCCCCTCTCCTCCCTCTCACCCACCTCCCCTCTCCTCCCTCTCACCCTCCTCCCTCTTCTCCCTCTCACCCTCCTCCCTCTTCTCCCTCTCACCCACCTCCCTCTCACCCCCTCCACTCCTCCCTCTCACCCTCCACCCCCCTCCTTCTCACCCTCCACCCCCCTCCCTCTCACCCTCTCACCCACCTCCACCCTCTCACCCACCTCCACCCTCTCACCCACCTCCACCCTCTCACCCACCTCCACCCTCTCACCCACCTCCACCCTCTCACCCACCTCCCCACTCCTCCTCCACTCCTCCCTCTCACCCTCTCACCCTCGCCACTCCCTCCCCACGTGGCTGTCTCGCTGCTCGCCGTTGCCGCCCCCCGCCTCTCCATTGGCCCCCGCGGGGCGAGAGGCGCCCAAGGGGAGGAGACTCGGAGCGGTTGCGAGACAATCTTCGTGCCAGCCCTCTCCATCCCTCGTCACTTGGTGTGTGCGGGGGGTGTGGGATGTGTTTCCTTATTCGCCTCCCTCGCCTCCCTCTCTCTCGCGTGCCCGTTGCGTTTTGAGTCAACTTTTAGAATGTGCACACTCCGTCGGATGCACTGGTAACATTTTCATCGCCATCATCATCTTCTTCTATCGGCCGACAGTGAAGGGCATCATCGTCGTGGTCGTCGTCTTGACTGGTGAGTTTGTATCCCCCCCCCCCCCCCCCCAATGTGCCACTTAACAAAATTAATTCCGCTCTGTCGGCTTCATAACACCACCACCACCAACAACATCAGCAGCAGCATCCACAGTTTAACATCACACGAAGCCCATCACCACCACCACCACCTTCCACGATCATCATCACCAATATACACAATATACACAATCTTGTACAAAAGTCTTTAAGTGCCGCCACGCCGTGTCCCCAATGTCCAGGGGGGCTGTGGTTGAGCAGGGCGAGTGGGGTGGATGGGTGGACGAGACTCGGAGACTTTCGACCGTCAAATTCGAGATATTTTCAAACATCGACGGCTCGTGGAAGACGCCAAAAGCCCTCCCCACGCCGCAGTGTCAACTCGCCACTGAGTGGCGGTGACGCGTGCCAGACTAGGTGCACCTTGAGACCACGTGCCAGACTAGGTGCACCTTGAGACCACGTGCACTGTTGTCGTGGGCTTGCTGCTGCCAAGTCACGGCACAGAGCCAGGTGCAATGGGTTGACTGACTGTGCCAGGCTAGGTGCAGGGACAGACCCAAGTGCTATGGGTTGACTGTGCCAGGCTAGGTGCAGGAGGTGGTCACGGGACAGACCCAGGTGCTATGGGTTGACCGACTCAAATGACACACGTGTACTGTATACAGTGCACACGTACACAGTGCACGTGTGTACTGTAAACAGTGCACTGTGTACTGTAGATGACACGTACAGTACAGTACTCTACAGTATATAGTCGGTACAGTACGTGTTTTTCAGCCTGGCACGTATTGCAGTACTGTAGAGTACTAGCCGACACTCGTGCAGTACAGTTCTGCATACTGCATCGTACCAGTAGACTTCGCTGTGTGCACTGTACGTACAGTGCGTACAGTATATACAGTGTGTACAGTGCGTACTCGAGGCTGGAGCCCCTGTGGATCTGTGGCCTAAAAGTATTGGTGTACAGTGCTACTGATCTTAACTCTGTCCCTAACAACTAAGTCTGAACTCTCACCCCCCAACCCTCCCTAACTCTTCTAAGCCTTAATTCTAACCCTATCCCTAACTTGACGCCAACACTTAACTATAACCCATATCCATAACTCTTAACCACGACCCTGGAACTATTACCCCAAATCCTTGACTCTAAGCCTTAACTACAACTCCTAACTCTTAAATACCCTAACCTCTAATCTCCAGAGGTGGGACAAAGTCATTGTTATGCAAGTCCAAGTCGAGTCGCAAGTCATCAAATTCATGACTCGAGTCTGACTCGAGTCCAAGTCACATGACTCGAGTCCACACCTCTGCTAATCTCGATTTAAAGCTTTCGTGACTGCAGGGATTCATCTTCTTGGTTCTTTCGGTAAAGTCACGTAGAATAGAAATAATACAAATAAAACATAATAAAATAATTTCACGACGTTTCGGTCCCAACGCAAGCAGCCGTCCTCAGGTGGAGAACAGGTCTCACGTCGTGAGAATTATTTTATTATGTTTTATTTTTATTATTTTATTATTTCCATCCTACGTAACTTTACCGAAATAACCAAGAAGATAACATCTAATCCTTAACCCCGGAAATCCCAACTCGAACCGCTAAACAAATGATCTAAACTCAGCCCTAAACCCTAACCCCAAAGCAGATAAACCCAAACCCTATCCTATCAGCTCTAAACCCTCACATAAAACCCCATAGACCCAAAATCTTCACCTGATGTGGCTTCTCAATATCAAGTTCAACAACCAAAAATATCTGGTCTTTGATGGGATACAAATTTTCAGGTACCAAAGTCGCTATAATGTATACGTAAGCAGGTAGTACATCTCCTTCATATACTACATCTGTCCCTTAAAATTAAAATAAAGGCACACTTTACACATCTGATCAGCCACACGGCATTTGGGAGTTGCATTATTTCAGCAGCATCGCTTAAGCAAGAAAGAACTCGACCGATTTCGACATTCATTGTTTCATCAGCAGTTAGGGCTTACTTGAATCCTTACCAGAAGTTAAGGGCCCTTTATTTAAGAGATGGGTCATTATTAACGCAAACTCATATAATACATCAACTGATGAGACACTGACATTCGCTTGGCTTGAAACAATCTTGCTGAAATGATTCACGAACCTGAAGGAGGTGTGTACATTGATTACATTTTCACGTGGAGACATTTTATGATTATTTCGTTTCGTCATGCAGGTTGTTGCCATAACTGCACCACGCTGGTCAGCGTGAGTTGGTGAAAGAGTTAAGGGTCAAGGGTCGAATGGGTTAGTTATTAAAACCATTTACAATTTTTGTTTTTCTTCTTGGTTCTTTCGGTAAAGTCACGTAGAAGGGAAGTAATAAAATAATAAAAATAAAACATAATAAAACAATTCTCACGACGTTTCGGCCACAACGCAAGCAGCCGTCCTCAGGCTGCTTGCGTTGCAAGCAGCCGCCTGAGGACGGCTGCTTGCGTTGTGGCCGAAACGTCGTGAGAATTGTTTTATTATGTTTTATTTTTATTATTTTATTACTTCCCTTCTACGTGACTTTACCGAAAGAACCAAGAAGATGAATCCCTGCAGTCACGAAAGCTTTAAATCGAAATTTTTGTTTTACCACGTAAGGCCAACAGCTATATAGCTTTTTTTCGGAAATGACTTGGCCACAAATGATACCTCGACGAAGTGGCTTATCATGGCGAAATTTAGAGCGGCCAAATATTGTTAACACGTGTTGATTCTAAAGATGGAGGGGAAAGACAGTAGCACCCAGAGAAACATCCATGTGACCACGGGAATAGAGGCATGCAAACTCCAAATATACAGCACCCACGACCTCCTGTATACCAGGCGAGGTCGTTAACATCTCCTAGCCACCGTGTTGATGATGATGAGAGAGAGGCACACAAACTCAAAATATACAGCCGGCATCGAACCCACGACCTCCTGTATACCAGGCGAGGTAGTTAACATCTCCTAGCCACCGTGATGATGATGAGAGAGGCACGCAAACTCCAAATACACAGCAGGCACCAGGGTCGGGATCGAACCCACGACCTCCTGCATACCAGGCGAGGTAGTTAACATCTCCTAGCCACCGTGATGATGATTATGATGAGAGCGAGATATGCAAACTCCAAATATACAGCAGGCGTCAGGGTCTGGATCGAACCTACGACCTCCTGTATACCAGGCGAGGTAGTTAACATCTCCTAGCCACCTTGGCACCCATTATAGTACCACTGCCTGGGGATTCCAACTGGGGGTCATGGTGTTGGTGGCGACGTGCACCAACCCGCTGCCACCGCTTCAACACTGCCTTATAAATGACGTACATATATAGTATTTACTGGGTGATATTTGTGTATAGTATATAGTATACACATCTATGTTAAAACAAACGTATCTCAGAAGGCAATGTATATCATGAAGGTGGTGAGTTTGTGGTCTTTTTTTAGAAGTTGTATTTTTATCTCCAACGTCATCAACGGCGAATTTGTCACGTTTAACTTTGCAGTGTTTGACATAGCGGTAGTATATATATCTCATCGCAGATATATTATGAACGTTTGTGTCTGTATCTTGGCAGATTTACACACGAACGACGCTTTGAGGAAATTGCTTGACTTTGTAGGCAACTTGCACACAATCTGCATTCGCTGTGGTCACAAATTAGGTGAACATTGCGGTAATTGGGACATAGACTACATCCGCTGTTGTGAAATATAAATACGGTATTCTGTAATCCATGCTGCCATATAAACACTAAATGTAGGCCAGTCTTTACACCATGGCTGTCCCCTCAGCAGATCACTCTTGACACAAACCCATCACCCTGTTGGCGTTGGTTAAATGAGTACCATGGCGGAATTCCACCTGGTTGTCCTTCGGATAGACTCGCCACTGTCGTAAGTGTCGAATTGTCACTACTGGCTCAGCACTGCCAAAGGGAGATGAACATTACCCAGTATTTATTGAAGCAAATGGGTACTTCAACATGACTTTGAGACTCAAGTTAAAAAGGGACTTTCCAGACCAAACATCCCAATGTAAGGACCCTCATGCAAAGTGGTCTTGAAACTCTAAAGCTCCCAGTCATGTATGATATGTTATCATCGTTTGATTCTTGGCCCTTAAGTAGTAATAATGAGATTTTTGTTTTTTACCCAGATCCACTTGCTAATGAGACTAACATACTCTCTCGAGTTCTCAACTAGTTCAACAAATTGACTCGATCTAGACAGGAAGACAGGAGTGTCTTTTGACATGACAGCAAAGGGAACTGTGACTCAATACCTATTCCACTGTGTTTTCGTGAAGCGAATGGACGTTCGTCTAATTTGTATATTTTATTAAGCACTAGCTGTACTACCCGGCTTCGCCCGGGGCTTGGATCCACCACGCCCGGCCGCCTTTGTCTCCCCAGTGGCGATGTTCACACACCACAGCAGTTACTCGTTTTAGGCTGAGTCGACCTAGGGGAGGCCCAGGACCAGTTCAAATAATCTTCATCGGTGGTGGCCGTGAGCGGGAATCGAATTCGGGTCGCCGGGTTCGTAGCGCGGCGCGCTACCCGCTACACTACAATGCGTTACGCTTCCACATGCGCGGGTCATGTGACAGATTTGACGTCACAGCTCACTTGCTGTGCAAAACATAACTGCATTATTGAGCTCCCCCGCCTAAAAAACTAAACAATAGTGTATTTTTATAATTTTTGCATGGTGTACAGTCTGGAAAGTACCCACATGGCAAATTTCCAGTTTGTTGCATGTCGGGAAGTACGCTAAACATTTTGAACAGACACACATATTCACCACTTTGCATTTTGTATATATGGAGATAAACAGATATCTTTTTAGAATTTGGTCAAGTCATTCTATTGGCCTTTGATATATCTCGCACCATAACAGACATCAAGGTTCTGATGCCACTTGCTACTGATGTAATCCATGCTCAGGAATTGAACCCAGTTGGATAGTTTGTAGGCCTGGCACAGGGCTCTCTGTACATTGTGCCACTTACACAGCATACAAACACATTCATTACTGCGGCTATACCATGTACAAAAGACAGAAGACTCCACAAGAAATCGTTAGATTCCTTCGCTGATCATGCATAGTTTCAGCCAGGGAACTTCACAGGTCAAATCATTTTTATAGTTGGGATTGGGACAAAACACAAGGGGTGATTGAAATGTATCGCCTGGAACAGAAAACAGAAGAGACTCATTTGCACCAAGTGCAATGAACTTCCAAAAAACTGTCTTGCTCTAATCATTCACTCACAAAATATGTTGCTTTATCGCCATTAGAAAAATCACTTGCCTCATAAGTCATTAATTGTACTGTGGAAACATGGATGGCACTGGGAGCCAGATCTGATGAGTTTTAGTTTTGTTCCGGTTTCTCTATCTCTGATTTACTGCGTATTTCTCTGGATTTTTCCCATTTTCTCAGTTTTAAAGGTCACACATTGGCAGGGTTACTTCGAACGCCGGTAAAAAATAAACAACTCTTCTCTTGGTATTCAACTGGATAAGCATTAAAATCTTTTTTTTTACGTATAATGTCTTCAAGTTAAGCGTATCATTCACCCTTTGTTGTAGCACCACTCATTCTATGTCAGGGCACAAACGTTTTGGTCACCCCCCTCGTATGTTTGTGGCAGCGAGGTTAATTTCCCAATTGTGTCGTTCCAATTACGCCATTGTTGGAGATCATCAGCAAGGCATAGTGCGAGATTTCTTTACTCGCAGCCAGAACGTTTGCACAAGCCGCATTATCAAACCAAGCCAGCCCAATCCTCGCTTTGGTCTCATTCGTCATTTATCATTTAGTACTTTGTGCATGAATGACCATGTATCTGACTAAAATGTAAAGACAGCAAAGCTAAGAGAAAGATCCCCCCATGTATCCTTAAAAATTTTTGGGGCAAGCTCTGTTCGCAAGCACGTACATATGTGGTTAGCCCCACGCCTGACCGCCTTTGTCTTTCCCGTGCTGATGGTTAGAACACCACACCCAGGCACTTAAAGTTCAGTTGATCTAGGAGAGGCTCGCTGTCATTCATATACCACTCGCAGCACATGTACACCACCACAACTTTTATTTCCCAGTGTCCTATAGGCAACAATGGTTGTACTCAGGAGTAGGCTTCAAATTCCGCTTTCTACGTAAATGTCTTGTTATGTTTGTTGAGCACACCTTTACAAACCTAGGTCTTATTAGACAACAACATTTGTGGAAACAAACTCTGGGTCAGTGTGTTCTGGGCCTTATTAGCTGGACTACCAAGATGCTGTTGTTGAGCCTTTTTTGTAAATGATGGGGCCCTGTTAACCAAAAAAAACCTTTCATATTTCTTTTGTTTATCCTGCACATCCTGCCTTCAGAAAGAGGGGAATCCCCCCCGGAGTGATCCCTGATTATGCCGATGACGTAACCAAGCCCCGTCCATCACGTGTCCAGCAATACATGTGGGAAATATTTTGATTTAAAGCTTTCGTGACTGCTGGGATTCATATTCTTGGTTCTTTATATTTTTGTTATTTTATTGTTTCCCTTCTACGTGACTTTCCTGAAAGAACCAAGAATATGTGGGAAATAGTTTGGATCTTTTTTTCTCATCATGTCGTGTATTTTCACGGAATCTGATTGGTCGCATAATCGAACTGATAATCAGCAGAGGAATCCGTTACTTCAATAACCACCCCAGCTCTAAAAAGACTTTTATGTAGAGATACATTGCCCAAATGCAACAGTGCAAAACAAATTCTTATAACATTCCTATTTTTGCTGGATCACTGCTCTGTACAGAGATCTACAGCCTTGTAATCCATCTATTTCACTGCCTTAACGTACATATAACAGGAGTGCGAATTCTGACCTACACAAGCGTGCTATATATAGGCCCTGGGTAGTAAAAAAAACATCTGTAAATTCAAGCGAGCTTTTTCCACAGGCAATACGGTGTAACCCGTATCCCATATCCTTGCCCTGGGATGGGCCCCTGGGTTGGCAGTTTGATGCGGGGAATTTGCAACGTGTGGGCGTCCAAAATGATACGGCATCAAAGCGTGACATGCTGTACCACGGCAGAGAGCAATCTGGGCTTTGCGGTATAGATACTCCCCTGTGCAACAAAATGGCCTCCAAACGGGGAGCACGGTTCCCAGGTTTCCATTTTCCTGAGATGTTCACCTGATATTACCTCCACCCACACCACTGTTTGGCTATTCAGTCAACCAGACGTCCTTGAACTGTGGCATTCAGTGCATGCAACATGCGTGTCCCCGTTAGGGTCTCTTGAGTAGAGCTGGGATATTTTATTATTTAAGTGCAGTGTAATCGATTGCCCTACGGATTGTCGGTTTGATTACATGTGTGCCGCTGGACGGGAGGTGATGGGTGGTGGCTTGGTGATTTTATCGGCATCATCACCCACGTCAGACTGGGCGTAATTTGGTTGGATATTGGGGAGGCTATAATTTTTAAAGGAACTCAAGTACCCCAATCAACTACATCAAATGTGTCCAATTAACAAGTTTTAGTCGAATAATCGCCTTAATCTACTAATCGACCCAGCTCTGGTCTTGAGTTATCTTATGTGTGGGTTTTCCGTAGCTTCTGCGGTTTCCTACCACATGAAAAAAATACTCATTGGAAATTAATTTGCCAATTATCCCAACGCCAGGGCCCTCTTGAAAAAAGTGTCTTCACACTCAATGAGAAATTTTTTTCCCAGCATAAATAATGTTAATTAAATGGACACCATATTTAGATATTTTCAAAGCATATCGCAATAATTTCAAGTGATATTTCTACAGCTGTAGCTGCAGTAATGACTCAGTCCTATAACTTGTGTGTCCTAGATGATTTATCGACGCAACATCAGGACTAATTCTTTCCATAAGTGAACCCAAGTTTGTCCTAAGCTGGCTATTGGCACAGGTGGTGCATCGGCCAGTAATCTCAGTCAGTCGACCCATGGCGCCTGGGTCTGTCCCGTGACCTGCTGCCAGCGGGCGTTCGACACTTCACGTGGCCTTAACGTGCACATAGCCTGGCACAAGCGCCGTCGTGACGCCACCGCCACTTAGTGGCGAATGGCGGTTTTTATTGTTGGGCATTGTAAGTTGTACATTTGTACTTTTTTTATTGGCTGAATTAACCAAGTCAACAGGCTTATAAAATTAACCCCCACCACCAATCATCGTTCGGAAATTCGATTAAAAAGTTAGGCTCTGAGAATAGGTTTTCCGCTTTTTTTCTGGTAACAAAACAGGTGTTAAGATGTTAAAACACCAAACTGAAACCTTTTACAAGGATTCGTGTCTGCATTAACCACAATACTTGTGGTCAGAATGCAAAAAACACACTTTGATAAAATATGAATTGTCTTTGAAACTGATTGGTCCACACCAGAGACAACTTTCTTTGGAGCCTAGTCTCAAAAGGTGTTAGACCAGAGGACACCAAAAGGCGTACCTAACACCTTTTGAGACTAGGCTCCAAAGAAAGCTGTCTCTGGTGTGGACCAATCAGTTTCAAAGACAATGCATATATAATTATCAAAGTATGTTTTTTGCATTCTGAGCACAAGTATTGTGGTTAATGCAGACATGATTCCCTGTAAAAGGTTTCAGTTTGGTGTTTTAACATCTTAACACCTGTTTTGTTGCCAGAAAAAAGGTGAAAACCTATTCTCATATTTTGGTACTGGCAAAGGAGGTCCCATGAAGTTAGGCTCTGCTCAAATCTTATTCAAGGGATTTAGCATCCAACCACGAGGGAGACAGGTTTTACCAAGTAATCTTTTGGATTTGCCAAAAGTTGCGACGTGCTGTTCAAAAGGCTTAGATATAGTTTGCTTCTGGTCACATCCGTTGCGTGACCATGCACTTAATTTTTAGTGACCCCACATCTTCATGAGATAATTAATTTGTAAGCCATCCCATTACTGTATAAACATAAAAGATAGTAAAAATAAAACATAATAAAATACAATTCTCACGACGTTTCGGCCACAACGCAAGCAGCCATCCTCAGGTGAAGAACAGGTCTGTCGGAAAGACAGCGTCTGAATGAGCACCACCAGGCTTGGCAGCGTATATTTAAGCTGGGTTAGAGGAAGGGCGCCTTGACAAAGGAATTTGCATATCAACAGAGGAATTTAGCATATTTATGGAAAATGCAGATATGGGATTAGTCACTACTTGTGGATTATTATTTTTTATTTCCCTTCTACGTGACTTTACCAGAAGAACCAAGAAGATGAATCCCTGCAGTCACGAAAGCTTTAAATCGAAAAATAGAAGATAGTATTGGGGAAAAAACAATCAAGTGATGCTTTCAGTGAGGTTTGACTTGCACTGATCTTGAAACAAGATTCAGATTCGACCTCAAAACTGCTCTATATGCATGTATTCACACGAACCGACTCGCACCGTGATTTAAAACCGAAGCCTAATTTGATAATGTAATTATACTAAATATGACGAATCTACACAGAGAATTATTCTGCAATTTTAAAACACATCGGCAATATTTGTGGAATGTAATCTATATTTGCCCAACGTTCATGGAAGGCCGTTCATCAATTACATCACATCTGGTATGGATACTACTACTGTCAATGATTGTTCCCATTTCAGAGCCCGAGGAAATTCAGGGCACATTTGGTCATCTTATACAGTACAGAGTTGGGTGCCATAAAATCTATAGTACAGTTTATCATTTTAGACCAGGCCACCCTCCAGAGGAGGGTATCACCAAGTAAAAAAAACTGGATTTAGAGAAGTTTTTTTTACTTTTCTTTTCTATTTTCTATTTAAACAAATTCTTCACAATGTGGGTGTATGGACATTTTAAAGATTTGGGAAATTCGAACGACATTTTTTTAGTTCAGGACACATTTATTTAATTAGGATTTTATGAAACAACAACAACATAGGGCCCCTTAACAACGCTTTAGGCGACAGAGAAACCGGCCAGGGACAATAATAATAATAATGCAATTTTTAACGCGCGCAAATTTGCGGACGTAACGGCCGCAACTCAGAGGCGCGGAGCCAAGCTCAGAGTCGCTCGA
Source organism: Lampetra fluviatilis (assembly GCF_964198595.1). Lineage (NCBI taxonomy): Eukaryota > Metazoa > Chordata > Hyperoartia > Petromyzontiformes > Petromyzontidae > Lampetra > Lampetra fluviatilis. Next base: position 2,325,336 of record NC_136309.1, on the reverse strand, counting down.
AAGCGTGGCTTGTCGAGGTGAGTTTTCAAGTCTCTCTTGAAGGAGGCGATTGAGGTGATGCGGCGAATGTGCAGAGGGGTGACGGCGTTCCAGACTGTTGGGGCTGCCACCGAGAAGCGGCGCATAGACGTGACCATCCTGGATCTTGGTATCAAGAGGAGGTCGTGAGTCGCGCTGCGCAGGCATCTGCCGTGCGCTGAGCTGCAAGTTGTCAATAATGAAGAAAGGTACGGCGGGCGGGCAGATGTGAAGGCCTCGGACCCCAAGCGACCGGTCTATATAAGACGGGTGTAAGGGGAGGGTAGTCCCAGGCCTGCAGGAGAAACGAGTCGGCGGTGTGCAAGGGGAGGACGGGGGGGGGGGCGGCACATTTCTTGTGTTAGAGTTGAATTCTACGAATTTTCGGTTTGTGGTAAATTACCACAGAACGCACACGGTGGAAAGCGGTGAGCTTTTGACAGAGTTTAGGCACAATACATCGCACACATCTCTTTCGGAAAAGAAAAAAAACTTTGTTCAAAGCAAACGTTAAAAAAATATATATGAAGAATAATATTTACACGCCAAGGGCTGTTCGCGGGCATTTGCAACTTTAAAAAGTCGATTTGTTTGGCCGATTTGTGTAATTGCGGATAATTATCGAGCGGATAATTGTTGAGCACTTAAGGTGTTGGAAAAGTGTGGGGTCGGCAACACAGCGAGGCGTGCTGCTAATTTTAAGCGCACATCTAAAACACACAACACAGCCCTTCGCTTCTAGGGAGGGCACACATTCTCAGCCTGAAATTCTCCACCACATTACAGCTGTTTATGCAGACGGTGGAAAGGCAAAGGGGGGAGGGAGGGTGAGAGGGGAGGGTGAGTGGGGAGGGTGAGAGGGGAGGGTGATAGGGGAGGGTGAGTGGGGAGGGTGAGAGGAGAGGGTGAGTGGGGAGGGTGAGAGGGGAGGGTGAGTGGGGAGGGTGAGTGGGGAGGGTGAGAGGAGAGTGTGAGAGGGGAGGGTGAGATGGGAGGGTGAGAGGGGAGGGTGAGTGGGGAGGGTGAGTGGGGAGGGTGAGTGGGCAGGGTGAGTGGGGAGGGTGAGTGGGGAGGGTGAGTGGGGAGGGTGAGTGGGGAGGGTGAGTGGGGAGGGTGAGTGGGGAGGGTGAGTGGGGAGGGTGAGAGGAGAGGGTGAGAGGGGAGGGTGAGAGGGAGGGTGAGTGGGGAGGGTGAGAGGGGAGGGTGAGAGGGGAGGGTGAGAGGGGAGGGTGAGTGGGGAGGGTGAGAGGGGAGGGTGAGTGGGGAGGGTGAGTGGGGAGGGTGAGTGGGGAGGGTGAGTGGGGAGGGTGAGAGGGGAGGGTGAGTGGGGAGGGTGAGTGGGGAGGGTGAGAGGGGAGGGTGAGTGGAGAGGGTGAGTGGGGAGTGTGAGAGGGGAGGGTGAGTGGGGAGGGTGAGTGGGGAGGGTGAGGGGGGAGGGTGAGGGGGGAGGGTGAGGGGGGAGGGTGAGGGGGGAGGGTGAGTGGGGAGGGTGAGCGGGGAGGGTGAGCGGGGAGGGTGAGCGGGGAGGGTGAGCGGGGAGGGTGAGAGGGGAGGGTGAGTGGGGAGGGTGAGTGGGGAGGGTGAGAGGGGAGGGTGAGAGGGGAGGGTGAGTGGGGAGGGTGAGTGGGGAGGGTGAGTGGGGAGGGTGAGTGGGGAGGGTGAGTGGGGAGGGTGAGTGGGGAGGGTGAGTGGGGAGGGTGAGTGGGGAGGGTGAGTGGGGAGGGTGAGAGGGGAGGGTGAGAGGGGAGGGTGAGTGGGAGGGGAGAGAGAAGCTCGGCAGCTGAGCGGTGGAAAACATTGTGGGAGGAGAAGTGAGCACGACGAGACGGGAGAGGGCACGTGAGGAGGAGAGAGAGGCAGTCAAACAAATTCTTACCCCGGGCAAAGTGGCCGTTTCAATAGCAGTGGCCGTTTCAATAGCAGTGGCCGTTTCAATAGCGTGTTTATGAGGCTTCTATGTCCGCGTTGCTGCACACAAGACGGCCTGTCTGCCGCAACGTACTCAGGAAGCTGTTGAATTTTACTTTTATTTCAAGCTCGTTTCCCCCCCACCCCTCTTTCTCCCTACGAATGTTACTTTCCGCTCAAAGCGGCCGAAGCTAGTGGCTGTGGCATAGTTCAACGCCTGCTTGCAATTCAGGTTTGTTCCGAAATGTTTGGAATCTCAAATAAATATTAAACTTCCTTTCGTGCTTGCACACCGCTGCCAACACAGTTTCAGATTTTTTGTTTTTGTATACGATTTTGAATGAATTCAGTTGTTGCTGTGTGTGGTTTTTTACATTTGTGTCTTTTTTTACCCAGGGCCTCAACTTCGGCAAGAGCGATGAGTTTCAACAAAGCTCACCGCTACGGCCGGCAAGTCAATGGGACTCACTCGGATAATGGCATCACTGTAAGCGCTCCGCGGAAATTCTTTACTTCACTTGCTTGCACGTCGTCCTTTTATGACGGCATAGATGAGCGTAATTGGCATATACTGTATATATATTTCGGATCACATGGGTGACTCCCTCAAAGAAAAACCAGTTCTTATGAAATGTTTAGCGGGTGTTGCGATGGTAGGATCTAATCGCTTTATTAGAATGGTGAAATCCAAGTTGCGAGTTAAACAATTTTTATTTTATTTTTACCAGGTAAGGCCCACTGAGCTATACAGCTCTATGTCAGAAGCGACCTGGTCACAAATGATAGCTCAACGAAGTGGCTTGTCATCACGTGGAAATGTTGGTCCTGTCCATCATTAACCTGGGAGGGCATTAGCATAAGACTGTACCAGATTGTGAAAAGTCAGCTCCAGCTGTCCTTAGGGGAGACTAGCTCCCCTGCCAGCGTGATTTGGATTTTCCAGCACTGAATATGGACCATTTAAAGGATATTAGCGTTGCCCCAAAACTCATTTAACTTAAGTCGTGATAAAAAAAAATGACATTTTAATCCCATGCCTATAATTTTTGAGATGTAATAGCCAATCGCATTCTATTTAAAGTGGCTTGATTCTACCTAAACAAGAAGTATTTGCTTACTAGGAGTGTAACAATGTATCCATTCATCATTTAGTAATTATTAAGGTTCATGAGTCACTCATCACGGAAAGTGTTTTTTTATCATCCACAAATGATATGCTAATGTTACATTTAAGCGAAGGGAGCGGACACCACGATACAAATAAAACTGTACAAAGGAGACCAAAAAATAAACGTTTCAATGACATTCCTCGTCTGAATCACCACAATTCTAGTCGCCAGGGGGTGAATATTTCCACCGCTCGAGCTTTCCTACCCGTGTCTAGCGCAGCGGGCGCGAGTGCATCCACGTAGGCAGCTGTGTGTGACACACTTTATTTGTTTCCACAGTCGCCTATGGATTCCTACAGCTCTGGCTTCAGCGGCTCCGTAAATGCCAGCAAATGTAAGTTCTCGTTTCACCAGATTTGTCCAGTTTATTGTTTCATCCGCAGTTGCTTCCAGGAAATCATCTACGTTGCACGATGACACGTAGGTGTAGTGTGGGCTCCCCAGCATGTACCGCAGATTGTCACACGGCGTATGAACCCTTTCCCGTTACGAGACATCTGCAAGTTGCAGAGCGTGGGGTTCCGTTCACCGCCGAATCTCGGAACGTGCAAGCAGTTCGCGTAAATTTTATTTAGAGGCATAATGACGCTGTTTTTAAAAGACATTGTACTCACCGCAGCGAACTGTAGCGACACGACCGCACTCTATGACAGCTGGTGTCAAACTGTGCCGCACGCCCACCTCCCGCATGGACTTGTACTCCCGAATCGATTCGATTCCGTTTGGAATCAATTCCGTAGCGATGAAGTAAACATACGTAATCGGAACGGAATCGGAAGAAAAACTGATAACCTATGTACGTACATCATCGGAACGTAAAAAGGGTTAAGAGCTAGTGCATTGTTGTTATTTCCCCCCCTCCCACAACCCAAAACACCAGCATTACAGAGGGAGATACAAATCGCGAACAAGTGCACCGATTGTTCTCTTTTAGCCCCGCCCACCCCCCCAACACGTTCCATTCATTGGCTGCCACATTCAGATAAGCCCCTCTCCCCTCCTCCCCCCTTAACTTGTATTTAAGAGCTTGTCTCTTGGAATTTTGCCTCACTTGATACAGTAAATCTGGCTGTGACGGTCCCACCTGATGACGGAGACTTGTGTTGCCTCCGAAACGTCGTGATTTATTTTATTTCTATAATTTTTTTTTTATTTATTTTTCCCTACGTGACTTTACCGAAAAAACCTGAGAGTATGTCTCAAACCCAGAATAATACACCCCCAAATGGGGGTGGGGGGGTGGCCGTCTGGAGGCGCTTGGGCTTACTGCCCTGCCGCTGTAGGGGGCAACGATTGGGAGCGTGAAGCTACTGGGCATTCTTTACAGCAGTGACATAAACGACATCGGAACATATTACCAAGTCGATGCGCACATCTCCTTCATCAGCGGGACAATTACAGAAGTCGCAGTGGGATTTGTGGCCATGTAACCCAAACTGTGGACCATATAGGAAATCGCCGTAGTCTGTGCTGCTCCACTGGAGGAATCACATTCGGCAGTTAGCAGGACAAAGTGTACACAGAAAAGTTTTAACTGGTGCTGAAAGTTCTAATCTCTGCACCCTTTGAGTGGCGAGGGAACACTTTGTAGTCGTTATCTGGGTCATGGGAATGTGTCCCAGCGAAATTATTAAATGCTGTCAGCAGCCTGGATGGGATCCTTCCACGGATGCACCCATTGATGCACCCGCTGTGCCGGCTGGGACAGATGGATTTAGCCTCCTCGTGTTATCCCAACAAAGCAAATATTGGCCCGAAGCAAATGATGACTCCAAGCAGGTTTGGTCTCAACTGTTCCTGTGATGGCCTAGAAATGCTTCCTTACCGTTCAAGGCAAACGTGCCAGATTATTTGATTACATAATTATTTGTCATTTTGTTCCCCCAATTTTGTTTCTACCCCGATTACGCTGTGGACGTCACAGCGGGAGACGATGATGCATCCATTCATATCGCTTGCGGAGGAGTTGCGAGCCTTCTGCGGTTCTAGGCAGTTTCAAAGCAAATAGTAAAATGTGAACTGCAACACGTCTCTACTGTTAAACGATTTATTTATTTCCTATGGAATGTGCACAGTTGCCCATTTGCATCTTGACAAAATGGACAATGGCTTGGGTGGTTTGCCCTGCTGTGGGTGATAAACACAATGGCATGTTTCGCCAAAAGTCAGAAGAACGAAACACCGAATGTTGATTTTAGGTGTGTAGGTGGAAGTAAAGCAAATAGATTTACTGGCCAAAATTGTAAGCACTTTCGGTGTCCATTCTTTGCATTTGTGGGTTTTCCTTAAAAGTGGAGACTTAGCAAGCTCACATAGGAGCCTTTTGCAAATAAGCAATAAGTCTTGGAAATCGCTGAGATTTCCCTGGTTACATTCAAGGGGTAGTATTATTATTATTACATAAGTGTGTGCGAAAAACTACGGTGAAAAAGCACTTAACTTGGTGTAGATAGGAGCCCCATTGAAGAGAGTCCAGGAATAGATGTGTGATGTCGTCTTCCGGAACTGTGCCCCCTGGCATGATGCTACGGTCAGACTGAGGGAATTCCAGATGGAAATGTCTTCGGCTCATGTCAAGACGCTGACTTCATCATTGAAGTACAGGGTGATCCATTGATAGATAACGCCACTAAAACAACAGGGAGCAATGACGGGTATTTGTTTACTATTTATTCATTCAAAACCTCTGTGTCTCCCACGAATCGAAGGAGGATTGTTAAACACTATTAGATGGTGCTGTGTTGGCAGTGGTGCGCAAACACACATCTACAAAAAATCTCAATACGTCCGTCAATAACACTGCATATAAAGAAGCACATTTTTATAATAGGCAACGTTTAAGGCAATAACAAAAAAAAAATTCACTCTTATACATTACAACTTGTTGCTGGCCACTTGTTGTTTTGGGCATTTGGGCCCCGTGCTCGGCAACTGTGATTTCAAAATGTGTGTCTGCTGGCTCCATTCCATCGGTCTTGCCTTTGATATCGGAGAGATCAGGCGTTGGACGAGTGGCGTCCGTGTGTAAGGAACTGGCCTGCCACCCTCACGTCCCCCCCCCCGTCCTCCGATGTCAAACGGCACACTTGGTTGAGATGGCGAGTCTGGGATGGAGGATGTCTGATGGTGGACGGGTGGTTGATTGATAGACATTGTGAGATTTTAAAAGGGGGAAGGAGTCATTTGCGGAATGTTAGAGCCAATGTGCTTTCGTGACCAAATGATATATAAAGAAAGAATTGCAGGAATGAGGTTTTGAGGTTTTTTGTTTTTCCACGTAAAACGGCCATTGCCCGCATACCTTTACAATCAATTCTGTTTCACGAGACCACGGGTTTGAGACTTAGCAGAAGGGGTGGACCTGGTGAACCGAGTTCACCCCTTCTCGTGTTCAATGATTGTTGTGAATTGAGGTAATCATCTCATTTCAACATTCAGGCCCCAAGGGCAGTCTCCAACTGTGACCAACTTTTTCTCTCTCTCGCGCCTCTACGTGCTACGAAGAAGGGCCATTGGGCAAAAATGTTTGCCTCTGATATATTTATTTTTCCTTTTAAGGCCACAGTGTTATTGGCGAACGTGTAGTAGAGTTTTTTTTAATTCAACATTCTATTCTCTTGGTGAATTGCAGCACCTCTAGTGCCGTGAATCCATCGCATACAACATAACACAGTAAGGTTTCGGAGTACGCGGGCTCCGAGTACGTGGACCCGCTCATACGCGACCGACCCCGATTCCTACTTACACTTGTGACTCGTACTTTTCGCTACACGCACAGGGCGAGAAACGAGGAGTCAAATCACTCCCCCTGCCATCACGCAGACGTGGATTTGACGGCGTGTGACTGTATCGCCTGCGCGAGAAACAAGTCCACTCAGCACGCACTTATCATATACCAATTATTAGTCAATCATTTACTCTACAGTGCTGTACTTTATTAAACATTTCTGTACATTTATATACATTTGATATAACTTTTAACATGTTATATGTACACTCGTATAGACGAACTCCAACTTACTACGAGTTCGCACTGACGCGGGGGTACACGGAACCTCACCCCCCGCGTAGCCTGAGACCTTGCCGTATACAACACTAAATAAGTAATTTAAAAATACTTTAAAAAACACGCTTTAATGAAATGTACGAGTAATGGAAGAACTCCACGACTCCAGGAAGTGGCCGCAAAGCTTGCCATAACGTAAGTGACCGTGGTGATTTGCAGCCAACGTCAGTTGAGCGTGGACAATTAGACCCAAGCCAAAACATAACATATATAAATGAATGTTTAAAAAATATAATTTTTCATGATAGAATATTGTATTGTCGTCAGTATGACATAAGTATATCAAGTTTGCAGTGGATACCACATTGGGAAGTGGGTAAAAATTGAGTTACAAGATTTGAGGATACGACAACAACAGACAGAGTGAGTTAAATAAAAGCGTGTAAATAAAAATGTTGATTCTTGCCCACGCCGTTCGACGCGTGTTTCGTGCGCTTAAGAATCCGCATTAAGCAACGGATCGGTTCAACCCAGTTTTAAAGGGATGAAGTTGTATTCATTGTTTGTGAAAAGAAACAACGGTTGCCTATGTGGACATCGAAACCTCACGGCGTCAGACTCATTGAGAGGAGAGCCCTCTCTGGCTATTGGGGTAACTATAATGATGTCACAGTGATAACAATCTGTTTTGATATAGCCCCCTCCCTCTTCTTCGTAGCACTTGAAGCTTTTTTTTGCGTAAGTAGGGATAACGTGTTGCGAGCAAGCACCTGGCATGCCACGTGACGGGGTGGCGTGGCCAGCGACACACTGAATGCATTCCTTTATCAGGCTAAACAAGGATCTTTGTTCGGTAATTGTGTGGGTTCCTCGGCCTCCCTGAGGCCAACTTAGCCTTACATGAGTACCTGGTGCGGTGTGTCAAAATCAGTGTTGGTGTGGTGATGCCCACACCAACTCGTGTACCGTGCCGGCCCTCATAGGTGCTACTCGCACTTGCCCCAAAAGAATGTTAAGCCTATACGGGGGATCTTTGTCTTTGTGTATTTTTACCTCGTGCTCTCGTTTACAAGATTTAACAGGGGTCTTTGTCATTGCACGTTCATATGTGCTTATGCATATAACTTTATACGCGTGTCATACAGTCGTACATACACATATATATGTGTGTGTGTGCATGTGTGTATATGTACACAATATTTGGTTGCCAAGCAATTTTACGTGGGGGCAAACCAGACCCCCCCAGCCGTTGGGAATGACGTCAAGCGGGGACTTGGCAGTTCCTTGGTCCCCCCCCCCTCGTGCAGCCCCTTGTCTGGGCCACGCTTGTGCCGCGCCGAAAGAGTTCCCACCCAGAACGAGAATGGTTGCACGCCGCCGTAAGCGTGAGACAGAGCTGCGTGCACGTGTAACCTTCATGCGTGTGCGTCGAAACTCTTTCGCACCGTGCGTAGCCAAACCCGGGCCAACCGGAGGCGCGGATCCCCGTAAATAACTGCGCGAGCAAATGGCCCCGAAATGCGGCCCCCCAATCTCGTCGGTTTGGTGGAAGCTAAGGTTCGGGAGATTCCGGCGAGTTCCACTTGGGTGGGAGACTGCCTAGGGAAATACGGTGTGTTGTAGTCTGTCTGGGGCTGTGAGGTGTCCAGGAGGTGGTAGGACAGCGATGGATTTGTTTGCCAGAAAGTCGAGGGAGGCCAGGATGTGGTAATGTCTGGACACATAGCAGACATTGTAAATATGACAGTTTAATTTTAGCAAAGTATGAAAAAATAATCATACGTCTTACCCTTTCTGGCAATGAAACGGGTGTTGAGATGTTCAAACCTAAAATAGAAACCTTTTGCAAGGAATCAAAAGGTCCCATTTAATTTCAGCGAGTTCGGTTTATTTTAGGTTTTGCTTCATATTACATTCTGGGCGTGAGCAGTGGCTCGGTTTTTCACGCTTTGCGCTACCAACCTGGGCAACCTGAGTTTGAGTCTCAGCCGTGGCTAATATCTTCATCTTCTTCGGCTGTCCATCGCGAACGATGACGACTGCGGAGAGAACTGCTTGCAGCAGCATTTTCCTGTTCGTTGGTGGTCTGAGAGCCCAGCCCTTGAGGAAGCATCGGCCGCACTTCGGTGAAGAGTTGCTGCTCGTCTGCTGGGATGGGATTTGTGTTGTCCGATTACTGCCGGTGTTGATGCTGATAGGTTTTTTTTTTCTTCCCCCATTTCTTTCTTCAACCCTCTTGATCGAGTTTGCTACAGCAGCCACTTGTTCACTGCTTACGGTTGGCTGACGTTTCCTCTCGTGTGTCCACATTTAATATTGGCTGTCTTGATGTGTCTTTTAAGGATGTCTTTGTGGTGCAGTTTTTGACCACCAGGAACACGCTTGTTTATAGCAGTGGTGAGTGATATCTGAATCGGTCGGGAACCACCCACCATCACCAACCAGCATTGATTATTGTGGTATATAACACAGTGCAATAATGAGCATCATTGGGGGGGGACGATAAGTAACAAAATAAATAAGTTGACAATACCCCTGGTGTATGGTCAAACAACTTCCGTGGCTGACGGGGCATGGTGTGGCGCTGGCTACACATGCCTGTTGATGCAAGGGTTGGTGGATCGCACGAATGTTGCGAACTCACTTCACGTGGGCGTCGAGGTATCATACCGTGGCTCACCAGGAAAAGGCAGCACAGAAACGTGCGGACTGAGAGCAGCTGTACCTTCTGGAGGAGATGGGGCGTTTCTCCGTCGCACGCGTGAGTGTTCTCCGGGCGCTCCGGACTCCTCGCACATGCATAAACATACGTCATTTGGCCAAAAACATCTTGATAAATCATAGAGGACTGCAGAGCTTGGGCATACTTTGGCGGTGCCTGCTTCGTTGCTGCCTTGCTGCTTGTCTGTGGTTCCTGGGTGATTGTGCGGGATGAGATTTTCATGATCGAAGACCACTATATAAAAATAAACATATAATAGTGTAATGGGTAGGCCTTCATAGAGCAATGCATTTACAAAGAACTGTCTTCTTTTTCGATTTAAAGCTTTCGTGACTGCACGGATTCATATTCTTGGTTCTTCCGGTAAAGTCACGTAGAGGGTAAATAATAAAATAATAAAAATACAACAATTAAATTATCACGACGTTTCGATTGCAACACAAGCAATCATCAGGTGTGAAAACCACAACAAGAAAATAAAAAAACGCCACTTTTTTCTAATTTTCTTGGTGTGGTTTTCACACCTGATGATGATTGCTTGTGTTGCAATCGAAACGTCGTGAGAATTTTGTTTTATTTTTATTCTTTTATTATTTCCCTTCTACGTGACTTTACCGAAAGAACCAAGAATATAACTGTATTCTTGTTTTAAGTTTTATCTTTGCAGCATTCATATACAGTATATATATAAACAAATAATAAATATGCATAGCAGCTGCATGCTTGCACCAAGTGAAACTACAGCAGTGTGTAAACAGCCAGACATTATTTGAACAAAACTGCAATTTCTTGTCAACTTCAGTGAGTGTCAAGCATTTATCAGGGGAGTGCAACATTGAGACGTTTGGCCAATTGATTTCAAAGGAGTGCTTTCAACAAACGTATCCTAAGCTCGTATAAGAGAGTCTTGGGAGTCATTGTTATTGTCCGAGGCCCAAACAGTCTGACCAAGCACCTGAAGGGATTGTTGTGGTTCAGTGTAAACAACTGAGGCTCAGAGAGCCAGACCTTTGAGATTAGCATGGATGAGTGTTAATGGCCAAGGCTCAAAGGGGCCACACTCGGGCACCATTAGGGTTCTTATAATTCGGTGTGGAAATGCCCGGAACTGATAGAGCATGAGAGCGGAATAGCTCTGGGAAGGCACCTGGCATATACAGGCAGTCCCCGGTTCACGGAAAGGTTAGGTTCCCCAGAACCATCCATAACACGAATTATTATTCATATGTCGAAAACTGAACAATTTTCCCCCCAAAAAATTGAGATAAAATCCCATCGCCGGAAATAGTTGTGCCTCCGATGCCCGAATAGTAGTTCGTTTTTTTATCTCAGTACTGTATCCTACAGTGCTGTATGCTACAAAGGGAAAATAATTACTTAACGCTACGAACAATTATCATTAACTTAATCCCAGTGAAGCTTTGGCTCTGTGAAGGCGGCGTTTTGGCAGAGCGAGGCGTAAGGCGGTATTCATCCGCAACCTCACCGCGTTGCACTACTTGTGCTTACATAACGAACGCATACATTTCCGGATATTGACATTGTTTGTAACATGATTTATGGGAGCATTTTTGTAAAGTCGGATTTCTGTAAGTCGGATATTCCGCAACCCGGGGACTTACTGTACAGTATTTACTTGTGACGCATAATGACCTAATCAGGCAGGTCACAGATTCAAATCCCCCAGCCTTGGCTCAGATAAGCGGTCGTCCTATGGAAGTGGTAGTTAGGCATGCGTGGAGTCACGAACCCTTGGGATTTGGTCAACTTTTTACCCTTTGGATTTGCGATTCCATGTTGTGCTTTCGTACACGTTCGTGGTTCAAAAACGTCGACACGTATGTGGCACAAGAATGTTAAAATATCATTCCTAAAGCCATCTTAATTTCCTAATTAAATTTGGCGCCACGCGGAGGAGAATTCTCGCATAGCTTGAGTTACTCTGGGTTAAACAAGTCGCACTTGGCTGTGAGTTTGCAGCAGATGTTAATGGGAACCAGATGGAGCAGTGGAAAAAAGGCCAACGGAAAAAAAAGCGGGCGAGTTTTGCCGCGAGAACAGAGGACTCATTCTCTACGCACATCTCTCCTCCGTTTCCCTTGCGTGTTCTACCCTGCCAGTGTGAACGTGTGTGTTTATATGTGTGTTTATGCATATACAGTGCTGTGTGTCTACGTGCGTGTGTGTGTGATGGGGAGCGGCGGTGTAGTGGTTAGCGCGCTGCGCTACAAAATCCGGCGACCCGAGTTCGATTCCCGCTCGCGGCCAACACCGGTGATGATTATCTGAACTAGTACTGGGCCTCCCCTAGGTAGACTTAACCTCAAATGAGTGCCTGGTGCAGTATGTAAACATTGCTGCCGGGGACACAAAGGTGGTCGGGGTGGTGCTGGCCACCCACCCCGTCATGTACCTTGCCGGCACTTGCCCCAATAATGAATAATAATTCACAGCCCACTATTGGATGAAAGCCTCCCTCCATGCTGTGTTGGTAACGGGGGCGGTTTGACCATACATCACCATGCCGGTCAGTTCGGGTTTGGTGAAGGAAGGGGGGGAAGTGCCCAGGATTCTGGTTCTAGTGTCAGGAATTTAACTTAGGTCGCCAAGTTGATGGCGCAGTGCACACACCACTGTGCCAACCACTCCACCGCTGTGCCCTTATGTTCCTGTGATTTTTTTTTATACATTGGACTATGTAAGGTAGACTTGTATGCTAACACAAACACAATGTTCACCGAGCCTGGCACAAGTCCTGTGGTGACGCCACCGCCGCCGAGTGGCGAACGGCTGCCGCTGTTGTTACATAGGCACACTTTGTAAACGGCTACAGCGGTTCATCGTCGTCAACTTTGTCGTCAAGTCAATGAAACAATTAAAACCGAGGCAGCTCAGACTTCACCTGGTTGAGAACAATTTGCGATGCAACCGGCGGTTGTTGGTCGCACCGGCCCTGTTTGCCTTGCCGCTTTGTCTGGGGGTTCCCACACCTCTAAATCGTCCTTTCTGCCCTCTCTCTCTTTCTCTCCCTGGGAGCGAATGAAACCTGGTGTGCATGTCACACATTTGGCGTCATCTGGTCAAACACCATATGAGACTAGGCTCCAAAGAAAGCTGTCTCTGGTGTGGACCAATCAGTTTCAAAGACAATGCATAAATTATCAGAGTATTGTTTTTTGTTTGCATTTGACTGCAAGTATTGTGGTTAATGTAAGCATCATTCCTTGCAAAAGGTGTCAGTTTTGTTGCCAGAAAAAAGGGGAAAACCCCTATTAGCATGTCACACATTCTTAAATGATCATCAAACAAAACTAAATGATCATCAAATAAAACGTCCACCGCTTTGTGTAATCTCAATTGCTCAGGATAGCGGCATCGCTTCAGATGCGCTTCTGCGGCCATCCAGAACGCTCTTCCTTTCCGCTATTAGGAAACCGCTGGACCTATGCACTTTCAAATTTAAATTGAAAACTAAATTTCTTTAGAATTGATTTTTGTGTTTAGTTTGTTGTCCTTCACCCGCACCTCCGATTAGCATGGTTGGCTACGTACGGTGCGAAAAAAGTTCAACATGCATACGTGGCTCGTTGAAGCAGCGAGGTCGCTCTTACCGTCTGACATGACCGTATATTCACGGTGTACATGCGAGTGTAGCGGCGGATCAGTGATTTGAACCTTGCGGACCTCATTTCGATCCCCCCCGGCCACGTCTATAAAATCCGCAGTGATATCCTCACCAGTCCTGGTCCACCACCCACGTCTTACTTGGTAAAGAACGGTCAAAGCAACCCCCCCCCCTCCCCACATGTCTAACACCTGCGTAGGGAAACATTCATCCAACAACAGTGGATGGACAAATGGGGCTGCATATTTTGATTATTATTTATTGCAGACGAGCGTGGGGATTTTTTCTTTTTTGTTGCATGTGCCGTCTCGCCGCGCGTGGGGAGGGCAGCCGGCCGGCCGGCCGGGCCGTGTCTATAAAAGGGGAGAGCGGCCACGTCCATGGTGCACAGCTGCGGCGCAACCGCCCCATGCCACTCACTCTGTCCAAGCCCTCGTGCGGCCTTCCAGTCGTGCAGGGGCTCCGATTCATTCCGGGAATGCTTTAGGGGCAGCAGCCCGGGGCCTCCCGATTCTGAGGGTGCCCCCCACCCCATGTCTCCCGCCTCCCCACAAAAGAGTAAATATAAAAACAGCTTTGTAACGCTTGAAACACAATTTTTCAGCACTGTGGTAAATCCTACAGGCAACTTTGTAATTAAAGCCTTGGCATCGCTGTGAGTATTAACTACCGGTAATGTGCCAACGTTAAAATGGTTTAGTTCGTTTGAACTTTGATTTGGCGTAGCATTCATATTTCTATGACATTTAAAATCCACACATGCGCTAACCGTAATAAATAACACTTGAGTGTTTAGTGTCGGGCACGAGTGGTGGTCAACCACTAAAGAGACCAGAGTTGAATGTGCAAAGACGGTGCCCCCAAAAACTGTTAACGGTTCAGGGATGTGAACCTTGTGGAATGGAAACGGAATAAAATAGCCACGTAGGAGCGTGTGTGGTGGCACGGTTTGGCGCCAACCATCATAGAGTGCGGTCGTGTCACTAGAGTTCTCTGCGGTGAGTACAATGTCTTTAAAAACAACGGTGCTAAGCCTCTCTAAATAAAATTAACGCGAACCAGTCGCACGTTCCGAGTATCGTCGGTGAACGGGACACCCCACCCTGCAACTTGCAGACGTCTTGGAACGGGATAATATATACGCACACCTCCGAGTGTTGTGAGATGCATTTTGCAAGAACGACGCGGCTCTATAAAACGCTCGTTAAACCGAATCCAGCTCTGCCTGGAGTCATGCCACGGGTTTCACAGGGAGAGACGCGTGTCATTGACCCCTTCCTTCTCTCTCGTTGACTCGGTGGCAACGGGGGGGCGGGGGGGGACATTCAGCGTACCGCTTCGAGCTTTGCTATTGAGGTCGTGGGTTTGGGGCGGAGTCGCAAAGAGATCGTCACGGTGTGTGTGCAGCTTCCGCTCAATATAATTTTGTTTCAACCGGGTGAGAAGTCAAGGGAGCAGGGTATAGTCTCATTTGCAAGAGTGGAGTGACCTGGGTCAAAAGAATTACAAAAGCAAACCACAAACCAAAACATAGTACAGCAACTAAGGAAAACGGCAGTCGGGGGAAGAAAAAAAACGAAAACGCTATATGACGCAATTCCATATCGTACGAAGAATTGAAAATATCGCAAGCAGAAAAATATTCGATGTTATATCAAAGATAAACGTTAACATTTCTCCGCAGCGTGCATCAGCTCATCAGTGAGACTTTTACAGTCCGAGCCAAGCGTGTGATTATGGTCCTGGTGCCATCGCTGTGCCGCCAACCCGATACACTTTAATGGAGTGCAATTTCGCATATACCAACGCGGGTCTTCTGTGTCACTAGCGGAACTTCAAGCTCGTATCGGATAGCCCGGGAGGCAGAGGACAGCCTTAGGATTGTATCTACCAGACGGGGGCCGTGTGATTCACAAAGATTTGTTACCCTTCCCCTTTTCCACTCTGCGTGTCTCTCCCCCCACCCCCTTCCCTGACGGCTTCTCCCACCGCAGCTGACAACAGCTGCTCGTTCACACAGCACAGGGCGAGCGCCGCTCCAGCAGGGCCCGCGAGTAGTCACCCGACACGAGACGGAGAACCGGTACGGGCGAATGAGGACACTGACACCCCCCCCTCTACCTCCCCCACGGCATAGATGACGGCACCACAGGGATGGGGGGGAGGGGAGTGGGGGTTCGGGGGGGGGGCCCTGGGGGAGGAACGATTGCGTCATCCCACGTGGCAGACTCGGGGGTTGCGGTTGGAACGATTCAGGCCCCTTGCAGTTCAGCGAATTGTCACAGTTTGGAGTGAAAGTCATTGCCCAAATATTTTAAAGAGGACACCTGGACAAGAGTTTTGAGATTCATCCAGGGCTGGCATACGTATGAATATAAAGAGCTCATATTATTGAAAATGTAAGAGGAATTTGTATGAAAACCATGCTAACATATTCATTCTAAATTTTATAAAATTATATTTTTGACTCTTTGTTGGTTTTTCTTCGTTCGGCAACTCAAGCATCCCGGAACTGGATCCCGGCGGTCAGACTCTGCCATCTCCGTGCACTCTCTGCACTCCGAGTCCACGCTCTCGATCCGCTCCACGTTTTCTCTCCACGGTCCTGAGGAGGAGGAGCAGCAGGTGAGTGCAGGGAAAGGTGTTGCTCGGGCAACAGGGAGGGTTGTCAAGGTGACACTGTTATTCAAAGCGGAGGTGAGAGAACAGAATTGGATTAATCCGATCATTAATCCTAACACAATTATAAATATACACCTTGGTAACCCATACACAACACTAATAATGACCCAAAAAATTAACAGAACTCCATCTAAAAACCTGAATTTAACTAAAATTATAATCTCAGCCTCAATCTAAGACGCCAGCTCTTGGGAGCCTGTGCAATGAGACTTTCCGCATTTTCCAGTTTTAAAGGCAATAACCTCACGCTAGCCCCTACACCCAAGCGCTAACCTAATTCTAACATTAACCGAAAACCCCTCAACTGTAACTTTACTTGAACACTAACCCTATTCCTAACCAAACACTTAACCCTATAACTAACCCTGAATCCAAGCCCTAACCTTTAAACACGAACCGTCACTCGACACCAACCCTCGCTCTACACCGAGCCTAACTAACCGTAACTCCTAAACCGTAACCTCTAACTGTAACACCAACCCAAACTCTTAACCCCGTCCTCTTTCATCGCCTCCCCCGATATCTCTCAGGAGCCGCTGGTCTTCGTGGACCAGCCGTCGGGGAAGCTCACGTGCCAGCTGTGCGGACGCGTCTACCGCGATCCCGTCATCACAACCTGCGGGGTGCGTGAGCTGCACCGCCGTTGCGCCATCACGCCATCGCCGCCGCACCCCGCCTCAGGGGGACAGGGTTTGGGTTCGAGTCACGTCCGTTCCTACGGGGCACTTCAATCAATCGATCGATCTTTGTTTTACGTGCCAATATCGCCCTCAATAATGTCGGCATCGGTGCACTTGACAGAGGAACGGGCACCGTACAGGGGGAATACAGCAACAGGAATTAAAAATTAACCTGTCACGCCCTCGGGCCGGCTGACACCGACTGAGCAAAGCAACTTGCAACCACGCGCAAAATGATGAGTTCAGCACTTGACGAGTTCAACCCCTATGATATGGGTCGATGAATGGTCAACATTCGAGACGGCGGTCGTGATGCAACGTTGTTGTGAACGCGGCTGCAGGGCTCGCCGGATCCCATTCGTAAACTCCGTCTTCGTGAATCTCGTCGGCCATGTTCTTACGTCCCAACTGCTGGGATAAAGGCCGCCTCCTCAATCCGGCATTGCCTCTCACAGTCTTGGGACGCAGCAATCCATCTGGCTCCTGCGCATTAGCCGATCTCATCGTTAAAGCGCTAGGTAACGCTTTGGTGACGTGGTCATCCTTGTCGTTAATGTTCTCTCCACTCTGTGTGCCTTCTTCTCGTCTTCACAGCACACGTTTTGTCGAAAATGCACCTTGACGGCCGGTAAGCATTTACCGTACAATCGACCACGCACGACGATAACATTTTAGCACTCAAGCTCATTGCTCTGCATCTGTGTCTTGTAGCCGTCAGTGTGAGAAGGTTTAAGACGCTGCGTTGTTTGCGCACGTGTAACTGTGGGGAGCACTGGCGTAGTGGTTAGCGCGCTGCACTACCAGCCTGGTGAATTCGATTTCAAGCCACCGCTAACATCGGTGGCACATGATAGAAAAGGGGTTCTAGGCCTAAATGAAGTACCTGGTGCGATGTGTATACATCAGTGCTGGAGAGACAGCGTTGGCCGGTTATGGTGCTGGAGGGCTCGGTGATTGTCATGGCCCCAACGTGGGCACGATTGCCGCTTGTCGCACAGGTTCACGGTTCGAATCCTGGGGCCGCCCTGATTATTACCGCGGCTGTAACAGCCACTAATTAAACGCACCGTGCGCTTCGCAGTGGATTTTGAAGATCCCGTGAGGTCCGTTCGCAAGAACGGGGCCACTTGTGTGCCGGCGTCAGGGTTCAAATTTTGCCAAATTCGAAAATTAACCGCAAAATTACTCAATTGGGATACATAGCAGTCATTGCCATCTCCAGGCAGACTCATGCCCCAGGACACTGTTGTCAATGAGATTATCCTGGTTCCTTGAGCTCTCACCTGGTTACACAAAGTACAAGTTTCCCTCGCTCAATGCGGGTTCAGTCTATGTGATTTCGCGTAGATGCGGCTAACCTATTTATTCCCAAAATGCGCTGTATAATGTGGGTTAAATTCACTCATGTCGCTATGCGGTCGGACGTGGGACAACACCGTGTGTACTGTGTGTGTATTCTGTGTGTGTGTATTGTGTGTTTACTGTGTGTATCCTTGTAAGGTTTCGCTTTGTGCGCCCTTTTTTTGGAAGTCATCTACTACCGCACAGAGCGAGGCGAAACCTGTAAACTTGAAACACGATCCCCTCGTGCACCATATCTATAGACAGTCGTGAAGGGCTGGAAAGCCGACGTACTCTTGTGACTCGAGGCTTGCGTTGTACGATTGCATCAGACAAGTGCCCGGCCGACCTGGCCAAGCTGAGCGTGGTGGTGAGCAACATCGCCGTGGCGGAGCAGGTGGGCGAGCTCGAGGTCCGCTGCAAGTACGGCTGCCGCCCTGCGGGCACCCCGCTGGGCGCCACGGCCGCCCCCCTCTTCCGGCCGTCGGGGTCCTACGACTACGAATCGGACCCCCAGGGCTGCCCCATCACCATCAAGCTGTGCCTACGCAAGTACGGGCACTGCCGAGAAGCGAGATGGGCTGCGCGCGGGTGTGGGGCATGCGGTGGTTGTTGCTGTTGTTGGTGGAGGTGGTGGTGGTGGTGGCCATGATGGTGATGGTCACGGTGACGGCGTTTGTTGTTGTGATGGTCACGCCGACGGTTGTTAGTGGTGTTAGTGGTCGGGGCAATGTTTGTCGGTAATATTGGTTGCGGTCACGATTGTCGGGTTGGTTGCTATTCCTGGTGGTTGTTGGTGGTGGTGGCAACAGTGGTGGTTATTGTTGGTGGTGGTTATGGTTGGTGGTGGTTATGGTGTTAACGGCAGTGGAGGTTGTCGTTGGTAGTAGTGGTGGTAACGACAGTGGTCGTAGTAACAGCAGTGGCGGTTGTTGTAGATGGTGGTGGTAATGGCAGTGACGGTTGTTGTTGTTGGTGGTTGTGGTGTTGGTAACACCCGTGGCGATTGTTGTTGTTGCAAGTGTTGCTCTTGTTGGTGGCGCCCGCAGGGAGCATGAGGAGACCTGCGAATACCGTCCCGTTCAATGCCCCAACAACCCCGACTGCCCCCCGTTGCTCTGGACTCACCTGGAGGCCCACCTGCGCGAGTGCAAGCACATCAAGTGTCCGCACGCCAAGTACGGGTGCGTCTACACGCACGCACGTCTACACACACGCACGTGTACACTCGCATTCAAGATACACGTTCACATGCGGAACGGGTGCGTGCATCTACACGCAAACGCACAAGTACACAGGCGTGGACACAAAATACAGGAGTACGTGCACGCACGCTCATGGACAGAATTACCTGTGAATATGGGTACTTGTGCTCGTTCAGTAGAGCATGAAGACTGTTGATCTCACAAAGCCACGTCTGTATGATGTGCCACAGCCTTGCCCTCTAAGGGATGCTGATGCCGCGGTTTAATGTACGTATGTGTATCGTCACTGGTGGTGGCCGTGAGCGGGAATCGAACTCTGGCCGCCGGGTTCGTAACGCAGCGCGCTACCCGCTGCATTACTACTCCCCGCACAAAGACAAAGATCCCCCGTATGGCCTGTTGGGCCAAGTGCTGTTAGCAAGAACCTATGAAGCCCAGCAAGGTACACGAGGGGGTGGGTAGCCAGCACCACACTCGCCCGCCTTTGTCTGCCCAGTGGCGAGGATTTTACACACTCATTTGAGGCTGAGTCGACCTAGGGGGAGACCCAGGACCGGTTTCAGATAATTATCACCAATGTTGGCCGTGAGCGAGAATCGAACACGGGTCGCCGGGTTCGTAGCGCAGCGAGCTATAACCGCTTCACCACCGCACGCACACACACGCACACACACACACAGGTGCGACTTCGTGGGGAACGACGACACGGTACCGGCACACCTGTCGCGCTGCCGGTACGAGGCGGTGAGCGATTACCTGCGCGCGTGCGAGGAGCGCTTTGGCGAGATGCGGCTGTCGCTGACGCAGCGCGACCAGGAGCTCGCCTTCCTGCGGAGCATGCTGGGCCGCCTCGCGGAGCGCCTGGAGCAGCTCGAGAAGTCGGTCGACGTCAAATTCGGTGAGGGGTGGGTGGGTGATGTTGATGAACGGATGCACTGTGTCTGTGCGACTGTGAATATATCGAATGATCAGTGGTATTTGAAAATATGTATGTAAACATGTATGACTCGAAATCAGTCTTACTACACAAATGATGGTATCGTAAGCATAAAACACACACTTTTATAGATGACATCCCTAATATATACGATATCATTACTGTTTATTGTGTGTGTGTATGATGCGTATGTTTACACACAGACATGCTACATGAAAATCAAACGAAGCTGGGCGAAGAGCTGATGGAGTTCCGTAGAGATACCACCCTGCTGAGCGTGAGTCAGAATCTTCATCAGAATATTTATTTAGACGGGAAGAATCCGATGAGCTATGAAGCTCTTTTTCACAGATGGCCAGTAGCACACTAAATGACAGCCATAGCCAATTCAGGTACGCAGAGTCCATAGTCCAGTGACCTATTTGTAGCCACGTTCAAGGCCATTGACATGAGGAGTCTCTTTTGCAAGGTGGACCTGGGTTTAAATTGGGATCGCAAAACAACATAGACTTGTATAGGGACCCATAACACACTTGGATAGACTTGCAACTGAGACCCATGAACTTTTGGAGACCTACAGATATACACAGAGACCTGTAGACATAGACACACAGAGACCTGTAGACTTATCTTAAAGACCCATAACATAAACAAATGACCATTATAAACAGGTTTTTAAAGATAAAAAGTCCCATAATTGCATAGAGATCCCTCAATTTATGTAGGCGTACACAGAGGCCTTCCTTGACTTCCACAAACAGCCCTAGCACCTTTATTGACTTGCATACTAACCCATAACACTTGCATAATATGGTTATCTGTATTTATTACCAAGTGATTATTTCATTGTACAAGCCTGGACAGGTTTATGAACTCGCTTGCCCTACTGTCACTTCCTCGCCATCTCGCAGCCCTGGCGGATTTAATTAGTCTCGCATATCTCTGTGGTCTGCAACCTCTTGCCCCTACAAAGACAAAATCCTCCCCATAGCTTTAACAAACTGTTGGCAAGTGCTGTTCGCGAGCACTTATGAAGGCCGGCACGTCACAGGAGGGGGGTGGGTGGCCAGCACCATGCCCGGCCGCCTTTGTCGCATGAGTGACGATGCTTACACATCGCACCGGGTACTTATTTCAGGCTAAGTCAACCTAAGGGAGACCCATGACCGTTTTTTTTCACTGGTGTTGGCCGTGAGCGGGAATCGAACTCGGGTTGCCGGGTTCGTATCGCAGTGCACTAACCGCTACACTACCGCTCCCAACTCCAGAGCGACGTATAGCAGCCACTTGCTACCATTCCTGGCTTATTAGGTCATTTATTGAATTAGTAAGTGCTGGTTGTGTTGCGTTCTTTACGGGACCATGTTAACAGCTCTCTCCGCTTATGTATTTTTTTTCTACCGCAGGATGAGATGTCTCACATCAACGATCGGCTCAACATGGGCGTCCTGGGATGTACGTGCTCGCAAAATAAACGCACAACACTGTCTCTCCGTGTTAAGAATGTACACAATACGATCATTGTGAGCGCACCTCCGATTAGCACGGTCGGCTATGTATGGTGCGAACGAAGTTCTACGCACATGCGTACGTGACTGCGTGTTTGGACGGTGACATCCCATCGCATGTAAAGACCGTGAGAGCGATTGACACATCTTGGAGGTGTCTGGGTGGATCAGGGGGGCGAATAGCCTAGCCGATGCACTGATTTGTAATGGTTAATATGTCAAGATTGAATCTGGGGTTTGAGCCTGACTGGATTTAACCTCTGTTCTCAAGTCTAGTGAGTTGATGGTCTTAGCCCAGTAACCAATGACTGCACACAAAAAGCCATCGCGTTAAATTCCAACGCTGAAGACTAAATAAAACCGCCTTAAAAGAAAATAATATTACATGATGTAATGATATGTTTTGTTATTGCTTTGCAACGGATATCTCTATTTATTGCAGTCAGGGAATGAGGGAGAATGTTTCACCGTTAATGTGGATAAGAGGTCACTTGAAGGGGTCTCAGAAGTAGTTCTGTGATGGCACCTTTTGTTGACCGTTCATGGTTGTGAAGTGCTGCTCTGGGAGATTTCCGAATGGGATATTTTTTTTTCTCCGTCTCATGATATGGTGCCGATAGCACAATTGGAATACAATTTGGAAAAATTTACGAAAAATGTATTATTCAAACGTTCACAACATTCCCCATATGAATATCAACAACTTTTTTTATCAGCTCAATTTGCAAACACGTCAGTTTAACACGTAGGCTTTCGCGACCGATATCATTCATAATATAGTTTTTTTGGGATTAGATCGCCTAAATATAAATGTGTCTGGCTGTCGCCTGATGATGCTAGTTGTTGTTACTGGCGAAACGTCATTCTCAGATTGTTACTGTTGTGGATTTGGTCTCCAACACACCAGTGCGCTATACTATAACGAATTGGCATGTTCTGTTTACGTGACAAACCTTACTAATTGGCTGTTTTGGGTGGTGGCAAGTTTAACGACACATTTTTATTTACGCGATCTAACCCAAATAAAACATGTATTGTTTAAAAAATATATATAGGAGGCATTATTTTTTGGTCATCTTATCTTGTCTGAGATGGAGGAGACCTCTGCTGTTGGACAGTTATGACCACCTCCTGCAGAGGAGCTCTTACTCATCAAGTAATCTCTGGTGTGCAGCTTATGATCCCCAGCAGATCTTCAAATGCAAGGGCACCTTCGTGGGCCACCAGGGGCCCGTGTGGTGCCTTTGTGTGCACGTCGGAGGGGACCTACTGTTCAGCGGTTCGTCCGACAAGACCATCAAGGTGCGTGGTAGCGCGAGTGTCTGCTGGAGCGGGTCTTTAGTTGGAGCGAGTGTTGGTTGGAGCGAGTGTTGGTTGGAGCGAGTGTTGGTTGGAGCGAGTGTTGGTTGGAGCGGGTGTTTGTTGGAGCGAGTGTTTGCTGGAGCGAGTGTTTGTTGGAGCGAGTGTTTGCTGGAGCGAGTGTTGGTTGGAGCGAGTGTTTGCTGGAGCGAGTGTTGGTTGGAGCGAGTGTTGGTTGGAGCGAGTGTCTGCTGGAGCGGGTCTTTAGTTGGAGCGAGTGTTTGCTTGAGCGAGTGTTTAGTTGGAGCGAGTGTTGATTGGAGCGGATGTTTGCTGGAGCGAGTGTTTGCTTGAGTCAGTGTTTAGTTGGAGCGAGTGTCTGCTGGAGCGGATGTTTGCTGGAGCGAGTGTTTGTTTGAGCGAGCGTCTGCTGGAGCGAGCGTTTGCTGGAGTGGGTGTGTCATGGCGGTTGACGAAGTTCATTGCGAGGAGGTGCATTGTTACTTTGCTGCTCGTTGGGCACTGCCGTCTGTCTTTCGCTAAGGTGTGGGACACGTGCACTACTTACAAGTGCCAGAAGACATTGGAAGGGCATGACGGCATCGTGCTGGCTCTGTGCATACAGGGGTGAGTGAAAACATCGAGGCTTCAACACGGCAGAGGGACGTGTGTCTGTACACATGTACACGCACAGTGATCCTTCAATAAAAACGTAACCGAAAACGCGAAACGGCTCTTAACTAGTAGACTGTAGAAATGCTTGAGGGCATAAAATTCAACACATTTGTTAATAACACTGTGGCTGTAATAAAGAAAAGGTACTGTATTTAATAGAAGACATTTCAGGCCCTTAAGAAAAAATGAGAGGGCTACTGGCCAAATAACGTTTATATTCTTTTGTTTGAGGCCACAAATCAGATGGACTACATTCGACAAAGCGCGTCACGAGTATGAAAACATTGAATGAGTGTGTTGAATTACTTGCTGTGGAGATGGGCTATTACCAGGAATGTCACCTGCTATACATATGCTTGTTGTTGTAAGGTCACGGTGTGCTATTGATGAATGTGCTAATTCTGCTTGTGCCACCACCGCAAATGCAGCGGCAGCATCGCCAAATAATTTGTTTACTCGAGGGCAAGTTGCACAATTTCCTGCGTACATTTGACGCTGTAAAGGAATGCACAACCGGCTTTTCGCAGCTCGCTCCCCCGCCCGGCTCTCAGCGCTCCTCCTAACTCGTGGGTAGACAACCTTTCTCGTGCCCCTCATACCCAGCCTGGCGTGCCCCTTCCTGTCACGACAACGAGTTTGCAGCGTTGATTCATGACGTAACACGGCGGCCAGGTTCTTCGCCGTAATAATTTTAGTGCCGCCTAACACGCGGGGGCTTGGTCACGTCAGCCAGAAACGCCATAACGGCTCCAGTCGGTAACTTTGTAGGTGCTGCTCACTAGCCGCACTCTTGCCCCGAACAGTCTGTTGAAGGCTATACCGGGGGGGGGGGCGTCTTTGTTGGTGGTGTGGTGGTAGAGTCACCTCAATGGTCTGGTAGGAGCCGCTATAGAGGTGGTAATGATGATGGTGGTGGTAATGACGGTGGTGTTGGTGGTGTTGGTGGTAGAGGCACCTTTATGGTCTGGTAGGAGCCGCTGTAGAGGTGGTTCTGCAAGGCCACGAGCGCCCGTACCCAGTGGTTGAACCCTGCCAGCTCCTTCTCGAGGTTGAGCTGCACAACCATCGACGACTTCCCACACTTTTGGCGGGCATTCGGGGTGGGGGGCGGGGGGGTTCCAAAGGACTTTGGTTACCGCAGCCGCCATGAGATCGCTGCTGTGCCTGACCGTAACTTTAAAGTGTTGCGCAAGCCGCAGGCTCGCGTCGTCAGGCAGCCGAGAGAAGGTGCAGCCACGTGATGGGAGTCGTTTGTTTTGCTGGATTGCATCTCGGCCGGGACGTGGCGGCCCTATTTTTAGGGTCACTGAAGAAGCTGCTGCCATGCAAAAGCCGTTGCTATGCGGCACGTTAGACACGAAACGACACTGCCTCCACCGCATAGCTTCATGCTATGCCCAGCTGTTCGGTACATTTTCTTGTTGGATGGAAAGTGTACGATTTCACGGTTATTTTGTCCATCGCGGGATGTAACACGCAGACGCATGCACACACGCATACACAGGTGGACATAAACACATATGCACGCGTACGTACTTGCTCATGCAAGCACACGCACGTACACAGTTGCGTACACACACGCGTGCTCTCGCGTGAACCTGCAAAGGCTTGCTAATGCAAGCATGCACGTGAACATGCACACAGTTATGTTCACAAGCAAATGCTCATCTGCACAGCCTCAAAGACAAAGATCCCCCGTATAACCTTAACAGACTGTTGGGGCAAGTGCAGTTAGCGAGCACCTATGAAGGACGGCACGGCACACGAGGGGGTGGGTGGGCAGCACCACGCCCGACCGCCTTTGTCTCCTTTGTGGTGATGTATACACGCCGTACCAGATACTCATTTGAGGTTGAGTCGTCTTAGGGGATGCCCAGAACCGGTTCAGATAATCGTCACTGCTGTTGGCAGTGAGCGGGAATCGCATGCACACATTCTCGCATTCTCACATACACACGTATACCCACACCAGTAAACACACAACACAAAGACAACGATTCTTCATATAGCCTGAACAGACCGTCGGTGCAAGGGGCAAGTGCTGTTAGCGAGCGCCTAAATAAACACACATATTCTTGGTTCTTTCGGTAAAGTCACGTAGAAGGGAAATAATAAAATAAATAAAATATTAAACAATAAAAATTATGATTGCTTGTGTTGCAGTCGAAACGTCGTGAGAATTTTATTGTTTTATATTTGTATTATTTTATTATTTCCCTTCTATGTGACTTTACCGAAAGAACCAAGAATACGAATCCCTGCAGTCACGAAAGCTTTAAATCAAAACACACACATGCGAGCGTACACTTGCGTTTGTCCTACACACTAACGCACGTTCTGCTTTCTCTTTCAGTAACAAGCTCTACAGCGGATCTGCCGACTACAACATAATAGTAAGTCTGGCTGCAGTGCAAGTGTGATGCACGGCGGCACCCCGCGTCACCAGACGTGTCCATGTCTGCAGGGCTCATGAGTGGGGGCGATGGGCGGGAGTGGCGATCCCTGTGTCTGCCGTCTGTTGCTCCGTCTCTCGTGGTGTCTCTATGCCTCTCCATGCAACTCGCTCTGTTCCGCTTGTACATGTCTGTTTCTCTCTGTGTATCTCTGTTTATTTGTGCCTGTGTGGTTACGGTTAAGGAGTGGTTGGGCTCGGTGTGCAGCTAGTCTTTCTCATGGCCAGCGCTAACGATTGGTCACGTTCCCTTAAGTGCATTGTGAGTAGGATTTAGGGTTAGGGGTTATGCTTAGGTATTTTAGGAATCTTTGGGATTAGGGTTATGGTTAAGCTTAGGGATATTTTTTAGGCGTAGAGTGATGGTTACGCTTACTGTTTTGGTTAGCCTTAGGAGTTCAAGTGAGGTTTATGGTTATTGTTAGCCTTCTTGTCATGATTAAGATTAAGATAAGGATAAGACTAAGAGTTAGGCTTTGGGTAATGCTTTGGGTTACCGGGTTAAGCTTGGGGTTACGGTTAACAAGCAATCAGGATCATCCGGTTTCCACGTCGCACGCACGACCGAGGCCGTTAACGAGCTAGAACACGGATTGGGCGAGCGGCCGCGGTTTGACGCGTTTGCCCGTGCGCTCCGTGCGACCAAGGTGTGGGACATCCCGACGCTGCAGAAGGTGAGCATGATGCGGGCTCACCACAACCCGGTGTGCACGCTGGTCGCCGCCAACGGCATGCTGTTCAGCGGCTCGCTCAAGGCCATTCGGGTGAGCGCCCCCCCCCCCCCCCCCCCCCAATCGCACGCGCCTCTGCACCTCCACCGACCTCCCGGCACTGGGAAAGGACGATTTGTGATGAGAGCACTTTGGAGAATATTCTCCCCCCCCCCTTTACATTTACCGACTATCGACCACGCTCAAGGCGGGCGTGGTCTCAGAGCGGCTGTGGTAATTAAAGTCCTTTGACCGCCCCCCCTTCCCCCTCCTGAATGCCCGCCAAAGGTGTGGGATATCGACGGTGTACAGCTCAACCTCAAGAAGGAGCTGGCAGGGCTCAACCACTGGGTGCGGGCACTCGTGGCCTCGCAGAACCACCTCTACAGCGGCTCCTACCAGACCATCAAGGTGCCTCTACCACCACCACCACCGTCATTACCACCACCATCATCATTACCACCTCTACAGCGGCTCCTACCAGACCATCAAGGTGCCTCTGTAGTAACGCTCACGACTCGTTCACACCGGAGTTGGAGGCACACTTGTTTATTTAACACCAACGTTGTGACATACACAATTGAGGGGGTATCGGCCCCCTCACCCGTCTATCTGAGGACACACCTCTCTAGCTAACCCTAGCCTGCCTCTGAGTCCTCCACTAATGGGCTAGGGGAGGCTATCTTGGCCCGACACTGGTCAGTCGGGCCCGGTACCCAGAGTCCAGACCAGCACTGGCTCTGGCTCTGGTACCACGCCACTGGCTCGAGCCTGCGCGGTCCTGATAAGGACGGCGTACCAGGGGGAGTCCAGGGCTCTATCTCAGACGTCTTCCGCCTCCTCTTCTTTAGCTAAACATCACTCCCGAGCCCTTCGATACATTCCCCTTTTATACCCAACCCCTCCCTGAGGGGTGGGGCCCCGGGGGATCATAACGACCGAATCGACCCCCCAGGGTGTCTGGCGCGGACGTCGCAGAGGGCACCTGCTTGTGCACACATGTAGCCCCGCCTACTGTGTTTGTTTACCATAGGCTGCCATGCATAACGGGCTCTCTCTCTAACACCCCTACATCACTCCCCCCCGCATAGCATGCAGCCGTCCCGGCTGCCAACATACAAAAATTTGACAATAAAGGTGCCTTCACCCCCTGACCGCGCGTGTGCCTCACTATTTTTGAACAATAACAGGAACCAGAACAAGAACGCAACAACAAGATGAGAAACAACCCGACGCACCCCCCCCCCGAATAAATACGAATTCCGTAAAAAAAACAGCCTATATACAATCAGCAGGGAACCCACCACGCACACACAACACACGGTGAACCCAACATATGTACATCCGAGGAGCGGGGAACACACCACCCACACAACACCCAATAAACACAACAGCTATGTACACATTTTCCGGCCTCACAACAGTTTGCGCATTTTAGCGCGCGTCCTTGCAGCGGGCCCCTCGCACGGGGTAACCCCGCGTGGCGGACCATCAGGTGGCGACTGTCCGTCTTGGGGTGAGCATTCATCCGACTCCGCGTGACCCTCGGTATCCGCAGGAGGGGTGATCGGGCGTGAGCCCGTCACTCCCGATGCTCCTGAAGGTGGCACAGCCGGCAAGGCATTAGGTGAGAGCGACGGAGACGGACCCAGCGAGTCGGCCGACCCCCCACACGTTTGGCCACGCGCGTGTGAAGTGGGATTGTGTACCGCTGCGAAGGGTTTCAACCTAGAGGGGTGCACGAACCATCTCCGCTTCCCCCACTTTATGCGCACGCACTGCGGACGTAACACCTCCACCACTTCCACAGGGCCCCGCCACGGCCGCACCAGTTTAGAGGAGGTTGCCAGTGGCACCTGGGGGCAGTGCAACCATGCCTTGTCCCCCGGCTTCCACTGCAGTATGTGCGCTCGACTCAATCTGAGGCGCTCATTCGCCTTCTGACGGAGGTCAGAGTTTTGCATTGCAGCATCCCGTGCCTCGGTCAATTTGTCCAGATTAAATTTAACATGGTCAGCCAGATTAGTTTTTCCCTGCGGCACGGGGATCCGCAACTGGGCACGAACAGGCGGGTCTGGTTCTCGGCCGTACATGAGGTAAAAGGGAGAAAACCCCGTAGCTGCATGGGGTGCCATCCGGTACGCCGCCAAGACCCCCTGAATTTGTAGGTCCCAATCCGTTTGCGAGTCCGAAACTTGTTGTGATAACATGGACGAGATGGTGCGATGCAAACGTTCGACCATCCCGTCAGTTTGTGGGTGATATGGGGAGGTCCGAATTTTCTTTGTGCCCAGGAGATCGCAGACTTGTCTGAGTAGTTTACCGGAAAAATTTCTGCCCTGGTCGGTCAGCAACCTCTCCGGAGCACCTTTGTCCAGGACATAACCCTGAACAAAGGCCTCCACGATGGCTGCTGCCGACTGGTTGGCCAGAGGCCAGGCCATAGGCCAGCGTGTAAAATACTCGACACCAGTCAACAAATATCTATTCCCCCTGGGGGTGGCGGGGAATGGTCCCGAAATGTCCAGAGCGACCAGCTCGTTTATCCTGGACACTTTGATCGATTGCAAAGGCGGGTTAGACTCCCGTGCCGGCGGTTTGCGTTGTGCACATTGAGGGCATGATCCCAACAAATCCCCAACATCCCTCGTCATGCCAGGCCAATAAAAATCAAGTTGCAACAAGGCGAGAGTCTTTTGGGTCCCCAGGTGTAGGAGGCGCTCATGAGCGGCCCATACCACCCTACCCCGCAACCCAGTAGGGACCACCAGCCGATGTCGGCGTGACTTCCCGTCCCAATGCATCAGCAGACCTTGGCACATTTCCCATGCGTCGGAACCACCTCTTTTTCCCCCCGCCGCACCGCCAACGCGACGTCGCCACCCGAGGAGGGAGACATCCTCCATCTGGAGGCGCCCCCATTCAATGACGGGCAACCCCAACAGGGAATCTTTGCCCTGTTGTTCGATCGAATTAGGAACCACTGCATCGTCGTCGTTGGCGGCCGCCAAGACAGGTAGCGATGTGTCCCCTGGAGGCCTGCAACGTCCAGACCCCAGGAGGCATGCACACTCGGAGGCGGTTGGCAAGCGTGACAGAGCGTCCGCGTTGGTGTGGCGAACGCCCTTACGGTATGTGGTTTGGAAATCGTAATCCTGGAGGACCTCCAACCATCGGGACAATTGTCCCGATGGCTGTTGAACCCTCAGGGCGTACTGCAGTGCCGCATGATCTGTGCGGACGGTGAAACGCCGACCGTACAGATATGGGCGATACTGTTGGATGAAATGGACAATTGCCAACAGTTCCCTACGGGTGACACAATATCGTTGCTCCGCTGGAGACAACACCCGACTGCCGTACGCAACCACATGTTCCACGCCGTCAACCACCTGGGAGAGCACGCCCCCAATACCCGTGTTGCTCGCAT
The DNA here is from genome assembly GCF_964198595.1 of Lampetra fluviatilis. NCBI lineage: Eukaryota > Metazoa > Chordata > Hyperoartia > Petromyzontiformes > Petromyzontidae > Lampetra > Lampetra fluviatilis. The sequence goes on along the minus strand of NC_136309.1, from coordinate 2,294,969 downwards.
CGGTGTCGAGCAAGAACGGTTTTGAAAAATCAGGGTAAATCAGGGGAGGAGCGTTTACCAAAGCATCCCGAAGGGAGCAAAAAGCAGCCTCCTCCTCCTGACCCCAGCAAAACCGAACCCCTTTAGATGTTAAAGCATGTAGGGGTTTGGCGATAGTCGCAAAATTAGCGACGAAGCGTCTATAATACGACGCAAACCCAATAAAACTCCTAACCTCTCCCACTGAGGTGGGAGTCGGCCAGGAGCTTACACACTGCGTTTTGGCGGGATCGGTAGAAATACCTGAGCGCCCCACGATGTGCCCCAAATAACGCACCGACTCGCGTAACAAATGGCATTTTTGGGGCTTAAATTTCAAATTAGCAGCCCGCATCTTTAGGAAAACCGCCCGCAACCTCTGGAGATGTTCCTCAAAAGTTTTGCCAAAGACAATGACGTCATCCAAATAAATCAGGCACGACTCCCATTGCAATCCAGCCAAAACCAATTCCATCAACCGCTGGAAAGTTGCCGGCGCTGAGTGTAAGCCCATCGGCAACCGGTTGAATTGAAACAGGCCGTGCGGAGTACGGAAAGCAGTTTTAGGCTTTGAATCATCGTCCAGAGGAAGCTGCCAGAATCCCGAAAGTAAGTCCAATGTGGAGAAGAATCGCGCTCCCGCCAAGGCGTCCAGCGATTCGTCCATCCGTGGGAGCGGGTATGCGTCGGCAACCGTAATTTTATTAAGGCGCCGAAAGTCAACGCAAAACCGCAACGAACCGTCCTGCTTCTTAACCAGGACGATCGGCGCTCCCCAAGGGCTGTTGGAGGGAGAAATTATGTCGGCGGCTAGCATGTCATCAACAGCCGATTTGACATGGTCCTTTTCGGCGGGACTCAACCGAAAAGGATTTTGGCGTATTGGCGCGCTGTCACCCGTATCAATATGGTGACGCAGCAGATGAGTGCAGCCCAAATCGTATTTATCCCGACTGAAAACGTCGGAAAATTCCCTCAGTAGTGTCTTAAGACGTTGGCGCTCTAAATTTGACAGGTCCGTCGATCCCGCGCAAAGCGCCTCGAGCCACCCTTCATCGCTGTCTGAATGTGGTCGCGGTGCAGGGGCAGCGCCGACATGACTCGCGACGGGTTCCTCACAGGGCACCGGCGTTGCGTGAGCAAGCACGGTCCCCTGTGGGACCACCACCGTCTGCGAGCCCACATTGAGGACCGCGATGAAGGGTTCTCCATCCCCTCTCACTATGGTCTGGGCCGGGAGTAAATTAGGTCCACTGACCCCGGCCCTAGACGGTCCCAGCAAAACCCCTTGAGCCCCAATGCCCTTAGCGAAGGGCCGCCGAAGTCTCAAAGGAATTAACATTTGCGCCCCCGGAGGAACGCGCACCGTTCTATCTACGAACGCCGGCACCGTCGCGAACGCCGTCCGGCTCGTAGCGGGGGATGGCAAAAACGCCATGCGTCGGCCTGATGGGAGCTCAATGCATCCCTGGTCGATTAATATCCTAATCGGCATTTTGGCCAGGAAATCCGTCCCCAGCAGGCACGGAACCGCCAGCGAGGAGGAAACAAAAATCGGCCCAGATAATTTAATATCCCCGACACAAATTTGGGCTCGAATTTGTCCGATGATGCCAAGTGAACCCCCGTTAGCAGCAAAGAATGGCACGTTAACAGGCATCAAAGGACGGCTTTGGGCAGGGAGAATGTTATAAATCAACTCCGAAATAATGGTCGCCGATGCTCCTGTATCGACCAGGATGCGCACCTCGACCCCATCGATGTGACCCACAACGGCCGACGACCCTGACGACGCGGCTACAACCCGATGGGCCAACACGGACCACTGGCTGGGTTCAATCTGAGTACCCAGAGCGGTGCGTGTTGGTGCCATGGTACGCGATATTGGCCCCCCCTTCGCTGCGGTGTTTAAGTGTGCGACGGGCGTGTGCGTGGGCCAAACGTGAGGGGTGCCGCGACTCGCCGGATTATGATGGTGGAGCTTGTGACGAGGGCCGGCGTCCCGTTGAGGTGTCGTCCTGCGCTGCCCAGGAGAGCGGCACCCCGAGGCGACGTGGCCCCGGATGCCGCAGTTGTAACAGCGTGGAAGCGCTGGTGACGACGATGGATGTTGTAGACGGCTTGAACCGGCCCGGTCCTCCCGTACTCCCGCTCCATGCTGCCGTTGATGGTCGATGGCGCAAACCTCTTCCGCCGGGAGGGTGGCTGCAGCGACGGCACGCCCGCTCGCCGCCTTGCTGGCCTTCCGTCGTTGAGAGGACAGGTTTGCGTGGAGAAGACGGGCCGCTTGGAGGGAGCACATCTCTGCATCGTCCTGTGCGACAATGACGATATCTAAGTCGTCCGCCAGCAAAAGTATCTTCTCTGTCACCATGGCGTCGACACCCTCGTCATCCATTCGTGGAAAGGCCTCCTTCGCCAGTGCCAGGAGGCTTGTGCGGTACGCCAGGGGCGACTCCTTCGTCCCCCGCTGGCGATCGTAAAAGAGTTGGCGACAGTCCGATGGTGGACCATATACCGCCGACAGCACCTGCATCGCCTTCCGCAGCGTGGAGCGCCTCTCCTTCGAAGCCGATGTTAGAGTGGCGAGGGCGTCGCTGTCGAGAAGTGCTGGCAGCGCGCGGAGAGCCTCGGCGTCTGTCCACTGTGCCATCTCCTGGTGAGCGAGGAAGCGCCGCTGGAAGCCGCCCCAGTCGCCATCCTCGCCCACAAATTCCTTGAGTGGAGGTAGCCGCTGATGTAAGGCAGCGGCTGCAGAGGAAGAACGCACTCCCTCGTCCGCCTCACTCAACTCAGCGTCGGCACGAACCAGCGATGGCATCGCCGGTCGCACCCGTGGTGACGTTCCGCCCGTTGGTGGTGACGCGGCAGGTACTGTACTCCCGCCGTTGGACGCGATGCTTAGAGCGGCCACGCCCTCAACAGCAGCTGCAGCGATGGCGGGAGTTTCAAAATGTTGCTCCGTGGAAATGGCGGGAAGGCGCTGTGATCGTCGGCTGCCGTTGCCCCGTGGCGGTCCCGCAGCCCCCAGCTGCGTGATGGTGTCGAGCATGGCGGCTGCGGCGTACAGCAGCTCGGTCAGCTTCGCGTGCGCCTCCCTCAGCCCCTCCATCGACGGCTCCCCTTCCTCCAGCTGCTGTGGCGTGGATGCGCCCAGCCCCGGCTGGTCGATGGCATCTTCAGCCGTCTCGGGCCCTCCGACTGCAGTGGTGTCTTCTGCCTCTGGTACCCCGACTCGAGTCGTCCGGCGTGTATCCATGTTCGTACTTTGTTTCACTTCTGACGCCAGATGTAGTAACGCTCACGACTCGTTCACACCGGAGTTGGAGGCACACTTGTTTATTTAACACCAACGTTGTGACATACACAATTGAGGGGGTATCGGCCCCCTCACCCGTCTATCTGAGGACACACCTCTCTAGCTAACCCTAGCCTGCCTCTGAGTCCTCCACTAATGGGCTAGGGGAGGCTATCTTGGCCCGACACTGGTCAGTCGGGCCCGGTACCCAGAGTCCAGACCAGCACTGGCTCTGGCTCTGGTACCACGCCACTGGCTCGAGCCTGCGCGGTCCTGATAAGGACGGCGTACCAGGGGGAGTCCAGGGCTCTATCTCAGACGTCTTCCGCCTCCTCTTCTTTAGCTAAACATCACTCCCGAGCCCTTCGATACATTCCCCTTTTATACCCAACCCCTCCCTGAGGGGTGGGGCCCCGGGGGATCATAACGACCGAATCGACCCCCCAGGGTGTCTGGCGCGGACGTCGCAGAGGGCACCTGCTTGTGCACACATGTAGCCCCGCCTACTGTGTTTGTTTACCATAGGCTGCCATGCATAACGGGCTCTCTCTCTAACACCCCTACACCTCTACCACCAACGCCACCTTTAGTACTACTACCACAATTACCATCACCGCTACTATCAACGCTACCATTACCTCCACCATCACCACTGCAGCTTCTACTGTGGCTGTTACGAGACCTTCAAGGTTATTCCACCACCAACACCACCGTCATTACCACCACCATCATCATTACCACCAATACAGTGGCTCCTACCAGACTGCCACCGCGACCACCTCCATCACAACCATCACCACTGCCACCACCTTGACTATAGATATTGAAAACGAGATTTGCATTTGTTATTATTATTTTCAGGCATGTAATGATTACATACACCTACGATTCTAGTATATTCAAATCTCAAACGTGCAGTTAGATGCATGTATCTTAAGTAAAATAAAAAAAAGAATTGAGCAAACTATTTTGACCTTGTTATGGTCGAGGGGGGCCAAGTCGTGGATATGGTGGCCGTGAGGTTTGTGCCTGCGGTGTTCCAGGCGAGTTGGCATCGGGCCCAGCGCGTCGCGTAACAATCACTGAGCCGAGTGCCTGCGTCGTGATGTGACTGCTCGCTCGTTGCGTTTGTTCAAAGATCTGGGACATCCGCACGCTGGAGTGCGCGCACGTGCTCGAAACCTCGGGCGGCAGCGTCTACTCCATCGCCGTCACCTCGCACCACATCGTGTGTGGCACCTACGAGAACGTCATCCACGTGCGTCCACCCCCGAGGCTCGCCCGCCTACCTACCCGCTCGCCCACCGAGCCGCTCACAAACCTGCCCTCACTTCCTTAGTGACCGAAACGGTTTCAGCCTCAGCTGTCTGTCCATGCGCCCACTCACCCACCCACCCGATTTCCTATTTGCGCACAGATCTGCTTGCCCGCTCACCCGCAGACCTGTTGTCATAGCTACCTACTTGCCCACCTACTTGAACAGCTCGCCCACCCACTCACCCACTCACCCACTCACCCACTTGCCGACCAGTCCACTCACGTGCCGACCCAAACGTTCGTTGGCTCAGACGTCCACCTGCTCAGCCACTAAGTTGGCTGGCTCACCCACCAACACGCTCAACGACCCCCACCCACTTTTGGGGGGAGACAACTGAGGCTGGGTACGACGACGGCTAACAAAGCCCCCCTCGGTGCGCCCTGCCGGCCTGAACAGGTGCTCGCCAACAGCACCTGCCCCCGCAGGCCTACGTAGGCTTACGCGCGGTGTGGGACCTTTGTCTTTGTGTGCTCATGCCGCGATGCAGGTGTGGGACCTGGAGCGGAAGGAGTGCATCCGCACCCTGACGGGCCACGTGGGCACCGTGTACGACCTGGCCGTCATCTCCACGCCCGACCAGACCAAAGTGTTCAGCGCCTCCTACGACCGCTCGCTCAGGGTGGGTGGCGGCGGCGGAGGCAGCGGCGTCAACGGCGTTGGCGGCGGTGGTGGCAGCGGTTACCTCTTATACCTTCGGTGCCAGCGCACGGCCACAGCTGTGGAGGACGCGAGAGCAGTGGCGTAGCGATCGAGCGAGCAGGCGTTGGCGACTGCACCGGGGCCCAGCGGGCCACAGGGGCCTGAGTGCTCGGCTCGTCAAAAGGAGTTGGGGGTCCCTCTGTCACTGTTAGACTGGGTGTCACTGTGAGGCTGGGTGTCATTGGTATACTGGGTCTCGCAGTTTATTGCGAGTCCATTTGTGCATGCATCTCGTCTCTCCACTCCACGTGGTGTGTGTGTGTGTGTGCGCACAACGGTGACGGATATCTGAGCCGTTGCTGGGCCTCCCCTATATTGACTCGGCCTTGAAAGAGTACTCGGTGCGATGTGTAAACATCACCACTGGAGAGACAAAGGCGGCCGGGCGTGCCGCTGACCACCCCCACCCCCTCGTGTGGTGCTGTGCCGGCCTTTATTAGTGCTCGCTAACGGCACTGACCCCATCAGTCTGTTGAGGCTAAACGTGGGGGCGACCTTTGTCTTCGTGTGCATGTGCAGGTGTGGAGCATGGACAACATGATCTGCACGCAGACGCTGGTGCGCCACCAGGGCAGCGTGACGGCACTCGCCGTGTCCCGTGGACGCCTCTTCTCCGGCGCCGTCGACAGCACCGTGAAGGTAGAGGCCAGTGGAGGGTTGGGGGGGCGGGTGCAGGGCATTAGAGGGGGGGGCGGGGGGGGGTGCGGCACGGAAGGGCGGCCATCCCATTGTCGTTCATTCGCTCATCCTTCAGTTTACTCGCTTCATCGTTCAATTGAGCATTCGTTTATTCGCTCGTTGCCACAAAGTTGCGTTAAATGAAGACCCCGTTTATAAAAACGGTGGCCGCACTTGACGGTCGTCGATTCAGCCCATCGCGTCTCTGGAGTGAGTAACATTTCTACCGTTTCGCAGCGACGGTGGTCGTCTCGGGTGGAGACTGCCCTTCGCCCAGTGTATTTCGGAATTCCCGCTGCTGTCCGTGATCCTCGCGGGCCCTTTGTATGCGCGGCCATGGACGAGAAGCAGACTAATTATTAATTGGCGTGTCGCTTATGTTGTCTCTCTTCACAGGTGTGGACTTCCTAATTACGTCACATGCTGGTCACGAGACGTCGCACCGCGCCTCGGGCGAAGTGGCCGCCAAACACGGCTCCAACCGCGCAAGCTGCGTCATGGCGCCGAAGAGTTCAACTGGACGTCGCCGATGTAGTCTGTAGATAGCTGATGTCGTCACGTGATGGTTGCTTGGCGCAGCGTCTTAGACGGGCGTGAAACGGGGGCCTCCTGATCTGCAGCTCCTGTGCGCCCCGGCCGCGGTGTGGCTTTCAGCGTTTGCCAATCTTCGTCAGGAACGCAGGAAAGTGCACGTACACGCATGCGCAAGGATCGCGAACTGAATTTGTACGGACATCACCACGTGTCGGATATTCCATTGATATCGACACTTCACGACGATACGTGCATTGCATCGCATAGAATCGTATATGCTGTATGTGATGGGTTCACCCAACTCTTGCAGCCACATTCACCAAAACGTAAAAATAATCACCTGTTCTTGAATCGAGTCGCAGCCGTGCATCGCGGCAAATTTTATTAGCACTCCCTGTATACGAGGCCAACACGCACACACAAACGGGGATCGATATCTAAATTTTGAATCGGCGCTCTCTGCGTCATGTGGGACATGCTTACCAATCCTTGGGCACACATAACAACCTCATTTGTAACAACCTCATTTCGTATAACGAGCAAATTTATTTTTTAACTGAAGATTGGATAAAAGTGGTAAGGCCCGCACCCATGGTGGGTTGTCAGTACAGGAGCTTGAGAATCTAGCCTCGGCAAGACATTCAAAAAAACAAACGGTTCTTCTATTGTAGATGCTTACTTTGTCCACCACGATGACCTGCAGCTTAAGTAATGAGAAAAAGACTTGCAGTTACAATCAGGACATTGCATTGACATACTGAGAAGTATACGATTGACACTGCAGCCACATCACGAGACTTTAAATGCTTTTTATGCTCATTCACGACCTCCGATCGGAAGAGGTGGCTTGCAACTTGGGACATTGTGAGAATTAGTTTTAGTTTTCTTAGATTTTTATTTTCGTTTGAAAAGGGATATTTGCATCGTCACATTTGTTAGCATTACCGCCGATCGTATCGCCAACATCACGAGCATCACCGGCAGCGTCGGTCATCTTTATTGTCAGTCATCATGACGATTGTTATCAGCATCAATCAATCATCAGAATCCCAGGGTAGATGAAATCGGTACCACCCCGTGAAGCTAAACCTCTTGGTGGTGAGGAAGTCGTCGGTCACCTCTATTGCATAGAAGTGTACGGATAATTTGCGCAACAAAAAATGCCATTGCTGTACCGTACTGTGCTCAGGTGTGACTGCACTTCCCGCATTCACCGACCCGCACTGACCAGCATGGTGAAGTATGGTCAAACAACCCCCACGACTTGCATGGCATGGGGGGAGGTCTTCCAGCAGTGGAATAGGCAACAGGGGCTGTGCATGCACACGCTGTCGACTGCCTAAACGCAACCGCATCTTAGCGTTGCTAAATATTGTGCCTAAGCGTGTGCAAGCGGCGGAAGTATGCATCCACTCGCGGTGTGTGTAAGAATCGCGCGTATAAGAAACTTTATTTTTTTAGGTTTTTATGATACCCGCAGTGGGTTCTTGTCAACGCTGCAGCCACTAGTGGCCACCGCATTCACTACGACGTGGACATAGAAGCGACTCTTGAATCAAATCGTGATCTTTAATCGCAACATGTAAGCACTCGTTAATTGGCCAATAACACCGAAATATATTTAGGACCGCAGCACTTGTACGCACGTGTTCAACGTCTTTAGCAATTGTTGACGTGACGGCTCTTCGTGTGGCTTGTCGATGGTTCCTCGCACCTCTGCGTCGTTCCTCCCTGTTCGAGTGAGCAAATACTGTGCGCGTCACAAGTTAATAACTCATTGTTTCTCTTGACGGGTTCGGAGGTGGATCCTTCCGCTTGTGGCTTGCCCCAGGCACGTGAAATCTTCACCGCTGTTTCAGGACTATATCACGCTCGGACAATGGCAATGCAAGAGGCCGTTACATATTCCCATTGGTATTGGTACGGACTGCCACTCAACATTTGTTTCAGTCATGCCACGTGTTGCATTTGACATGCTATCAGGGCAGGTTCGCGCTGGGGTTTAGAATGTTTGACTGTCAACTAGGTTGCCAGTTCAAATCCCCGACGGTAGGTTCCTGTTAAACCTGTCAATCACCATCATTGATACGGTTGATAAAATAGGTACGCCCATGTGGGTTGCCCACTGGCTCCCACCATGGGAATATGGAATGTCCGCCGCTCAGCCCAGATGACAACTGTTGGAATGAGGAGACACTTTGACATTGGGTTGTTGAACCGTCGTAGACACGATCGCTATAGCTACTACACTATTAAAACCCGCTTTGGCTGTGAAATGAAAATGTGAGGGCAGTACAGCGTGCGGGTTCACGAACCTGTCTGCTCGGACCTTTGTTGAGTACTACCCGCCGTCGTATGCTTTGTAGGTTTTCTCCACACTCGCATGTTTCACTTCTCCCATATTGGTACAACACACCTGTTACATCTAGATTGAAAACCCACTTTTTTAGAACTGTTTTTTGTGTTCAGTTTGTTGTCCTCCCGGCACCTTCGATTAGCACGGTTGGCTACATACGGCGCGAAAGAAGTTCAACGTGCACACCTTAAAACGGAAACTGTTCCAAACAAACAAAAAAAGGGCTATTGGGACTCTGTGACGCTTTGGTGGATGGGTATATTGCAATTGTTATTATGGACTGGTCTGTGACAGGAGGCCAGTGCTGCTTGCCGTACGCTGCTGCGGCTGTTCACGGTGTCACAAAGTTCCCCCATAGGTCACCGTGGACCCCAGCCCATGCCTCGCGTAGTGTATTTTTTTTAAACTCCTTTGACATTTTATCTACACGTCACGAAAAGCACTGTTTGCTGCACAGCTATGAAAAAAAATAAAAATTGCAAGTGCCAAATGGAATGTACTTTGCTGCTAAAGATTGCCGTTTAAATTATATTTTTTAAGATTAAAAACGGATGGAGATTTTTTTTTTTAATCGGATAAATTAACGTTTTAATCTGGAATAAGGTTAACTTAAAGAAAACTGATGGTGACGCAGTTCCGTGTGCCTTTTGGCCAAATTGACCGGTTAACTGCTGTGCTGGAAACAGAGTTGAACCAAATGTATTTAATAAGAGTCCTTGGTAAGTCGTGTCATTATTGTATTCCTCTTGGCAACCTCGTCAAAAAAGTGTGTTTCGAAAGACTTTATTATATGCAGACGCATTTTACGAATACAGGGTTTATTCACTACGGCGGCGGCGTCTTTGTCGACTGTTGTTCTTGTGTGCGCATGGCTTCGTTTACAATGCGGATGGAAACGCGTGAGTGCTGGATGAGCCCCCCCTCCCCACAACCAACTCGGCGTGGGGGGGGGAGGTGGGGAGAGGTCATCCAGCGGTGGATTGACGCGGATGTCAACTATTCACATCGCGCCTTAAGACGCGCTTGTATTAAGGGATTTTTTAAAAATATCTCTTGAATCCTTGTGTTTTGGGGTTGCGCTGCATTTGCTGTGAGCCTGCGTGTGTTGTACAGCGACTTGTGATCTCCGGGTGAAAGGCGGTTGAGAATTATCCTTTCTTTTTAATTATTACTGCTCCCCCCCCACGTGCCTAGAATGGCACTGGGTTTTGCAATTCGCCACTTGATTTGAACTGCCATTTATTTCAGTAAAAAGTTGTTTGGGAAAATCAATGGGATGGACACAATGTATATTTGTGGCATTTTTGTAGGGTTTAAAAAAACTGCCCCGCCGCAGTGTAGCGCTCGGAGACATGAGAAGCATTTCTGGAATCCTTTACGTGATCTTGAGCCAATGCATTCCGGAGTCCGCACACGGTGAAAACAATTTTATTTCCAAGTAAAGCTACACGTGACGAAATTGTAATCCGATTAATGCGGAGAGAGAAAAAGACAATAATCTGGAAACCTTAACACTTTTGAATCGACTTAATTTTCACGTTAGAAGGGAGGAGGCGGTAGAGTTGACGTCTGCGCTCAGCGATTGTTTGTGACTGCGGCTGTCACAGTTTAAAATCTGCATTCAGATTTCCTTTCCTTTTGCCAAGGGCTGTTTGCGAGTCCTGATCGCGGGCAGCGGCAGCCTCATATTCTTAGGGTTTTTTTCGGTAAAGTCACGTAGGTAAATTAAAATTAGTAAAATAAAAATAAAATAAATCACGACGTTTCGGAGGCAACACATGCTTCCGTCTTCAGGTGGAACCGTCACAGCACGATTGCTGTATCGTCAAGAACATTTACGTACATCGCAGAGTTAACGAAAGGCAGCAGTTAAGAGCGGGGTATGCGACTGAAGTAGATTCGGATCAAATATCTTAGGCATATACAGATTCCCCGTTGGATCGTCTGCTTAATCGTTCTACAATTGTGCTTTCACTACAAAATATACCCGCGATTACATTGACAATCTTAGACTGCCATGCACAATTAACATCGACTCTTTGGTTCTTTGGGTAAAGTCACGTAGGAAGAAAATACATTAAATAATGGAGTACGATGTTTCGATTGCAACATCGGTTACTTGTGTTTAATTTATTTTCTTTCTAAGTGACTTTACCGAAAGAACCAAAGAGTAATTCCTGCAGTCACGAAAGCTTCAAATCAAGTTGAATTAACATCGATTCTACGCGCACCAGCCGTAGCGCCGGCCAGGAGCAGGTTCTCGAGGGGGCCGAGTTCCCCCAGGGTCTACATTCTTGAAATAGTGAAAGAAATGTCGGTACCAAAACGAGGAAATTTTAAGCAACGGGCGTTAGCCTTCCCTCTTATGCATAAGTGGGGGGGGGGGGGGAGTAAGTGCAGCTGGGAACGCACAATGGACGAGTACATTGCACCGTTACTCATGCTGTTTAACAAATAACATGTCTAGAGTTTAACATTGGCTGTGGTCTGGGGTCCCCCTGAGTGCGTGTATGCCCCCCCCCTCCCCACACTTAACGAGGTCACATAGCTGACGCAGAGTATTTTAATTGGCACATTCTCCAATTAAGTGTCGGCGCTTCATGCGTGAATCTCGTCAATGCTCGGAAGTACAACGGAGTCGATTTACAACATTTCGAAAAGTTTTACAAAAATTAACATCCCATTTCTTTTGGCTGCAGAAGATGCCCATGTGTAATCTGCAGTGATCACAGGCAGCAGCTGCTGAAGCTTCGGACCAAAGGAACGGTGGCGGTGGCCCTGAGCAGGTGCATCACCTGGTTAGTCGTTGGCATCACCCAACCGAAATTCCACACGAAACTTTTTTTTTGTATCTCCAAAGTTTATCTAATATAATCACTACAGCATTATGTACATATCACTCACTACAGCGGTGCCCAGTGCGTTTAAAACAGTGGACTCTGGGGCTAACAGCCCATTGCATTCATTGTGACCCTGGTTATGAATTCGGTTTGGGCTTGAATTAGTTTTCGCGGAGTCGTCTGGAATGGAAGTTCACAACATTCTAACATTTTCATGGGTTGAGAGCAGGCCGGTGCGCTATCAGGGAATGCAATGCAGGTCGTACCAGTGGGAACTCGGGTTGTTGGAACGAAAGCAGCTGTTGGAACAAAAAACGGAGTAAGTGTTTTCCCCCACAGTATCCCTCCTGCTAGCTGCCCCCACAGTACAAGGTACATGTGGTCTGACCCTTCGGGCCTGCGCAGGAGTGTTAGCAAAAAGGCGATCCACGAGCTGGTACCAGAGAAATACTGAGCCATTCGGCGGGGCTATCAAGCGAGATGTCATATTGGCTGTCGCACAATGTTCTGGGCCGTCACGTGGTATAACACATTGATATGTGGTGGGCTATTATGAGATGTCTTGGGACTGTTACATGGGTTGTCACATCTAATAACTCGTATGTCATGGACCGTCATGAGGTGCCATAGGCTGTCACATGGGCTCTCATGGATTGTCCACGTACTGTTGCGTGTGGGCTATCGATATTTAACGGGCTCTCAAATGTCCTGGCAGAGGCTGTCGTGGGATATCCTGGGCTCTCACGTGGACCGTCTCGTGGTGCGTCACATGTGGCCACCACAGCTGCTCCTAGCGCTGTCGCGGGCCTGTCGCCGCTCCGAGGAAGCTCCGGCGCCGAGGTCAGGCGCCGTCTCAGCTCCGTGGCCCCATCATGGTTTCAATGTGCATGCTCAGGTTGTGGCACATCTCCATCGCCTGCGGGCACACGGAACCGAGAGCGGGCACGTCAGCAGAGGTGGAGAAAGAACAACAACCCAATAAGAAGGGGCCTGGGTTTCGATCCCTGATTCCTCAGGTGCCTTTCTCCGTGGAGTTTGTAAGTTCTCTTCCCCTGTTCCGCATGGGGTTGACGCTGCGTTCTCAGTGTTCCTCCCATAGCTAAAAAGAAACAATGGAGGTGGTATTGACCAAACATCCCAATGCTGAAAAATATTCCTGCAAGGTACTCACTTGGGCGTTACACACAAGCAACATCACCCACGCGCGCGGAAACTTGGCAGGACCCTCCTGACAAAGTGTCTTGACACGGTTAGACTTTCCTCGATTGCCGAGTGTTATAATGACGACATTGTACAGGCCAGCTAGTGGTGACACCACCACCACTTCAGTGGCAAACGGCAAAATCTCTTCCTCCCAGGTAAGGGGTGTCCGAGGAAGGTGATATCACAGAACCACTCCTGAAATTCCTTTGACCTATTTTTACCCACACTAGGGGAGCAATTGCCTACACACTCTGCACCAAACTGCTTTTAATTCTCAAAACTATTATTTAACACTTTTTACACGATTATATATTTTTTGCAGACACGTGGTGATTGCACTGAGAACAACTCGCTAAATTTGTGAATCCAATATAATCGCAGACGGCTGCTCGCAATTGCACCCAGGAACATACCACTGTGGGTGCAAGCTCTGTGCTATTGCCACCCGGGCCCCCTCGTGAACGCTTTTGCAGTCACTTTGCGGATTGGACAAACGATCAAACCTGGCATCGTAATTCCATGAACGAATATGGACAAGTCACGTGCATAGCAGGGAGAGGCTCTGAAGATTGACAGCCTCGCCAGGGGCGGCTGTGGCCATACCCTGAGCTCCGAGACCCCCTGGGTTTCGGTGCCGTAGATTCGCGAGTGCATGTCACGAGACCACCACGTTGCATGTACAATGCTCTCAGCCTTGTCTTGAACGCCAACTCGAAGGCTCGTGCAACGCGGCGGCCACGTGACGCCACGCGTGTGACGGGAGTCGTGCCTTGCCGCTGGCGTGCGCCTTTGTGCGCCCGTAGCCACTACTCATTAACCGCCCGCCCGCACGTGCGTTCCCATCGTGGTCGGTTACGAATGGCTGTCGGCTCCGCCGTTGGCCCTTACATGCTGGACATCCAAGACGGTCGTCTTGCGGGAGCTCTGGTTCCCCGATATGATCTCGAGCTGCGGACTCATGGACTTGGTCGGCGGCAGGGCCTTGACGGAGGTCACGTCTCGCAGGTGCATGATGTTGAAGGGCTCCTGGCGAAGCAAAGGAGGAGACAATCGTCTACCGCGGTTCTGCACAAACTCATGGCAGCGCTTGGGCCAAACTGACAAATATGTAGCAGCAGCTAAAGGTAGGGGGCACAACGATGTAATGAATCGTTGACTGATATTGTTGTGTTTGCGATATACGTACTGAATCGTATTCGTATGACAATTGTTACTTGGGAGTCGTATATGCTCCATGTAACAACGCGTTCACCTGACCCATTGCAGAGGCGCGCGAGACATAGCTATTCGCAGCAATGTAAAGAAAGAAAATAAGATCTATAATCAAATTGTGAATGAAAATCTAGAGGCTTTATGGAAGCAGATCCATCGAATCGCGCAGCAGGTGACAGGCAGTTTGGGGTGGAGGGGGGAGGGGGGCGTGGGGTTTAGGTTGGTGTGGGTAAATCATTGCACCTCGAACTATAGGAATGTACTGACAACAAAGCATCAACCGGACACGAAAACGCAGCTGGAAGATGTGGAGGGGATTAAGTAAATGTGACAACACCCCGTAGCAGATGTTGCACCGCTCTTTTGCCCCCTCCCGCGAAACACAAGAGGCCACACGGCCACGCTACGCTAGCGCCACGCTAGGCTGGCGTCACGGCGTCCGAGGTCACGCGTCGTGACCCAGGAGGGCACGCACCGCGTTCTCGATTTTGACGAATTGCAGCCCCTTGAGGTTCACGGCCCCCAGGCACGGGGGGATTCCGCTGCCCTTCACGTTGAAGAAGTTGGAGCCGAACAGGGGCAGGGTGCTCATCTTTTCTGCGGGCGGACGGCGAGCAGGGGGAGGAGCAGAAGGAGAGAGACGGGGGGGGGGGGGACAAGCACTCGGTGTTGTTGGAGGGCCGAGTCAAAGAGAAGGCACGCAATTGGCGGTGCCGCTTTTTGTCAAACTGCACACACGGCATCCACAATACTGGCTTTGGGGGCACATTACGGTTTAAAACCTGCAAGCTATTAGAGTGGGGGGGGGGGCTAACTTAATTGCTTTTTAGGAATTGATCCTTATGGCGGTACCCTGGGGTACCAAATAATACAAAATGGCCGAGGCAATGAAATCAATCCGAAATCGGTGCTGCTCCACGATGTCGAAACGCAGCGAGGACGATCGCGCCGAAATCCTGAATGCTCGTACGCACCACGTGGTGCATCGTGTACAGCTCGTCGAGATGAGTCGATTGCCGCATCGCCGACCATCAACAGACTACAAATGACTGCATCACGGACATTATGTGAGAGCCGGGGTACTGCCCTAAGGTTCAATTGCTTAACTGATTGTTGGCACAGGAACGTACCGACACTTCTCCTTGGATTCAGAAATCGTACCGGCTTTTGATACCTTTTCAAGATTGCCTGGATGGAGCCTGTATGGCTCGTCTAACATTCGTGACGCCACCTGGACACTGGCCCATTTAAATCGTGGGACAAAAGGCCACACAACGTGACCAGTTTTGTCTGGAGGAGGCTCACTCGCCCTGCCTCGCGAAATCGGAAGATACCCTCTCGTCGAACGTAATCGGGAAGTTGCGCACCCACCCAATCGAGTGAAATCTGGAGAATAACTTCCCACTAATGCAGCATAACCAAGAGGCTGAGTGCAATCCAGTGAATACTCGCTCACCTAGACGGTATAGTGAAATGTGGAGGAGACCCACTCACCCACCCAGCCTAGTGTGATCTGCTAGTTGCGCACCCTCTGGTCTAGTGCCATCTGGAGGGATCTCCACTCACCTAGGAAGGTGGTCCGGGCCTGAAGGGCGCTCATGCCATGCACGTCATTGAGCTGCTGCGAGATGAGGCTCTGCCAGTTGGACGGAGACTGCATCCGGAACCAGATGGCTGGGATGTAGGACTCCACGTCCTTCCTGCAGGAGCACAACACGCGGCCGTCAGCGACGAGCGATCGTGCCGACTCGGACGAGCCCCCGCTCCGTGTGCCCATATTGACCGTGCAGGTGGCGGAGGGGGGGGCACTCACGGGCTCGGGGGCTGCCGGTCCTCCTTGGCGCGGTGTTGCAGCGCGGCCATGCGCGCCACCATGCTCAGATGCTGCTCCGTGGGCCGGCCCGACGGCAGCGCCAGCAGGTGGCCCATCGTGAAGTCGCGGCGCACCTGGAGGCAGACGGTGGCACAACGACACGGAGCAGGGCGGTTGGCAAGGGCTGAAACAGGGTGAGCGCCCCACCCTTCTTCACTGCCCCCCCCAACCCTTCATAGCCCCCCCACCCTTCCCCATAGCCCCCCCCACCCTTCCTCATAACCCCGCCCCCAACCTTCCCCATAGCCCCCCCACCCTCATAACCCCGCCCCCAACCTTCCCCATAGCCGCCCCCCCCAACCTTCCCCATAGCTCCGCCCACGGACGAGCGTCCAGGCCTGTGAGCGTGTGGTGCATGGCCGGGTCTCCCGCCTCACCTGGTTGAAGTGCATCGTGATGTAGAGGCTGTTGGACAGCACCAGCGGCCGGCCCCAGACCACGCGCTTGATCCAGAAGGTGAAGGCCGGGTCCATCTTCTCCACCTCGCCCACCACGTCCATCACGTACTCGCGCTTGACCAGCGGCTTCTTGAAGGAACCTGCCCGCGGGCCACGAGCGGAGTGGTTGAAGTCGGACGAGACAACCGACACCGACGACCGTTAAGGAGCCTAAAGGTTTGCTGGGGCGGCGCGCATCGTTCGAGAGGGGCAAAAGGACGGCTCCGGCGGTCGACGACAACGACGGAGGGCGCCCGCGACAGGACGCTGCCCCCCAGCGCGACGAACGTGCCAGACGGCCTGCCGTATCGCGGGAGCCCGCAAGAGTTGTCAAGGGCTGGGGGGGGGGGGGGGGGGGGAGGCCTTCATCCAGCGGTGGATTGATCATGGCCGACGACGACCATTACGGATAAGAGGAGTAAAATGCGTGGATAATGACGGACGAAAGGATTCGTTCGTCGCCGCCCCCACATCAAGTCGGATGGGATGAGTCGCGGGGGGTGTGGGAATCGGGGGGGGGGGGGGGGCGTTGTGAGGACTTCTCACCGCTGTTGCACAGGGCGATGATGGCGTACTCGTGCGCCGCTTGGGGGTTGCTGAGCTCCATCTCCTTGCACAGCTCCCCGAGCACGTCCATGGCCACCTGCGTCCCGCGACACCGACTCGCGGCTCACGGCCCAGCACCGCATCCTCCGTGCCCACTGGCCCCATGCCCCCCACCCCCCCCCCCTCTAGCCGTGGTGGTAAGGCACCCGCGGTGGCCCGCGGAGGGGTGGGTGGTGCTCGCTGCCCGAGGAAAAATCGTGCTTGGCCAGTTTAAACGGTAAAGGTGCAGCCCTGCAAATGCTTGCTTGCGTGCCACTGCTGGCAGAAGGGGCCTCCGGGAAAGGGAGCTCCGGAGAGCCCGCCTCATCCCCCCCAAACTGGGTATTTTGGCCTGCTCTACCACGCTGGCCTCGACGTCTTGAAATAGGTGGGAGCGCGCACACTTCATGCCCCGCCACACGCGACCTGCCGACGCGAGCCGGTGACCTCTGGCAGATTCCCCCGCCGCGATGGCACCGCGCACGCAGCGCCAGCTCCTCGTGGGCTTCGGCTTCAGCGCCTCCGGTAAATGGCGATGACGGATTTGGAGCGAACACCAATATTTCCAGGAGGGACCTGATCGCTGATCCCACTGAAAAATTCGTGGGATTTAATGTTTCCCTCGGAAATCCTGTCAGTCTGTATGTGAGTCTATGGGTCTCTCTGTGGGTCTCTATGCATGTCTGTTGGTCTCTATGCGAGTTTGTGGGTCTCTGATAGTCAATAGGTCTCTGTGAGTCTATGGGTCTCCACGGGAGTCCAGATAGTGAACCACTGAAGCAATCCGTCCGCACAACATCGGCTAAAGCCACGGCCCCTGGCCATGTGACCTGGACACCGACTCGTAAGTCGCCTTTCGTCCGGCCGTAGGCACGGGGAAAGGCCGCGCGCGCGTGAGGAGTGTCGCGGGGCTCACCGTGCAAGTCTTCACTTTGAAGAACTTGTCGATGCCACCGGGCAGGTTGAAGAGCTGCCTCTTGGAGTTCCTTCCCGACTGGAAAAGAAAACGCCGATCACCAACCACTCGGTTTGTGACGATGAACCCTAATACCCCCACCGCTGCATCAAGATGACAAGAGTCGAGCCGAATTGGCAATTGCGTCCGAACAAAATCATCGGGAAAACGGAACGACTCGGGTGAGACCCGAGTGGCCGGGGACTCTCGCAAACGCGATCCTCCCTCCTCCTCCGCCGCCGTCGTCGTACCATCATGGCGACGAGCTCCACCTCGCTGGGCACGTTGCGCCGCCCGCCGCACTGCAGCGTCTGCTGGAGCTGCTCCTCGCACACCTTGGCCATTCCTGCGCGGGCACACGGGGGGCACACGCACACGGGGATCACCACGGACACTCGTGGGCACCCGTGTGGCAACACGCGGGCACTCGAGGGGATTAGCGCGGGCACACGCGGGCGCATGGGGCCGCACTAGGGGATCAGCAAAAAAAGACGACTAAGTGCAAATATGAAACATATTTACCCTGGCAGCTACCCCGGTCAGCTTTCTATCTAGCAAGCATTTGAAAAAGTTACATAATCAGTACAATGTGCGTGATGCTTTCCCGACACACCCCCCCTCCCCCCCCCCCCACCAGGGACCTCGTCACGACCGACCGTGACGAGACGAGAGTAACGAGTCAATTAACAACTAAAGTACTTTTTATTTTACCAGCTTAAGGTACACTGAGCTGTATAGCTCCTTTTCAGAAGCGAACTTGGCTACAAATAAAAGCTCATCACGTGGAAATGTATAGCAGCTAAACACTCCAAACGGGTGATGTCGATTCTACGATTCTAAATGTGGAAGGAAAAACCAGAGGACCAGGATACAAATCCACACGATCACAGGGAGAGGGAGAGAGAGAGACATGCAAACTATAAACATGCAGGCGTCAGGATCCGGATCGAACCCACGACCTCCTGGATACCAAGCGAGGGAGTTAACATCTCGCCACTGCGGTGACCCCTTCCGGCAAGGTGCTGCGCCGTCAATGGGGATCCATTAGCAGGGAGTGACCCCCCCCCCGCCTCCCTGTTCCTCGCCCCCCTTCCTCCCCCGCACGCATGGCGGGCTTGCGGCGTACCTTGGAAGGGGGAGGGCTTGCTGGCCAGGCCGTGGAGATAGGAGACCACGTACGGCTTGAGGAGGTCCGTGCACCTGAAGTACGGCGTGATGATGTAGAGCAGCCGCCAGCCCTTCTGAGCGCTGTCCCTGCACGGACGCACAAGGGGGTCGTCACCGGCGGCAAACGACGACCGCGTTCGGACACTCCGGTTAGCATGGCCGGCGACCGTACGGTGCGAAAGAAGTTCAACATACGTACAACATGCACGACGGGGCACTCTGTCAATCCAAACGAACAAGAATTATTCAATAACAAACTGTATTAATTGACGATTCGATGCATCGTTATCTATTTGCCCCCTACTTTTTGGGCACTTTTTTTCCCGAAACGCTCCAACTCCTGTCGGTTTCCTCACGTCCGAGAGAGTCGGCGTTTCGACCGTGCGAGGTGTCAAGCAAAGGGTTTGGGGACGCGCGCGTCTAGGCGTGCGTGCGTGCGTGCGTGCGTCTTACGGCTTGTTGCTTTGGTTGTTGGTGACCTGCTTGATGACTTGGCAGTAGATCTCATCCTTCAACACGTCCTGATGCCCATACTGCCAGGGCACACAACGCACGCGCGCCACGTGAACCCAAGTCTGTGCGTGCACAACAACAGTAAATAGTAAAAACGCGCTTTATTTACCCGAGAGGGGGGGGCAGCCTCTCCGAGATTGAAGAATACTTTTCAGGAGAATCCTGCCGTTGCGATCTTTGGCCAATTCCATGAAGGAGTGAAAACTCAGGTGCACGAGGAAGTTCGCACTCAACACTCTGCACAGTTAAAACTCAACACGTTTGAAAGAGCACAACCTCACAGTAGCAGCTGTCCCTGTGCGGCAACATCGTGACTCAGCACCTGGCCTGCAAGCGAGCATTCATCTGCCAGTAGGGGGGCGATGATTGCTGCTGCTGCTGCTGCTGCGTGTAATCCCAAATGAATCCTTTGCGGTGTCATTTTCAAAATTAGCTAATTTGTAGCCCCGACTCCGCCACCCACGATGGACAACTCTTGCGGACGACGTCCGGGGGGTTATGGGGCGAGAATCGTGAGCGAGGCAGGCGGCCCGTAGTGGCATGGCGGTTTGTTACGCCCCGCAGTATTAAATAATTCATTTTTCCATTCCATTCCAAAAAAAATTTGAGTAAAAACTCGCTCCCACTAAAGGGGTCATCGCAATACTTTACTGTATAACTTAAGCAAAGGTAGTCCTACCTATAGAATCAAGACACATAGAAAAATTACCTAAACGAGGGGACACACTCGAGGAAAAGGGCAGCCGCTGGATTCGAGCCGGAGACCTCTGCAACAACAGATGGGCGAAATGTGCCGCCGCAATGCCACGTCACCGTTCCGGCGATGGTGATTTTTTGAACCAAGCGAAACGGCGATCGCGCCAAACTCACCCGCAGCAGGCTGTACACACACTCCGTGTCGGATCCCTTGGGCGGCAAGTCTCCCATGAACCTCATGATGGCTGTGCGTGGGGTAGAGGTACACACGCACAACGCGAGCTAAGCACACATCTCGCCAACAGCGATAAAATGAACCGCTGGCGTGCGACACCAACGGAGCGACGACGCAACATGTTCTCATCGTGACGGCGTTGTTTCCTTTCGTTATCATATCTTTTGAAATGTTGTGATGTACAGGCCATTGTCAGTGCACTGCTGGATGAAGGGAGGTGTACAAAAGCGTGGCTACGTTTTTTTAATAGTCTTTTTTATTGAGACAATGTGCGGGCCCGATTACTTAACGTTGGGATGCACGTTACACACCGTCAATATAAACGTGGACACATTTTTTGGAACTCAAGCCCTGCGTTTCCGTCCCATTACCGGTCAACCACTCACTCTGAAAGGATTCCACCGCCTGCTTGTTGAGGTTGCTGTCCTTGATGTCGATGAGTGAATCCTGGATCGGGTTCTGCGGAACACGCACGGAGGGATTTCCCTCGAGATTCATTTTCTAAAGTAGGCCGTTAAAAAAAAAAACCCCATGAGGACTTACGCACGCAGAGAGCTACCGTCAGGTGTGTTCTGGCCTTTCATGCAGATTACCGGTTCCACAAGCGATGCTGGCCCGGCGGCTGTAATCATCCCGCATGGGGAAATTTATTTATAATGAATTTTAAACTCAGCATCGTGGTCATTCTTTTTAAAACTTCATATTATGGGCATGACGGGAGCAGCACTCGACAGATTGCAAACGACGCAGGTAACGCGTGCATCATTCGTGAGGGTATCTCATGTCCACAACATTCATCGAATTAACATCAGTCACTCTGTTGGTGAGTCACTCACCTGGGGCTAAACAGAGATTCCTGCAGAAATTGCCCCCTTTGGCCCAGACCTCTTCCACCACCACCACCACCACCAACCCTCCCTTTCGGCAGTTCTGGACTCACCCATGACCTCCTCTGTGTGTCTGAGAAGTTACGGTGGGTGCGAGTCCGTGGTGTGTGTGGCCTCACCCTGCTGAACACCACCATGTCTGCCGGAGACAGGGACTCGTGGCCCTTTCTGCTCTTCTTGTTTAATGGCTTCCTGTGGGGGGTCAAAAGGTCACCCGAACAAATCCACAGCAAGTGAGCGGCTGGGGTCAGCCCTTTCAAAAGATGGGAGTTTCGAGTTTGTTTGTGGCCACCGGTCCACCGGTTGTTCAATGGAAAGTCTTGCACAGATCCAATCATTATTATTACATACCTGTCAACCCCTTAGCAGTGCCCTACCTTATTGCAGAACAATTCAGACCTTACTGGTCACCCCGTGCCATCACAAGGGAGAAACACAAACAAATAGACAAAAACAATTGCCGGTATTGAAACGGCTGTACGCCGTATGGACCTAAAAACTCAATTTCCCTGCACAAGAATACGGGTAAACCGTATGGGGTGACAAGTATGTTATTATTGTTGTTATGTTTACAATTTGTGTCAAGCCTACATTGTGTCTCACCCAAAATATAGTTCTCCCTCAGAATTATAATTGTACGCCGTGAATGATGGAAACTGAAATCTTCTGGATACATTGCTAGGCGTGATGGGGAAAACTCGGAGACACCTTTAAAGTTTAGTATCAAGTGGAAGGTTAAAGAAACAGAGATAGACAGACGAAGATGGACACGATATTATTGCAAATGTAACCAGGAGGACAATCAAACCAATGTCAATAGCACAGAGAGTAGAGTAGCATCACTACAGAGGTCACAAATATGCATGAGTAGAACGACTAACAGAGATGGGATTCGTAAATAAATAAGCACGGAGATTACAGAAATATTCCATACTTCACAACGTCCATATGTTTAGCATTAATACAATAACGTCCGATAGGCCTCATCCTTGACGGAACATGTGGTCATTCACACTCTGTGCTATTGCTGCCATCTAATCTCGAATGATTGCATTCAGCTTCTTTCTACCCAACTTAGTAAGCGTTTTAACGAGCACGTGAGTCAAATTAGTTGGCACTGTACCCTTAACCCAACTCCGTGAGTTCAATTCACAGCAACAACTAACATCAGTAGCAGGTGATATCCAAACCATTCCTGGGCATCCCCCCCACCAAGCCACACTGACCGTGCACGATTTGAAAAACAAATTTCTTTAGAACCACTTTTTGTGTTTAGTTTTTTGTCCTTCCCCGCACCTCCGATTAGTACGGTTAGCTACGTACGCTGCGAAAGAACTTCAACATACATACATACAAACACGGTGAAGTATGGTCAAACAATCCCCATGAGTGACATGACGTGGGGAGGGGCCTTCATCCAACGATGGGACCGATAGACGGTTGAAACACGTTACATAACGCAGCATCACCTGAAGTGCCTCTTGGCAAAGTCCACCATGATGTGAGGGTTTGTCTCCACCAGATCTTCCATGTAGGGGTTCTCCTCGGAATCTGGGGCACTGCTCTGTGGGCGCACACGAAGACAAAGATCCCCCGTATAGCCATACAGACTGCGTGGGCAAGGGGCATTAGCGTGCACCTATGAATGCCGGCAAGGCTCACGAGTGGGTCTCGGTCTGTGGATTTCATTTAGTGACACTCTTAAGTTGAGTTGACTCAAGAAGTCAAATATGTGCAACACTTTCTTAGTTATCGAAGCTTGGTGCGAGGGGCACGGAGTTGTTCCCCCCCCCCAAATATTATCAGCTCAGCCAATGTGCAAACTCTGTAAATCGATTTAATAACGTCACCAATTATCTTAAGTGTGCATCTTCATTGAGAAGGGTTAACCTCGCCTCCTCGTAGTCGTGCTCTGGTCTCTGGTGAGCAAAGTTATCGTCATGCGCGTTGATTTTAGTTCCCTTCATGATCGCCACTGATTAAAATAATGAACGCTTCATCGACTAATATTTTTGTCAATAATACATTTAAAAGAATGAACCTTTTCACAGCCACGCGTTTTTTTTTCTTTCACAGTAAATCACCCTGCGACCAGTCACTTTTTACAATAAACTCTGTAAACTTAATTTATATTATTGGCAAAAAAAAACATTCGGCGAGAATGCTGCCATGATCCTTGTGTGCAATATGTCAAGGGGCACCACGGTGGCTATGAGATGTTAACCACCTCGTGTGTACTCTTTGGTTCTTTCGGTAAAGTCACGTAGGTAGAAAAAAAGTGCAAAATAATATATCACGACGTTTCGATCGAAACACAAACGGTCGTCCTCAGGCGGAAAAAATAATCCAGCAGTGGAACTGCTGAACCAGGAAGAACACAGCGAGAGAGCTGTTACAACAAGAGGTTATATATGTGGCGAGGGGCAAGCAGGCGGGGTCTGAGCTGGAAAGGAATTCCATCCCCGCACGCAAGCACGTCAGGTATACAGGAGGTCGTGGGTTCGATCCCGACCATGACGCCTGTATATTTGGAGTTTGCATGTTCTCCCCGTGGTCGCATGGATTTTTCGAATCAACGTGCGTTTAGAGTATTTGGCGGCTATACATTTCCACGTGCTAAACAACTTCGTTGAGCTATCATATTGCGGCCAGGTCGTTTCTGAAAAAGAGCTGTACAGTTCAAAGAGCCTTACCAGGTAAAATACAATTTTTGTTCTTTCATTTTCATTATTTTCCAGATGTTGTCTCTAGATGGCACCAACAGACATATCACGTATGCATGTTTGCACGTGCTTCAGGCTTTAAAGGCCCTGGCTAACCGCACTTCCCCTAACAGCCTGTTCAAAATCTACATTGGGCAGCAGCGTGAAATATCAGCACAGGAGGAGGACATCGCCGAGTCTCAAAGAATGGACGGGGATCGACCGGCTGTGAAAGGGTCAACGCTGCTGCCCGCTAGGGCCGCCCCCCCCGACTCTTACCCTCGAGCGACTGCTGGAGCTGTCTGCCCTGTGGCTGAGCGCCGCCGCGGCCGGGGCCGACGCGACGGCGACGGCGACGGCGCCCGACTGCGCCACGTGCATTGGCGGGGGTGTCCAGCTCTCCTCGCGGCGCGGCTCCGGCTGCGAGTTGGCAAAGTCCGGCGGGGCGATCGGCTGCACGTAGTCGGCCGGGAACATGCCCGAGCGGCCGTGCACCACGCCAAACTTCCAACCTGGAGGGGGGCGGTAGGACACGGATAACGACGGGGTCAAGGGGTCGCCGTGGCGATGGGTCTTCAGGTGCAGGGGTCGGCAACCGAAATAACAAACAAAGAGCGATTTTTTTCGAATTCGGTACAAAACTCAATAATTCGAGAGCCGCAATGCATCTCGGTACGTGCAGTAGACGCATTACGTGACGACGGAAGTCCGTAAAGAGTCGCGTGCGGCTACGGAGCCACAGGTTGCCGACCCCTGTTCAGGTGAAAAGACTCCACCACCCCGTCTGCGAGAGAGTGTGTGGCTGGCGGCAGACGGTTCTTGGCGGGCGATGAAGTGAATGGGGTGCAATGTTGTAAACAAAAATATCCGTGGTGGATTATCCGCGGTTGAGGATTTAACCCGTGCTCAGCCGCGTGATTTGTCCGCGCGCCGGTGGCTGCTCCTCACTCGTTGCGGGTCGGTGACTCGGTGCCCACGTGACCGCAAGGACGTCGGCAAGTTCAAATCGAGCACTTTAAAAAACGACACAGGAGGACGACGCACTCCACGTAAACAATCCCCTTTTTCGTACCCCAACTTGCTTACATTCAATTAACCTGTGCACTCGCTTTATCCTCGCTCGGGATAAACGAGCGTTGGCTGTACTATACACGTATGGACAGTGCCTGAAATCAAGCTGCTGTGGAATTACTGCCGGGTGTTTTGTCCGTTAGTCCACGTCCAACTTGAAAACCAAAAGTAGTGCGAGAAAAACCAATACCTCAAATATCTGCAAATCATTTTCCCTCTTTCAAAATGCAAGGGGTATTTTTATTTATTTTGTACGTAAGTGCGCCGTGGCCAGACCTGGAGAGGAGGATTTTTTTTTCTCAAATGGAAGAAACTACCAGCACGACAAATGCCGCCTCATTGCCATCTGCGAGGCACGTAGCAGGAGGCGCAATGAGACGGTGAACACACGTGCACGTTTGGACAAGTCGCCAAGAGAGAGAGAGAGAGAGTAGGGACTGCAAACCATTCACAATATATCGATTGTGGAAAACGGACAATCGTGATGTCTGCATGCGGTGGCAGAGCAGCGCTGAAGGTTACCACCACAGGTTGTCAACTAATCAACTCCAACGAGCCACACAGCATGGAGAGATCTTTATCCAACACTGGAATGACCAAAGGTTGTTAATTATTATTCCTATTCACGTAATTTGGAGTCGCACACTGCTTTATATTGTGAATACCTATTTTGCCTTCACAGACCAGAGATTATTAAAGTCATATTTTTGGGGTCTTTCGGTAAAGTCAAATTTCCTACCCACTTCCTGCAGTCACGAAAACTTTAAGTCAAGATTATTAAAGTCGTTGTCGATCCAATGGACGCTGGCGAGCCACTGTGCTATTCTATTCTAGCGCACAATGGCAATGTGTGGTTGAGGAGCTAAATGCCAATGTCGAGGTCTGCTGTTGACCACGATGAGGCGAGACAGAAAGAGTTCATAGAGTTTGAACAAACAACAGTTGGCCTGCTAAATGCTCCATAGTTTAGCTTGCATGGCCACAGTCGCACTTACTGCTGTGGTTTGTCTTAAATTTTCCATCTACGTTGAAGTTATTGAATTTCTTTCGCACCGTACGGAGCCAACCTTGCTAATCGGAGATGCGCACATCCTCCTTTATGCTCATCGGACCGTTGACATTCTGACGATGGTGAGGCACTGTTAATGAAATAAGATAAAAAAGACATACCCGGCCACTGAAACCTTTCGGCATGTTCTACTGGGCTCGAGTTTTCTTGTCATAAAAACATTTAAAAATAAATCGCTTAACAGCTGTGATAATCAATCCGTCGAGACAGTACAATTTGGCTCGGTGACTATCTATCCAATTGCTTTTATTTTCAGTGTGCCAATATATATTGAGGTGTTAGTCGAATATCGGGAGGCAGTGCTGTATTGTCGTTGTGCGCAATAGCCACGGGTCGACTTTATTTTGCCAGGAGAGAACCTGGTAAAATAAATAAAGTCCACAATATTTCCAAAGATAAAAGAGTTCAAAGCGAGAAAACACAGGAGCCAAGGGTCCGGTTCGTTGCGGAAATCGGCAACAACAACAAAAAATGCCACAGCACTCGAGCACTGCACACGGGAACGGGCATGCGGCGCACCCCGTCCCCAATACCAAACCCACCGACACACTTCGCCTCCCCGTGGACGTCTTCGAAATAGTTCAGCGTTTTCCGGAGCACACAGCCGTACCTGGCTCCTGCACGAGCGGGGCCAGCAGTCCCGAGGAACAAAACGGGCACAGCGATCGCGTGGGCCCAGCCCGTTCAGCGCGAGAGGACGTCTCTCTCGCAGGCAACAGTTCACCCACTGCCTCCGACTACCCCGCCACCCCAACACCGGCAGCGATTCGATGAATATCCACACGGTCATTGGTCGTGATGTGATTGCTTTGCTCTTCTAATTTCGTCTGCTGTTTTTCGTGTCTCGTTTGCGCACTTTTGTTTCCCCCCACCCCATTGGATAAAAGTAACGTGACCATGTACCCAGGATGCATTGGGACTCGTTTGGTCAAGGTGCCCCCCACACCCCAAACCATCCATGCCCTGATGGTGCTGCCCTGATGGTGCTGCCCTGATGGTGCTGCCCTGATGGTGCTGCCCTGATGGTGCTGCGCTGAAGGTGCTGCCCTGATGGTGCTGCCCTGATGGTGCTGCCCTGATGGTGCTGCCCTGATGGTGCTGCCCTGATGGTGCTGTCCTGGCTGCCGAGGCTGTCCCTGGGTTTCGTCGTTGGTGTTGGGCCCCGGACTGAGCTCTTTTCTCTCCCTCTGTGATTCCCTCTAACCCCCCCCTCCTTACCACCCCCGCCCCCTTAATCCTAATGGGATTTTGAATTTCGACAAAAACGTCCTGAGATGCTGTTGCATTTATGTTTTTTTTTAAGAATCAATAGATCAACAAAAAATTGTAATTGAAAATTTTTTTTTTAGTTAAATTACTCAATCCCCTTTAAAAATATCAAACTGCCTCCTGAAGGCAGGAAACCCCCTGCAAGCCACGCCCGCTGTGACGCGGCTAATTATACCGACGACGTCTCTCCAAGCCTCGCCCGTCCATCACCTCCCGTCCAGCAGCACGCGTCGGAACAGAGGCGAGACCTTGTCCAGCCAACTCTTCTCGTGTCGTCCGTCGAGCCGAGCAATCGAAACGATAACCGTCACTTAAATAACCGTGTTCCAGCCCAGCTCGAAATTATCTGCCCGATAAATCCACATCGCATCGTACGGATTTCCACAGGGGGATCATCACAAAGCTATGGGATTCATCTTCTTGGTTCTTTCGGTAATGTCACGTAGAAGGGAAGTAATAAAATAATAAAAAGAAAACATAATAAAATTATTCTCACGACGTTTCGGCCACAACGCAAGCAGCCGTCCTCAGGTGAAAACCAGGTCCGTCGAGGCGACAGAAAACCACGGACCTGGTTTTCACCTGAGGACGGCTGCTTGCGGTGTGGCCGAAACGTCGTGAGAATAATTTTATTATGTTTTATTTTTATTATTTTATAACTTCCCTTCTACGTGACTTTACCGAAAGAACCAAGAAGATGAATCCCTGCAGTCACGAAAGCTTTAAATCAAAGCTATGGGAGCCTGCGGAGGAGGGGGGGGGCAGGAGATTAGGAGGATGGGGGGGGGGGCAGGGGGGGGGAGCGGGGGTGGGGGGGTGGCAAGGGGATCGGCAGGCGGGGGGGGGGGCAGCACCCACCTTCCTGCATGGGGGCGGCTGCGGTCTGCAGTTTGATGACGTCTCCCTTCCTGAAGCTGAGCATGATTTTGTTGTCGGTGAAGTAGCTCTTCACCGCGATCACGTACGCAGAGTTCTGCACGACAACAACAACAACAAGATACATCTCACTTGGGTGGGGTGGCGGGGGGCGGCCGAAGCCCTAACCCTAACCCATGAGAAGTAAAAGGTGCAGCCCTGCAATGGCTTGCTCACGCCACTGCTGGTGGACGGGCATCCACCACGGGCAGCTCCTTGAGAACCCACGCTCGAGAGCATGTTTTTTTTTGTTTGCATGTTCACCACAAGTACATGTGGTTAACGCAGACATGATTCCTTGCAAAGGGTTTCTGTTTGGTGTGTTAACATCTTACTACCTGTTTTAGTGCCAGAAAGGGTAAAAACCTATTCTTATACACGTACATCTGCTAATAACCTCCACGATCTCTCACGGAGGCCCTCATCCAAGAAGGACGCTACGAGTTCACGTCGTAGCAAACAGCTGCTGCACAGCCCGGCACGGCCCGGTCCCGCAGGGCGTGAAGCCTGAGGCCTAGCTGATGAGGATCGCTCACCCTCATGAGCTCGGAGCAGTAGAAGTCCACGAGCTCCTTGATCTGGCTGGCTTTGGGCGAGTAGATGGTGATCTGCTCGTTGCGCATCGCGAACTCCAAGGTGACCTTGTTGGCGATGGTCACGTAGAGGATGTCGGCGTAGCTGTGCGAGAGGTCAAAGAGCACCACGGCGGCTTGGGATGAGGAAACGATTTGGGAAAACTGCCACAACTTTTGCAATGTTGTTTTTATTATTATAATTTTTATATCAGCGTTGGAAGCGTGGAAGTCTGCAGTCATTCTCAGCTGATGCAGCGATGTGGTGATTGTAGAGATGTGAAAGAAAACGACAAGATTTGTTGCTTGGCTTCTGCAGTGGGAAAAACAACACCGAAGCCTTCTGGGCCCCGCCGGGGATGGCTCGGCACGGCCCCGGCATGGTTCAGTTGTGCAGTGGAAAAAAAGTTGCTCGTCTACACCACGGTGATTCGGCCTGTCGGAGCAGTGTTGCAGCTTGTGCTGGACCAGGGATCGGCAAACTGCGGCTCCGGCGCTGCGTACGGCTCTCTCTCTGAGGGACTGCCTCGTGACGTCATTTATTCAAGGACCGCCGTCTCGCATTCATCACACGGTGCATTGGGCCTCTTGAAATATTGAGTTGTGTTTTTTTACTACTACTACCGAAATTGAAAAAAAAAATGTGGTTCTTCTCGTCGTTTTGTTTGGCGACCCCCTGGTCTAGACCAGCACACCCCGCTCACCTGTAAGGGGCTAGGACCTTGATGTACATGGTGTTAGCCCCGGCCAGCTTCACGATCTTCACCAACTTGATCCCCTTGTGGGATACGGCCAGCATCTGGATGTCGATTCCGATCGGGCCCTGCGTGGAGAGAGAAAAAAAAAATGCCCAACTCTTCATTCATTCGTCTTCCTTACTCTGGTACCGCCACACTGGAAGGGGGTGACCGAGATAATGCTGGCGGGGAGAACGGTGGCTATGCATGTGTGATCTGGCACTGTGGAGGCAGCGAGGGTCGGTGGATCACACAAAAATCCTCTTCTCGTAGGCGTCGAGGAGGAGCCCGTACGCTGGCTTACCTGTTCCATTTGCATGGGATAGAGTGTTGCTCCCTCGCTCCCGTGGGTTTTCTTTGGGCACTCCGGTTACCACCCACACGAAAAAACCCTCATTAATTGGCCGGTTACACCTTAATATAGGGTGCTTCAAAAATATGTTAACACTTATATGGGACTATTGTTTTTAATGGAAAAGGAACCGATAATACACTGTAACATGAAACCAAAGGTATGTTAATAGCTTCAAATAGTCAAAGTCTCCAGTTGTTCGCCATCATTGTCAACACGTGCCTAGAACCTTCTCTAGGTGGTCTCCAGAGCCCGGAGGCACATTTCTTGTGGCATTGTTGCAAATTCTCAGAAGTGTAAAAAAAATGTTGAAGCACCCTGTATATAGAGGACTGCAGAGCTTGAAGGGGGGAATTTGGTGCCAGTCTACGGCCTGGGCCACTCGTCTATAGTTCCTCGTCCTCCTCACGCCTCCGAGTCGTCCTCTCTCGCTCTGCGAGAGCGAGCAAACGCTGTGCAGTGGCGGCGCAAGTGTTACAAATAAGTTGAAATTATTATAAAAATGCGGATGAGTTTTTCGCCCCCCAACTAAATTTCTTCCCTTCTTCTCCCTGCTCCTCCAGGAATGAGGGGGCGCTGCTCACCGCCGCGGGGAAGAGACGGGAGAAGTAGGTATCCCACTGGTCCCGTGCTGCCATCACGATCCTCTTCTTCACCGTGTCGTCCTTGGTGGGCGTGTTGGGCGTCACCTTGCACTCGTCTGGACGCAGCGTGACAAAAAAAAGTCAACGCCAGAATCGCCGTCGTCGGCGGGCACGTGACGGACGCGTTGAGCCATCGATTCAAATCTTAAGCCGGTTCGCGCCGTATTAAAAAGAGAGCGAAAAAAAACAAGGGATAATCCATTATGGAGGTTTTTTGGGTTATAACGCGTAAAAATATGAATGTGTCGTTAAGCTCGCCACCACACGACACAGCTCATTTGTAAGGTTTGTCGCGTAAACAAAATGCGCCAATCCATTACTAGTTCAACACACCGGTGTGTTGAAGATTAAACCCACAACATTTACAATTCAAGTACGATAGCCTGATGAGGCTCGCCGTTGGTCGTTGTAAACAAAACGACGACTTCTTAAAGGCTCTCCCACCTCTCTCGTCTGGCTTTTCGAGCGACACCGAGCTTTCCGCGGCGCCTTCAGAGCACGCGGTCATTCACGGCCGCGTGAAATATCGCGCGCGTTATAAATTGCATTGTCGTCATCGTCGTATAAAAAAAAACGTTAATCAAATATGGGCAAATGTAGGGCCCAAACAACCACCGACCCAGCAGGATCCTCATCCTGTGGCACTCCTCCTTGGTGATCCTCATGCAGGAGTTGGAGAAGGTGTCGTGCACGATCTGGGGAAGCACACGGATGCGCCATCAGTCTCGACCTCGCGTGCGTCAAGTTCCTCTACAAAAAAAAAAAAACGTCTAGGTGCTTTCTGGGATATCGGGCATGCATTCCCTACACTTTAAACACGCGGGTAAAAACGTCAACCAATAATTAATTAGTCCACATTTCTGAATAACGGGAGATTAATAGAGCGAGATGGCATCATGGCGAAGAATCGTTGATGCAACCTGCAGGGAAAATGTGCTCTCATAAATCGCCACGGTTTCATCCATGCTGGGATGGCGACGGTGGCATTCAATGTTTAAAAAAATATACAAACTATTTTATTTACCAGGTCAAGCCCCCCCCTGCGCTAAAAGCTCTGTTTCAGAAGCAACCTGGCCACGTACGATAGCTCAACCAAGTGGCTTATCGTGTGGACATTTTTATACCGGCCAAATAATCGAAAACCCACGCGTTTACAATTCAGATTCGTGTGAGCACGTCGAAGCATTGACCCCGTGACCTATTCCCTGGAAAAGCCACTCGGTGGCAGCTCAGTGCTCTGACCCCCAAGCCACCCAGACCACCACGTTTCACAAACGAGAACCGTGACCCTGATCCGCGTCGTCATCATCGCCGTCGTGCGAGCAGTGGAAAGTGGCGGGGGGGGGGGCTCATCACGGTACCTGCTGTACCAGCAGGTTCAGCACGGCTGGGTTGTTGAGGCTGTCCTGGGGGTAGAAAATCTGTGGGGAGGTAAGGGGGGGGGCAAAGTCTCTTGTCACCAAAGAATGTGCGTTGAACTTCTTTCACACCGTACGTAGCCAACCGTGATAATCTGTGGGTTTCTATGGGTCTGTGGGTCTCTGTGTATGTACTGCATGTTGAACTTCTTTTGCACCGTACGTAGCCAACCTTGCAAATCGGAGGTGCGAGGGAAGGCCAACAAACTAAACGCAAAAAGCAGTTCTCAAGAAATGAGTGTTCAATCTAGATTATTTAAAAGTGCATATAGCTCCAGTGGCTTCCTAATATCAGAAGGTAGAGCATTCCAGACGGCCTCGGAAGCAGCGCATATCTGAAAGCGCCGCGCGATGATGCGGTGACCGTATTTTGTTCGATGGCTGAGCCAAAAGCCGCCACCCATCGCCACCGCTGCAAGAAATGTTGGCATGTATCAAAGTTCACGTTTTATTTGTGTGACCAGGGGGGAACTCAGGAGCACCAGGGCTGAGGCTCCATTTGTCAGAGTGACATGGGTCACCAACATGACAAAACGCAAAAGTAAATGAAGAACAGCCGGGAGGGGCTATGGCCATTCTACACAGCACATACAGCACAAGGCCCATTGCCTAAAACATCACCTTTTTCAAATATATTTTTGTCCTTTGAAGACCAGAGAGCATTTATTGACGAACGTGTTGAGTTTGTTGTCGCTGTTAATTGTGCTTGTGCCCCACTGCCAACGCAGCAGCTGCAGCAGCATCACCAAATAATTTCTTTCATTTCGCTACGCGTCCGTCCCATGCGTATGTCTCTCCTGTCATCACACCTCTATCTTGTCCACTCTCGCCACATCTCTACTTCACGTCGGTATCTCCTCTGTCACGTTATTGGGAGTTGAAAGGTGGGGGGGGGGGGGGGAAACATTGGACCAGCAGATCCACCGGGAGCAAGCGAGGACGGAGCGAGCCGGTGTGGGAACAGAGCGAGCCATGCCTCTTTGCGCAGGAAGAGCTTCCAGCGCACGTCCGTGTAGCTGTAGAAGTCTTCGTTATACCATGGATGCAGCTCCGTGTGGATTCGCTCGTCTTCGGCCAGACTCGGGCCGCCCCCGCGCGGCTCCGCCGGCCTCACTGGGCGGGACAGCGACGATGGTGGGGAATGAAGAGAGAGGGACGTGGTGAGAGAGAGACGTGGTGAGAGGGACGCGGTGAGAGGGACATGACAAGAGACACTTGAGAGAGGGACAAAATGAGCGTGGAACACAAAGACACGGTGAGAGGGTGGGACACGACTAGATTGAGACATAGTGAGAGGGAGATGGCAAGAGAGAGACACGGTGGGAGAGAGATGGCGAGAGAGAGACACGGTGGGAGAGAGATGGCGAGAGAGAGACACGGTGGGAGAGAGATGGCGAGAGAGAGACACGGTGGGAGAGAGATGGCGAGAGAGAGACACGGTGGGAGAGAGATGGCGAGAGAGAGACACGGTGGGAGAGAGATGGCGAGAGAGAGACACGGTGGGAGAGAGATGGCGAGAGAGAGACACGGTGGGAGAGAGATGGCGAGAGAGAGACACGGTGGGAGAGAGATGGCGAGAGAGAGACACGGTGGGAGAGAGATGGCGAGAGAGAGACACGGTGGGAGAGAGATGGCGAGAGAGAGACACGGTGGGAGAGAGATGGCGAGAGAGAGACACGGTGGGAGAGAGATGGCGAGAGAGAGACACGGTGGGAGAGACACGGCGAGAGAGAGACACGGTGGGAGAGAGATGGCGAGAGAGACACGGTGGGAGAGAGATGGCGAGAGAGAGACACGGTGGGAGAGAGATGGCGAGAGAGAGACACGGTGGGAGAGAGATGGCGAGAGAGAGACACGGTGGGAGAGAGATGGCGAGAGAGAGACACGGTGGGAGAGACACGGCGAGAGAGAGAGACACGGTGAGAGGGAGATGGTGAGAGAGAGACACGGTGAGAGGGAGGACACGACTAGATTGAGACACGGTGAGAGGGAGATGGTGAGAGAGACATGACTAGAGAGAGACACGGCGGGAGGGACACGACTAGATTGAGACACGGTGAGAGGGAGATGGTGAGAGAGACATGACTAGAGAGAGACACGGCGGGAGGGACACGACTAGATTGAGACACGGTGAGAGGGAGATGGTGAGAGAGACACGGCGAGAGAGAGACGCGGTGAGAGAGACGCGCAAGCTCACCTCCGTCCATGACGTCGAACCGGGGCTCGGCGGGTGGCTTCGGCGCTTCGACGCTGGCGGCTCCGGGCGAGGCGGTGGCTCCCAGGGCGGCCGCCACGCGAACCATCGCCTGGGTGAGCGCTGGCGGAGCACGGACACGGAACGCGATGCCCCTCTACGCGCCGCGGTCTCACGACACCCCCCCACCCCACCCCGCCTGCGCCGTGCCGTCTGCCGTGACGGCAAGCCGGAGCGATGTCCCCACTCGGTGGTGCCCCAGCTCGTGTTTTAAGAGCCCCCGAAGCTAGCGGTGCTGTGGTGGGGGCGAGTCTAAAAATTTAAATAAACACTTTTTTTTTTACCAGCTAAGGCCCATACTTAGCTACGTAGCACTTCACCATTGGAACCTCCTTTGCCAGTAGCAAAATATGATAATTGTTTTTTTACCCTTATATCTGGCAACAAAACTGACACCTTTTTTTACAAGCAGTCATTTTTGCATTGACCACAATACCTGCGGTCGGAATGCAAACAAAAAACAGTGCATACATTATCAGAGTTGCGATTTTGTTTGCATTTCAACCGCAGATATTGTGGTCAATGCAAACATGACTCCTTGTAAAAAAGGTGTCAGTTTTGTTGCCAGATAAAAGGGTAAAAAAAACAATTATCACACGTAGCTCTTTTTCAGAAACGACCTGGCCACAAATGATAGCTCAGCGAGGTGGTTTGTCACGTGGAGATTTAGAGCAGCAAAATACTCTAAACGCACGTTGATTCCAAAATGTGGAGGGAAAATCGGAGGACCCGGATCGAACCCACGACCTCCGGTATACCAGGCAAGGTAGTTAACATCTCGCCAGGTGACTTCCTCGCAGGACGGTGCTCGTTTTATTAATGCCAGACGGGGCGATTGACCGAGTCAATCCCTGACAACCGGGGTTTGAACTCGCAACCTTCCAATTGCGAGGGGCCGCTCGCTCACTCGCTCGCTGTACAACCAAGCCACCTGGCCAGTGCTTCAACGTGGCAACCACAAAGCAGAACGGTGCCATAACACGCAGTGGAATTATTCGTGGCAATGATTTTACTACCCAATGTCAAGCCGCTGCTCCACGGCAAGCACAAAATGCTTTGCCGTGGCCAACTCCATGGTCGATCTCGAGTTTCCACCACAGCTAATGCATCGCCCGCATTGGATTGCTGGTGACAACTGGCTAAAAACTTGATTGAATCCTATGGCGGCAATCAGAAGAGCACCTGCCCGGGCATGTCGCTCAGTGGCCTCGCTAACAGCACTAACCGGTGTGTTGGAGAGCCAAGCCACAACATTTGCACAGTGAGCACGACGTTTCACCAGTAATTACAACCAGCTTCATCAGGCGACAGCCAGATTTGTGGAGAAATCCTCCTGTAAACCAAACATCTAAAGGCCCAACAGGCTTTCGAGCAGACTCGAGCTTGGCTCCGCGCCACTTCGTCGGTGACTTCTCGGCAAAATGTGGCACGTTTTAAATTTCATCATCATCATCATTTCCTTCCTCGCACCAGGGCCCATGACCCGCTCCGCGCGAGGCCGTTGCGCTCACTGTGCAGCTAAACGAAGCACCCCGAGGCGCCGCGTGCAAGGGTCCTTACTTGCGCTGACCTTGTGCTTCCTTCCCAAGGTGTTCATGTTCGCCTGCGGGGGACGGACAACGCGCTCGTTGAGTGTGCGCGGCGGCCCCGCGGGCGTGACGCCGCGATGCCAGCCACGCACTCGTGCGCCGTGCCGGCATTCGTAGGTGCTGCTCACGAACTGCACTTGCCCCAACAGTCTGTTAAGGCTATGGGATCAAGGGGGATCTTTATCTTTGTCAGGCCTCACACAAACGAGGGCTTCACACCGGGCCCTGTGTTTTTGTCGTCGTAGAACGACTAAACTATGTTTCAACTATTAAACTACTTTTCTTTATTTTACCAGGTAAGGCCCACTGAGCTATGTAGCTCTTTTTCCGAAGCAACCCGGCCACATTTGATAGCTTAACAAAGTGGCTTGTCATGTGGAAATGTATAGCGGCAGCCAAATGCTTTAAACGCTCGTTGATTCTAAGTGTGGAGGGAAAAACTGAGAAAAATCCACACCACCACGGGGAGAAAGACACGCAAACTCCAAATATACAGGCATCGCGACCTCCTGTATACCAGGAGAGGAAGTTAACATCTCACCACCGAGGCGAGATCGTAACAATATGAAGGGAGCCCCACATGGCGTTCTGCCTCGGGACTCCAGGAACCTCTGGCCGGCCTTTATTGAGACCGACAGCGAAACGCACGACAGATCGTGCCATTCGTTATTCATTCTGTTCAGTGTTCAACACGTCTCAAGTCCGCTTGACATTGATTGGTGTTGCACCGTAGGGTCGCAGCACCTGCTACACTCCCGATGGATGGCACACCTAAGCCTATTCATATTCTTAGGTTTTTTCGGTAAAGTCACGTAGATAAAAAATTTTAATTAATAAAAGTAAAATAAAAATAAAATTAAAATCACGACGTGTCGGAGGCAACACAAGCTTCCGTCTTCAGGTGGAACCGTCACAGCCACGACAGCTGCATCAAGTGAGAAAAATTCCAAGAAAACAGTCCTTGTGTATATATATACTGGTTGAGGGTGGGAGGAGCCTGCCGTACGTCACGTGTTTGCCCCAACCTTTCTAATGAAGCTCACGCTGCTGGGCTTGCAGCGGCCGCTCCTACCTGAGGCGCCGGAGGCGGAGGAGGAGGAGGCGGCGGAGGATTGGACGGCGCGCTGGCGGTGGTGATGCCGGCTGCAGCCGGTGACGGCGGCATGGGCGGAGGGGGCGGCACGTTCTCCGCGGCCTTGGCTGCCGTGGCGGTGGTGGGGGAAGGCGAGTCGTGCCCGGAGGACGTGGCTGGGCTGGTGCTGCCACTGGCGGTGCCCTGCTTTGACCACTGCTTTGTCTTCTCGCTGAGGATCGTCAGGGCCTCCGAGCGTGGGTCCGATCTTTTCACGAACTTGGGTTCGGATCGCACGTTCCTGGAAAGAGACGGAGTGCACGAGCCCGCATGAGCGGCTGCTATGGAGTGCAACTTGTGTATTTCACCGTCTCTGAAAGAAAGGATACTGAAATATAGCTGGGGACGAGTGAACTCCAGAATAATGGTCTTGGGCTGGCTCGGGAAAACTCGACACGCACGACGTTTTTTGTTTGTGAAATCAGCCGAAGAGGAATGCCGGCACGCGGAGGGAAATGTCGGGACGTCGCGCCGAGTGGTACAAAGCGGTTACAAACCCCCAAAACGCGTTGCCGTGCAACGAAACCGCGAAAAACCTTATCTTAATGGGATTTATATAGTGCGCTTTACAAAGAAATCCCGACGCTACGACGGGTGTGTGAATGCAATGGTGAATAAAATAGATGAGAGGAAGCAGTGGGCACAAATCTGCGACGCGTGAATCTGGTGAGAGCGAAATCGATGACAGTAAATGATGACGAATGCCCTATGGGTGGTGGACAGGCGGCGGCCAAAACCGCCAAAGCGCCCAGCGGCCCGTGGGGGTGTTCCCGCGAGAGATACTCTGCCGTACATCTTCGGGATGATCTCCTCCGGCTTGGGAGGCGGCTTATTGTTGTACATGCGGATGATGTGCTTGATGTTTTTGGTGGGCTCCGGCGCGCTTCTGCTCGACGCAACGACCACTTGAGGCCTCTCGGGGCTGCGGCTTTTATCCCTGCGCCAAGATTTGGAGTCGGGAACGTCTTCCTGCTCGCAGTCTGCACGCGGCACACGCACGACGTTCGTTCGTTTGCTCACCGCACACGCGCACGGCCCATGTAATGAGGGCCTCTCCACACGGTGGTCAGGCACGATGCGTAGATGGTGTGAGAGCGTATAAGAACAGTACAACGATGGAATTTGCTGCGCCCCGCAGTAGCCTACGGCAACCTATTCCACGTGGCGGTTCCCCACCCAAGCATCATCCGTGCTCAACTCTGCTTAGATTCCGAAATCTGATGGCACCGGGGGGGGGCATTCCGGGCGATTTTGTCTGAATAAAAGTGGACGAATTAAAGGTGGCCAAAATGAACGTGCAGTTATCAACTTTCTTTCAACCAGGTTCAGAGACCACGCTCGCTGAATGTCTCTTTCGCAACACGCACCACCAGAGTGACGAAGTACTATCGAACGACCCCCATGACCGACGCGGCATTGGGGAGGCCTTCATCCAGCAGCGGATTGAGTTAACAGAATTAATTTTTTTTTCTACATCTTGCCTCCTGCACAACGCACGAGCCGCGTGTAGCACGCCGCTTCGGGAGACCACTCGAGGGTTACTCGGCTGCTATGAATGTCCACGTGATAAGCCACGTCGTTGGGCCTGTCAATTGTCGCTCCTGACAAAGAGCTCTGCAGCTCGGAGGGCGTCACGTGCTAAAATAAACGGAGCTTAAACATCGTTTTCAGAGCAATCTCACAAAATGGTGCCACCTGTGTCCGAGTTATCCTCTTCTTTATCGTCACTCTCCTCGCTGGAAGTCGATGATCGCTTCCGGTATTT
The DNA here is from genome assembly GCF_964198595.1 of Lampetra fluviatilis. Taxonomy (NCBI): domain Eukaryota; kingdom Metazoa; phylum Chordata; class Hyperoartia; order Petromyzontiformes; family Petromyzontidae; genus Lampetra; species Lampetra fluviatilis. The sequence continues at coordinate 2,255,976 of NC_136309.1, read as the reverse complement.
AGCGGGCGACTTGTTGAGTGGAGGAGGTGGAGGCTTGGCGGTGGACACTTTGTTGCTCTTGCGAGTAGGAGAGGGTGATCGCCTCCGGTATTGAACGGGTGACTTGTTGAGTGGAGGAGGTGGAGGTTTGACGGTGGACAATTTGTTGCTCTTGCGAGTAGGAGAGGGTGATCGCTTCCGATATTGAGTGGGCGAATTGTCGAGTGGAGGAGGTGGAGGCTTGGCAGTGGACCCCTTTTTGCTCTTGAGGGAAGGAGAAGGTGATCTCTTCCGGTATTGAACGGGTGACTTATCGAGTGGAGGAGGTGGAGGTTTGGTGGTGGACCCCTTTTTGCTCTTGCGAGAAGGAGAGGGTGATCTCTTCCGGTATTGAACGGGTGACTTATCGAGTGGAGGAGGTGGAGGTTTGGTGGTGGACCCCTTTTTGCTCTTGCGGGAAGGAGAGGGTGATCTCTTCCGGTATTGAACGGGTGACTTATCGAGTGGAGGAGGTGGAGGTTTGGCGGTGGACCCCTTTTTGCTCTTGCGGGAAGGAGAGGGTGATTTTTTCTGTGGTTGCACGGGCGACTTGTTGAATGGAGGTGCTGGAGCCTTGGCGATGGAAGCTGTAGACAAAGACACACGGCGTCACGCGTTACCCAACTCAAATAGAACTCGTTGGCCTGTCGCCGCATCTGCTGCACTAAAGGTACGCTGCCCACTGCACATCTTTGATTACATGCTTTTACCTTAAATCAACAGGGAAGTTTAATCTCTCTCGCGACCCCACTCCTCCTCCTGTTAGGACCCAACCTCTTTTTACTTTAAACTCCTGCTTGAGTCTATTTTGGCTCCGCCTCTTTAGGCTCCACCCCTTTCTGTTTCGGCCCCACGCCTTCCCCCCGGACACAGGGGCTGGGTCCATTTGGGTAGCGTTGGGGGCAGAGGTCGCAATAGGGTACCCGATACCCGTACCCTACCCGATACCCGTACCCGGCCGGGTATCGGGTACGGGTACCCGTACCCTACCCGGCCTGGTACGGGTATGGGTACCCGTTTGCGACTCTGGTGCGGCCGGGTACGGGTAAGGAATCAAAACCCGTTTGCGACCTCTGGTTGGGGGTTTCTAAAAGGGGGTGGAGGGGAGGAGGTAGTGGTGGGCGGCGACAGTAGCGGTCGGGCTGCGGGCAGCTTCACGACGGCCAGAATCCATCTCAGAGCATTACAGTAGAGCAAGCGGGGTTCTTCGCGTGCCACAAGGCTAACGTGTGCCGGCAGGCCACCACGCGACGTCATACGTCACGTGGTGTCTTGACGTCACTGCGTGTCACGTACAGGAGTGATCACGTCGCAGGGCATCGTGTCATTTCGCCTGTGCATCGTCGTAACTCATTGGCTGTGATGTAGCCACTGCTGGATGAAGGCCTCCGCGAGCCGTAGCCGTATCTCACGGTCTTTCTGTGCGGCAACCCATCTAACGCCTGATCTCATCGCTCAGCTCGGTAAATGTTTCCCCACGCGTGTACAGCCAATTACCTATTTCGGTCTTGCTCAGCGCACTGCAGTTTTCAATCAAGTTACCAGATGATCTCTGTCTGCGCGCTCATTCCGACCGGTTGACATTTCAGCCTCGTCATAATCACGCCGAGGCCTTCGGTGGTGGTGGAGAGCCATCGCCGTCGTCATACGCTCGACGACATGTGCCCGCTTATCGTCTTGTTTTTAACGCTACTTCGCTGACAAGAAACATTGCCCTCGCAAACTACGCTCACAGGAATAACGCCGCCTGGCAGGTGCCGTGATGTTGCCGCGACGCGTGTTCCAGGGCCGGGGGGGGGGGGGGAGAAGGGATGGCAGTCGGGCGGGAGAGAAATGGATCCCGTCAGGTTGTAAAGGAGGTCGATTCGTGTCCCAAGCCAGCGGGAGCAACGGTGGACTTACCACCCCTGGAGAAGCGGTTGATTTTGCTGGCGATGGCCATAGATCCACTCTGCGAGTCGTCGGGCACGTGGCGTCTGGGCGATGGTGGGGACTGCACGGGACACACACACAGCAGAGATGCTGCTGTTATGCGACAACAACTATATACTTTACACTATGAGACCTCCTTTAACAATGGCAAAATATAGGAATAGGTTTTTTACCCTTTCAACTGGTACAAAACTGACACCTTTATACAAGGGATCATGTTTGCAATAACCACAACACAAGCAGTCAAAATGCAAAAAAAAAGAAACAACTTTGATGATGATAATGATATGGTCCAACACCAATGGAGACTAGGCTCTAAAAAAAGCTGTCTCAGGTGTGGACCAAGCAACTTCAAGGACAGTGCATATCATCATTATCAGAGTTGTTTCTTTTTGTTTGCATTTTGACTGCTTGTGTTGTGGTTATTGCAAACATGATGCCTTGTATAAAGGTGTCAGTTTTGTACCAGTTTAAAGGGTAAAAAACCTATTCCAACTATTTACTTTGTTAATTTTACCAGGTAAAGCCCCCCGAGATCTAAGTACCTCGTTTTCGGAAGCGACCTGGCCACATATGACAGCTCAACGAAGTGACATTATCATAATGTGGAAATTCATAGCAGCCAAATAATATAAATGCAGTCTCGAGATCGAACCCACAACCTCCTGCATACCAGGCGAGGGAGACATCTCACCACCGCGGCATTCCCAACTACAACTACAACAGCAGCTACAACAACTACTACTATCGCAACATCGTCCCCTTCGCCGCAAGAGAGATCTCTAGGGTATTTTGCCTACTCTTCCATGGTAACCAGACGCCTTGGAAGAGGCAGGAGTACCGACACTTTGCCCCACCACACGAGACAAGCCAGTTGACTCATGGTGGTGCACCCATTAATATTGCTGCGTGAACGGAGGCTGTGGGAATTCAAGAAACTCGCCCAGTTACTTCGAATGCGCTTAACAATGCAGTTGTAAGCCACGTCCCGTGCGTGCATGGGTGGGTGGTGCGTCCAACCTCATCCGAATCGGAAGCAGCAGCAGGAGGAGCAGGAGGAGGTGGAGCAGGTGCAGGTGCAGGAGCAGGAGGAGGAGGAGCTGTGTAGAGCGGCACTTGCTGCTGACGCAGGCCCGTGTTCCTCAGAGGCTGCGAGGGGCAGCACACGGCAGAGGTCGCAAACGGGTTTTGATTCCTTACCCGTACCCGGCCGCACCAGGGTCGCAAATGGGTACCCGTACCCGGCCGGGTATGGGTACCCGTACGCTACCCGTACCCGTACCCTACCCGAAATGAGTGACAAACGGTTACTCACCGGTGACTCACGGCCTACCCGTACCCGGCCGCACCAGGGTCGCAAACGGGTACTCGATACCCGTACCCGGCCGTACCCGTACCCTACCCGTACCCGGCCGGGTATCGGGTAGGGTACGGGTATCGGGTACCCGTTGCGACCTCTGGCACACGGCGGAGAGAGCGTGGCCCCGTCACGCACAGACACTCGACGCTACCAGCGGTGGTTCGAGTGTTGAGTTTATATTATTTGTTACGCGAGTGGTTACGTTTAGCCAGTTACCCGGCGAAGTTACAAGGCAGATCCGTGATGCACGAGTACAGCAGCCAGGCTCCGCGATTCCAGAATCTGAGTCTGTTACACTTTTAAAATCGCATCTTAAAACTCACCTGTTTTTACTACAGGCTTTCTCCGTAACATAGGCTTCATGCAAAGCGCTTTGAGGCCTTATGCAAATTGTGGTATTATAGAAAAGCCGAGTTTATTATTATTTCTTATTATTTTTGCGTAAGTCATCTTATAATAGTCATAATACAGGTAGGAACAACAGGTTCCACACTGCCCACCAGGGATTAGTTGTCTGTCTGTCGTGCATATTTGTATGTCGTGCACGAATGCACTGTCCAACCAAGTTCCTACCTGCCCATTCCGAAGGAACGTGTTAACAAAGAACCGAATGCAGTTCCATCAAGAAGCCACTCTGCCCACGGAGTGAAACGTCGGCCGCCGTGCCGAACAACATGCGGGCACAACCTAAAATCTCCGCGGTGGTTAAATGTTCACTACCTCGCCTGGTACACAGGAAGTCGTGAGTTCAATCCCGACCCTGACACCTGCTGCTGTATAATTGGAGTTTGCACTTTCTCCCCGTGGTCGTGTGGAATTTTCTCCGGGTCCTCCGGTTTTTCCCTCCACATTTAGACTCAACAAGCATTTGGAGTATTTGGCTTCTGCTATGCATTTCCACCTGATAAGCCACTTCTCGCTGAGCTATCGTTTGTGGCCAGGGCGTATTCCGAAAAAGAAAGAGCTAGCCAGCTCAATGGGCCTTACACCTGATAAAGTTTAAAGTCACGTCAGAAAGCCGAGATGTACTCCACACCCTGTTGAAGCTGTGAGAAGATGAAGCTTGGGCTGTCCTCATTGCCGCCTGCTGCTGCTGCTGTTGCTGCTGCTGCTGTTGTTGCAGGGCCGCCGCAGTCATCTGCTGGGCCTGGCACGGGGAACAAACGTGGCCGGAAACGCCGATTATAACTTCAGTGTCCTTATGATGGTGGAGCTGTTTGAACGCGACCGTGTCTGGGTGTGTGGGCGGTGTTGTGCAGTTCAGAGAGAGTTTGCAGATGAGGGAAATCCATTTCGTACGGTCGCATCGGGCGACCCCCTACCGGTAATCCTTACACGAGTAAGTCAGTAGATCTGGTACCCGTGCCACTATTCTAGCGCAAAGGCTATCACGAAGGAGCTATGTTAATGCCTTGCATCGCAGAACATTCATGACTTGGGTCTTCGGGTCAATTGACCAACGGTGAGAAATCCGCGTTAATTGCTTTGGCTGCACTGCTCTGACGGGCGTCCCAATTCAACGATTACATTTCACCGGATTAGGGGCCGTCCATAAATGACGTCACGCGATTTTTGACAATTTTTGACCCCCCCCCTCGTCACATGGCGTCACAAAAAGTGAGACCCCCCTCAAATATGACGTCACAAATCTCTGCCCCCCCCCCAAAACCATATTTGTATTTTGAAAATAAAACATGCTTCAAATCGCTTTAAACTATTGTCATTGTAGTGTGTATTTAATGTGGCGCTGCACTCTGATGTTGTAGGAGTGTTGTTATAACAATTAGTGTTGTTATAACAATTCTATATTTATCTAAAGTTGCCCATTTTTATGTGACGTCACATTTCTCAAACTCACCCTCGTCACAAATGTCTGACCCCCCCCCCCAGGTGCGTGACGTCATTTATGGACGGCCCCTTAGTAGCGCAGTGCGCTAACCGCTACACCACCGCTCCCCACACCCCCACTCACTCAGTCACTCCCCTCCGCCTGACCTTGGCCCCGCCTACTGCTAATAGGCTCCACCCACCCCCCCTCTCCCAGCCCCGCCCACTACTCGAGTAGCCCCGCCCTTTGCTGGGTTGTCAGTTGAGCACGAGGTCACAAAAATGTTGAACCGGAGAGAAAAATCCCAAATTTCGCACGTGATTCCAAGCACCGGGACAGCCTTGTTGATACCGGGGGACTCTCCCGGCTGAACCAGGATGTTTGCCAGCTAGATACCCGATGACCCATACAGAGCGACGCCGCTGCTGCTGGAGAGTATGCACGGTACGTCGAACTTCTTTCGCAGCGTACGTAGCCAACCGTGCTGATCGAGTCGGGGAGTGTGCCGAGTGACGCTGAGCTCACCAGCATCATGGCTTGCTGGTTGATGAGGGCCTGTTGTGCCATCATGGGGTCCATCACTCCTGGAGACGAGAACAAAACATCGGCGTGGCTCTCACGGAGCGTTATAGGTCGTGGTGTCGAAGGTCGTGGTGTCGAAGGTCGTGGTGTCGAAGGTCGTGGCGTCGAAGGTCGTGGCGTCGAAGGTCGTGGCGTCGAAGGTCGTGGCGTCGAAGGTCGTGGTGTCGAAGGTCGTGGTGTAGAAGGTCGTGGTGTAGAAGGTCGTGGTGTCGAAGGTCGTGGTGTAGAAGGTCGTGGTGTAGAAGGTCGTGGTGTCGAAGGTCGTGGTGTCGAAGGTCGTGGTGTAGAAGGTCGTGGTGTCGAAGGTCGTGGTGTAGAAGGTCGTGGTGTCGAAGGTCGTGGTGTCGAAGGTCGTGGTGTCGAAGGTCGTGGTGTCGAAGGTCGTGGTGTAGAAGGTCGTGGTGTAGAAGGTCGTGGTGTCGAAGGTCGTGGTGTCGAAGGTCGTGGTGTAGAAGGTCGTGGTGTCGAAGGTCGTGGTGTCGAAGGTCGTGGTGTCGAAGGTCGTGGTGTCGAAGGTCGTGGTGTCGAAGGTCGTGGTGTAGAAGGTCGTGGTGTAGAAGGTCGTGGTGTCGAAGGTCGTGGTGTAGAAGGTCGCGGTGTCGAAGGGCAGTGAGACGTGCGCTTAATTTCTTAAATCACAGCTTATTTTTGGCTGTTGTCGTCGTTCAAATCATTACATCGATTAACGAGCGCGTATTACCCGCTCTGACGTGGGGATCGCAAATCGTGGACGTTGAGCAAAGGAAAGGGAACGGAAATGACGCGGAAAGTGCACAAAGAAGCGGTGAGAGATGCGGTCCTTGGATGACACTGACTGACAGGAAAAGAGACACAGAGATTAGAGAATAGACACAAATTAGAAACATCACATTGATTTTTAGGATAAGTAAGTGGTGCTGGGGCAGGCCACGTCATGGCCAGCAGGGACGATGGCCGAGAGCCGAGATTAACAACAGGGTAGGCATCCGAAGGAGAAGGAGCGACGAAAATGGTCTCTTGTGCAAGAGCCAGAACGCACCTGGCATTGCGTTGACTTGCATGCCCATGGGTGCCATGCCACCCATGCCACCCATGGGAGCCATGGGTTGCATGCCTTGAACCATGTTGGGCATCATCGGCATCATGGGCATCCCCACTGTTCAGAGACAACAGGCATCATCAGCACGGGCATCAACACGCAGACACATGCGCCTGCTCCTAATGTCATTCCTTCCTTCCTCTTGAAGCGTTAACTCCGTCAGCACCTTCACCACAACGGGTCGAACCATCCACGCACGATTCGATGAATTGTCGCAATTCAGGGGTCTGCAATTAAAAGCTTCAAATCAAGATTAAAATTAAATTTTAGTTTTTTGTTGTTGTTCCCCGTTGTGATGAATGGTTGTCCTTCCCCCGCATCTCCGATTCGCACGGTTGGCTATGTACGTGGCGAAAGAAGTTCAACGTCCACGCGCACGTGATATTGCCTCGAGTGGCTACAGGGATGCAATGAAGTAAATAAATGCAGCATATATGATTTTAAAAATAACAATAATTTACAGCCCTTCGTCAGGACACCACTGCTAGATGAAGGTCTTCTCATGCTCCGTCAGTCACGTGGGGTCCAGTTGACCATTCCTCACCACGCTGGTCAATATGGGTTGGTAAAGAGCGACAGGGCTGGACTCCAGAAACGGTTCTGATATTCGTCGCCAATAATCCCAGCCGTGGCTGGGAATCGAACTCAGGTCGGTGGGTTTATTTTAGCACGGTGCACTTGTAAGGCAAACATTTAGATCGGCACGTACGTGGTAAAAACTGCATTAAATTTGTGCACATTTACACGATTTGTAACGCCTGTGATTACGGAGACTGTCGCGTTACTCTCGCTGCTTAAAATGTACTCTTTCACCCCTCCGTCATCACATCTCTGACTGAAACATTCATCACCGGTGACATTCTCATAACGGTCCCCGTCGTCACCAGCTACCGACACTGCGGCGGTGATGGGGGTGGTCACTCACTCACCAACTCACTCACTCACTCAAGTGAATCCACGCACACACACAGTGCCATGTGATGGGGTGCAACTCACCTCGCAGACTTGGTCCAACACACACACGTGGTGTGTGGGAAATGGGTGTCGCTCGCTCACTCACCCACTCTCGTGACCCCACACACACAGTGGGTGTGTGGGAAGTGTCATTCACTCACTCATGTGATCCCAAACACACAGTGGGTGTGTGGGAAGTGTCATTCACTCACGTGACTCCACACACACAGTGGGTGTGACGGACACGACACTCATTCACCCACTCACTAAGTCACACAATCAACGTGACCATCCGCACACAGCGAGTGCGACGGGGCGAGTGGGCGGTGTCAGTTACCCACTGCCGTGACCCCACAGGGATGCGTGCGATGGGGCTTCACTCACTGGCGTTGGGCATCTGGTTTTGGTTGACCTGGTTGCCGTTCCACATGCCGCCACCTCCCTTGAGTCGGTTGGACAGGTGGCCCGGGGTCTCCTGCGAGTAACCGCGCGAGCTTCAGTACGCCTCTCCCCCAGCAGGAAAAAGACTTTGATCGATGAGTCGGTAAAGCCATCGTGTAAAGTGACCATCGGTCAATCAGGCAAAGCTCAAAGAACGCAAAGATCAGTGTGCTCCAATGGAACAAGGTTTGATCAGTTATTGGCTAGCAACGATGTTTGTTCCATATCACTCAAACTGAAGTGTTTTTTAATCCACGGCAAGCGCCATGGTAAACATAATGAGATGATATTTGCGCAGCTATTTGTCACCATGGCTGAGGCTATCATCTCACGATATGATAGGATCCAGTTTGATCACCAGTGGCTGATACCAGGATTCGAGCCCAGTGTCTCTGCGATACTGGCTCTCCCAGCGCTTTGACGTCCAAGGCACCCGGCCGCCCCACCACCTCCGTATGTTCACGTCGCATCATTAATCGTCTGAAAGAATAACATTTCTGAAGGCCACTTCAAGCGTAATAAACCGTTGTATAAACGTTTGTACAGCAGTCTAAATCTACCAGCATCCATCGATCCCTTATCAAGCAAGCTCTGCGCCATTGAAAGCCGCGGCAAAGCTTTCAATGGGTGTGCACAAAAAACTACGTTCCAGGCAAAAGGTCTCTCTCCTGTCTGTGTCACAGATTCGTTAGCGAGCTCTGTTTGACGAATGTAGCTAGGGTACTCGGAGTGCACAGAGCAAACACATCCATTGCGCCACATCCACCGCGATGGTGTGTGGGGCCTATCGGCACGTGACCTGACGCTGATAAGGGCCGCCCCACGTGTGAGGATTGCACGGCGACCGCGATAACGGGAGCGCGTTCATTGCCATCGAGCGCCCGTCGTGCCAAGTCGAGTCAGATCAACGGCGACCATTTGTGGGAGCCTCGGCGCCGATACAGCATTTGGTGCTTGAATCGTCAGCTGTGCACGCGTGTTGGCCTCCTCCCCATTCCGATTCCGTTTCTCGATGATGTACGTGTACGTGATCGGAACGGAAAACGGAAGAAAAACTTAAACAAAATAACTTCATCGGTAGCGAGGCTCCCGCGAGGCCACGCGGGAGGGCGCGTGGCACAGTTTGGCACGCCAGCTATCGTAGCGCCCGTGCGGCTACTGTTCTCTGCGGTGAGTAACAGTGTCTTTAAAAACAGCGGCGCTGCGCTGCCCTAAATAAAATGAGATTCGGCGGCGAGCGGCACAATCCCCCCTCCATCCTGCAACTTGCAGACGTCTCGGACCGGGGAAAGGGTTACAGATGGCCTTACCCCGTGGCTCATGAGCGGGTCGAAGAGCGTGTCCACATAATGGTTGATTTCGTGCTCGGAATACCCCTCGCCCCGACCGTTGAACGGTGCTGCGATGGCGACAACAACAAAAAAACGACACGGGGAGGAGACGTCTTGGTGAAGCCTCCAGTGACACGAGGCGCGGCAGAGACACGTGGATGTCACTGTGCAATGTCGGCCCTAGAGAGGCACGGCATGCGGTGTATTGACATCACGGGCACCACGTGTATGTGGATGCAGTACCGGCCCTAGAGGGGCTCGGGGTGTACTGACTGGCAGTGCTGGATGGCACCACGCTCTGCGTGCAGTGCCGACCCCTACAGGACAGGGTGTGAGAGTGCCGGCCACGGGAATGGGGTTACTAACGGCCATGACACTCTGGTTGACCCCGAAGGACACGTGACCGGTAAAGTCTACACAGGGCCCCCAGGTGGGGGCTAGGGGTGGTCACGTGTCAGGGTCGAGATCCTGCTCGAGGATTCTAGAAGGTGGGCGTGGCTAAGGGCGGAGCTAGCCACGCCACAGAGGATAGAAGCCGGGTCACCGAGAGGGACCGGCTGCTGTTGTTCATCTTGAAGAATCTACGTTCTACGTTCTACACCAACACGTGGACCCGGACCCAAGCTGTGGTCCGGTCCGTTGAAGCTAGTTAATTATAATTAGCGTAGTTAGCCTAGTGGTCACCACCATAGGTTCTTATTCTGTTAACCCGAGTGTTGGTGTTAATAAATGTGTTGCCTCCAAAGAGTACGTCTGCAACTCAGTTGAACTCACTACACAGACACGATTCGTTTTTGGCATTTGAACATCTTAACCCAACTGTTTAATCGCCAGAAAGGGTAACACCTATTCTTATATTTTGATACCAGCAATAAAGGTCCCACGATGCGATTGTTGTGGACCTTGCGCTGCAAATCTCGCGGCAATGCAAATGGTGGAGGGGGCTGTTGAGCAGTCACGGGGTCACCTGGTGGTTGGTATCCCCGCTGGTCGAAGCCACTCATCGCGGGTGGGTAGTTGGAGCGAGGGGGCAGCGAGGGAGCAAACGATCCTGGGGGCGGTGGGATGAACTCCACGTAGCTGCCTCCTCCCGTCGTCATCCTGCCAACGACGCGGCGACAACGACGTCATGGGGATGTCGATGATGTCATGGCATGCCAACGATGTCCCGGATTTGATTTTACTTACCCCATTCTTTACTTCAACCACTGTCATCTTATGCACAAATGTATCATGGTTGCAAAGCGTCTTGCAATAAGGCATCGTGTAAATCTCCCTGCGACATAAGGTCAGTCGTCGTCATCGTCGTCGTTGTTGTCAACAAGTCCATAATACAGGTTTTTTTGGGGTAGATCGCGTAAATATAAATGTGTCGTTAAACCCGCCACCACCCGACATGGCCAA